>NC_088169.1:46847228-47447228 GCF_028769735.1 Zonotrichia leucophrys gambelii | reverse complement strand
GTACTTGTACATGATGAAGGATTATATTAAAACCATAGAAACAGTAAAGGGTGCCAGTTTTCTCAGAGAATAGTACAGTAAACATGAAATGCAGCTGGTTTCAATGGATTCTTTGTGTTCTTCATATTTTAATTTTTAATATTAGTTTGATCTGTCTTACTAAATCGTCTTCATTTTTAAGTGGATTTTTTGTTTAAATATATATTAATGATCAGAGATCTTCACTAAGCAGACATATTTTCTTTATTTAATTATTTTCTCTTTTAGTGTTTGGTTTATCTTGTCTGTTTTTAATGTCATGGAGCACATTGTGATTTGAGCCCACCTAATTTTCTGACTTTGTCTTGGATTTCATCACTTTAATTTTCCCTTAGCATGTCAGGACCTATCACGAGTTTTAGATGTCTCCTCTTTCTTTATGTGCAAAAAGTGTTATATTATAGTTAGAAATGTTAACCTCCCTGGCACTGGGAGAAAAAGAGAGAGTGAGAAAAAGAATGAGAAAGAAAGAAAGAAAGAAAGAAAGAAAGAAAGAAAGAAAGAAAGAAAGAAAGAAAGAAAGAAAGAAAGAAAGAAAGAAAGAAAGAAAGAAAGAAAGAAAGAAAGAAAGAAAGAAAGAAAGAAAGAAAGAAAGAAAGAAAGAAAGAAAGAAAGAAAGAAAGAAAGAAAGAAAGAAAAAAGAAAGAAAGAAAGAAAGAAAGAAAGAAAGAAAGAAAGAAAGAAAGAAAGAAAGAAAGAAAGAAAGAAAGAAAGAAAGAAAGAAAGAAAGAAACCTACTAAAATTTATCTTTCATTAACTGGATTTTAGAAATTGTAGAAGTAGATAAAAACCTTTTTGGGTAATTTTAGATAATAATATGGTTTGATGTCAATGCATTTAGAAGGAAATTATAGAATTATTTGAAAATAAGGTTCAAATGTTGTTGTGAAAGTAAAGGAGAATTTCATTCCTAGATGCTCAAGCAAATGCAGATCAAAAGGAGATGAGCACTGAAGAAGCTTTCTGTATACATTAGTACATACATTGTAAATTTTTCCATGCCATTAACACAAATTTTTATCACACAAAGAACATGGAAATGTGCTGATGAGACTAGTGAAGATATAAAGACGTAGATGAAGATGTAGTGAAGATGTAGAGAGTAGTGATAATTTCTTAAAAGATTATTCTATTTTTCATTGCTATTTGTATCTAAAAAGAAATGAAGCATCTTCTGTCTCAGTCATAGGAGAAATAAAACATATTTACACAACGCTTTTGTAATTGAGTTTGTTCTGACTAGGCTCATAGTGACACTAAAAACTTAAATTGCTTGACATAGGCTCATGTAGACTATGTATAAAGTGCTTTTTCCATACTCTTGTGTGAAGTGTGACTTCAAGAATGACTGGCATATGACAGATATTCAAATTTGAGATTTTGAAGACTTTATTTGTAAAGTTCAGAAAATATTCATAAGGACACAAATATAATTACTCATTCATGGAGCTCCTTTCCTGTTCATGAACCAGTTACTGGGCAATCTGGTAAAAACCACAGGATTTGTGGCAACTAGACTTATGGCCTCTGAGTTACATTACAATCTTAATATCTACCTTTTTATAAATATCTTCCTCTGACAAGGTCATCCAAAGTTAAGCAGTAGTCTAACTTCACTTCAAAGTTATTTAGAAAAAAAAATTGCAAAGTTTATATCAAGTAAGATGTTTTCAATATTTTTCGAGTTATGCTATGTAGGCAATGACAATCTTTCCCCCAAGAAACCAGGTTCAAATTCTTTACAGCCTAAGTTTTGACAAACTAGTAAAATATCACAACCTATCTAAGCTCATAGACATCCATTTTCCAGTCAAGATAATTAGGGCTGTCAAATATGCTGCTGCCAAGAGACTCAAGTCTAGAGGATTATTTCTGTGTGTGTTTCAGTCTTTTGTCTTATGCTGTCAATATACAGAACTCATCAATGTCAGTGTCAGAATCTAGAACCAATATTTGTGGCAAGGCAAACACCTGTAATTTAATATGTTTGTGTTATAGACTGTCAGCTTTTTCACAGTCTTGCAATTTTGAGATTGCTTTTAAGGCAACACTGAAAATGAAAAGACAATCTGAATATATATCATACTCAAAGGAAAATGTTTATTACATCCCTTGTAATTATCTTTCACAAATTTCAGATATATGCAGTGTCTATTAAAGTAATTCACTGGGAAAAAAACAAAATGCAAAAATCTGTCTTGAATGAAGTCTTTTGACATAGCAACAAAACTAAGGACTGAAGAATTCAGAAAAAAGTTATTCAGATAAAATGATGTGTAAACAAGTGACAGAACCTTGTTGTTAAGTCATGGAAATTTGAGAAAGAACTCTACAGAGGATTATTATCTTTGGTCAACCTAGCATTCGTATTTGTTACATTTGAGTATACAAGAAGGAGGATTTTGTGAAATCTGTCATAAAATACTACTCTGTAAAAAAAGCTATGATTTCATCTGTCTATACTGAAATTTGGAATAATCAGTTGGAATAATGATGGGAGAAGTTCCATGCATACCTCTAGGTACCTGAAGGACTTCCTAAAGCCTTGCTTTGTATGCCATGAATTGCCTTTACTTTTCTGTCAATTTTTATTTGATAATTGGTCAAAAATAAAGCATGGGGAAATCTATATAGATATTTAGAACAAATCATATTCTTTGCCAACTAGTCTCATTCAGTAAAGAAACTACACTATGAAACATTGTGCTCTCTTTTCATCTCTTCCCATTGGAATATCATATTTGTGTGCCTTCTCTTTTTCCCAGTTCCATGTGAGGAAAACAACATAAGACAGAAACAAAACTAAAATATGCATTTATTATCTCAGACAACCTTGTTCAGAGAAGCTGAAGAATGCAGCATTGAGTGACCTTGCCTGTATTTTCTTATAGATTAGCACATCCAGAATTAAACAAGAGTAGTTAATTGCTCAGAGGAATCTATGCTCAGAAATACAGACTATAGGCATGTCTGATCCATTAATTTCTTTTGCTTACATAGACATTGATACTCTCAGTTAGAGCTGCAGCTCCTTCTCAGCTCCATGCAGAGGCAATGGCCCAAATGTGCAAGTGAAATGGATTGCCAATGTGTTTCAATTTGCAGCATTGAATGCCTGCTGGCAAAGAGAGCACTAGGAATGTTAAAAGGCAGAGCATAGGAATGCTCATTACGGGAGGGGGAATGAGAAGATATAAACTGGTCACACATTCCTAGTAGTGTCTATAAAAAATACTCTGTTAAATGGATAAACAGACTATATCTTTGGAAAGCAAGGACAGAAATTTTGTTCATAGTCTATTTTAAATATTTACACATTTATGAAATAAAAGATAAATTATTCTCCTTTCTAATTCCCTGCTGCTGAAGATAAACATTCACATAAGTCTGCATTCAGAATGCCTCAAACGTTGTTTTTCTTAAGGCAAGGTGTTGAATTAAATAGATTTTTAGGTCAAAAGTGAAGGATTTTCTAGTGATTAAGGAACTTAATCTAATATTTAGCAAAATTGGATTTGACTCCCAACTCTGCTGTAAACTGCTTATATTACACAGGCACCTAAGGATAATTTTTCAAAGTCAATTGAGCATGTAAAGACATATACATTAGTAGGATTTTTATAAATGTCTGATAGATTTGTACCACCAGTTTACTTACTGTTTTTGATAGCAAGCTATCTAAAGATCTGAGCCCTAACCATCTCCTTCCCTGCTGTGGTCTCAGTTCAGCTGCCTGTGAGGGTGTAAAATAAGACATAGATGTTTCAGAAAGAGGTAGGAGGAGAAATGCATTCAGAATTTAAAAGTGGTGAATATACTGGGAGCTGTATACATTACCTAGCATAACTGATTTTAGTCATAAACCACCTCAAAAGGTTACATGCAGAACTTGCTGTTTCTGTCTGAAACCGTAAAATGTCACCAGTCAGGAAAAGGAAGCCTTAGCAACATAATACCAACATGATTCCAACATGCTTGGGGGACTTTACCTCTGCCTTTTCTTCCAGGAGTTTCTGATACTTTTATTTAGCACATGGCTAATTAAATGAATTTTTTTTAAGTGAAGAAAATAAGTCTCTAGTGAAGAAGAGTGGGAAGTATTTGTACCAGCCCCCCAAGTACTGTGAGAGAATCTGTAAGTATCTACAGAGGCGACACCACCTGCTGTGCTCCCTCCTTTTTTACCTATTTCATCTCTTTTTTTACTAGAGCTGCTGCAAGTACTCGGCCTTTTTCTCATCCCATTAAACCAAACCAAACCAAATCCAAAACAGCAAGTGAACAATGTAGTTAGCATTACGTATGGTCATATTTTATCCCTGGTCTTTTTTTCCTCATAGTGTTTTTGGTGCCTCTGATAGTGGAAATTGTGGGAGAAGGGAAGTATTTCCAGTAGTCAGGTTGAGACATACTGAAAAATATAAGAAGACAATAGGGAAGATATTTCGGTATATGCACATGTATATAAAAAAGTACTTACTATAAGCTATGTATCCAAAATCCCTGTACAATGTTTGCTCATGTGAGACCCCAACTTTTCTGAAGTTAAAAAAAATTTCAAAATTAAATTGATTCTGAATATTTACTGTGTATTAAATCCATTCAATATAATATGCAATATATCTCACATTATATCATAGAAAATATAATGCATCTAATTTTCCCTCAGTAACGACAAAATAACAAGGTATCCATCACTAACTGAATGGAAAAAAGATAACAGTGGATAAGAATGATATGATCTTTACACAGATAGGAGACACACAGTGCTTTCCATTTTTAAGCAAAATTCCCCACTGGCTTTGGAGACAAAAGTTCCTAGACATAAACACCACAATAAACTTGTGGGAGATCCATCAAAAATCGCCACCTTAAAAAGCCGGTATCTCTTTTCTAATTGTGTTGTGCCTAACTGAAGATTGAAATTATTATAAAATATTATACTTAAAATATATTACATTATATAAATTATATAAATAAATATATTTAATGTTTCTGCTACTTAAGCAAAAAAAGATTAAAAATCAGCAAAACCAAAACAACCCAATAAAAATAAGGCAGAAGAAAATATGCTCCCCTACTCTGATGAGCCACAACCTACATTGGCAAGCTCACATGGCAAGGCTAGATGGATATTTTTTCATTTATTTTATAAATGGAAATATCTTCTACTGTGACAGGTGCAAAGTATAAGATTCAGATAATTGATAACACTTCTTCTCTAAATGTTCTTCAAGATACTATCCTGTGTCAAGAGGTTATATTCATGTCCAACCTTTAATATGCTAAATTATTTCACTATGGCCTTTTTTCAGTTTTGCATACCTCCCTAGAGTGTGATGTTTCTCATGAATAACTTGGTCAGAATTTCTATAATATACATGCACGTGTATTTTAAAATATAATTACACATAGAGTAACTTCTTAAGCATGTTCTGAACCAAGTTCAGTAATACTTTAGCACAGTTTATGAATGCTTGATTCTTTTCACAGACTCATTTCAGACACGCAGAGAGAGGTATCTGGTGCAATACAAACTCCCAGTCTCCGTGGGAAATGCTTGGCCCCCAGAATAGCATGGATTATCAAATTGTGTATGTGCCATAAAGTGCCTGCAAATTCTTTGAGATGTCTCAGATGCAGTCAGTATGTCAAATAATACTGAATATTTGGTTGGCACAATTAAATTGAGCCCAGAGTATCTGTTCCCAGTGAAAGCACCGTAGGATCTTGTAGACATTTTACCTTTGACAGTACATCCACATCTGCATACAAATTTAAGTAGGGCACTTTACTGACTTACCCATGTCTTGTTCTGTATTCATCTCACTTTATATCATCCACATAAAAGTTACGGGCCTGTTACTCTTTTACTGCCTAGGCTTTGTAGTGTCTCTTTTGTTAATGCAAAAAAGCACATCTTCACAAATGTGGACATATTTATTTAGACTGAATAAATTACATTGTGAAGGTACCTACAACTCCTAACAATTAACAAATGCTCTGAACATTCAAAAGCTAGCTAACAACTACATTTTAGGTAAATAAAGCTCAATGATATTAATTGAACCACTGATGCAAGAAACAAAAGCTTTCAGAAATAACAGAAATAAACATGGGAAGGGATGTGAAGGACCAGAATAATATTTCATTTTTTAACTTGCTAAATCTTCCTAAAGGTAAATCTTGTAAATCTTCCTAAAGGTCTGAGTTTTGGACACCTGCTTACATGTACATATTTCCAACTTTGCATTAAAAAAATAAAATAGTCTTCTGCTCTGAAAATTTTTTATTTTTACTGCCGAGGAGTTTTGCTGAATCACAAAATCATTGAAGTTGAGAGGAAACTGTGGAAGTTGTCTAATCTAATCCCTCTGCTGAAAGCATATTTAGCCAAGGTAAGTTGCCCCAGGCTGTGTCAAGTTAGGGACTGAGTATCTAGTGGAATGGAGACTCCACTTCAACCTCTCTGATCAGCATGCTTCGGCACTTAGTAACCCTCATAGTAAAAATGTTATTTTCTCCCATTTTAAATGGTATCTCCTGCTTCTCAGTTTGTTTTCATGTCCTCTTGTTTCTTAACTGAACACTACCGAGAAGGTCTGACTCTGTTTTCTTTACTCTGACCCTTGGGTACTTAAGCACAGTGATAAGCGATAATAAACCCTCTCAGTTTCTCCTCACATCACATGTGCTCCAACACCCAAATCATGTTCCTGACCCTTTGCTGGAATTGCTCTGATATACCTGGATCCCCCTTGTACTGAGGAACCAGGGCCTGCACCCAGAAGTTCCCATGTGCCATCAACAGTGCAGCGTTGAGAGAGAAAAAAGGAAGAGGAGAGGAGAGGAGAGGAGAGGAGAGGAGAGAAGAGAAGAGAAGAGAAGAGAAGAGAAGAGAAGAGAAGAGAAGAGAAGAGAAGAGAAGAGAAGAGAAGAGAAGAGAAGAGAAGAGAAGAGAAGAGAAGAGAAGAGAAGAGAAGAGAAGAGAAGAGAAGAGAAGAGAAGAGAAGATCTTCCTTGACCTGCTGATGGTGTTTGTACTGGTGTTGTACTGGTGCAGCCCAGAATACTATTGGTCACATTTGGTGCAAAGTGATCTACTTGTAGCAGTGGAGGAGTTCACTTGCAATATATTGCTTTGCATCTGGAGTTAAATATGAGTTATGGAGTTTTGGTTTTGATTTTTTTTCTATTTTACTGAAGTAGGTTTTATTGTAAAACTAAATAAATTATTTGCTTAAAAAAAATTGAAATTGTCAATTAGGATAAATTATCCATTATATTAACAGTTAATTTATTAAAGAATATCTATTAGTAATGCTTTGCAGAAAACAATGCAATTAAAAAAGACAATATAAACAATTCATTATATCTTAGATTTAACCCAGGATGTAAATTAGTAGTTCAGGCAATTTACCTCACTTGCACACATTATTGGTTCATTAGCATCAATATCCTGTCTTTGGCAATGTTGCTGAATGCTGATTCACAGAACCACTTCAGCCAACATCATTCCTAATTTATCTAGGCAGCTGTGCTATGCTTTTTGTGAACAGAAAACCACTTTATGCTATATATAGAGATGAATAATGTCTTTCTATACAATGTTTGATCCTCATCTTTTAGAGCGTGTCATCACAAATTCCAATAGTTCATACAATTAGTCAAAAATATCATGCAGTAAGTTGCAGCCCCAAATCCATATTTTCTGAGATATATATTTAAATGTGTCAAGCAGATTAAAAAAAAAGAATAGGAAGCAATGTTAAATGATAATAGATAGCTTTTATTGTGAAAGATTCTGGGAATATTCTTTATTTTACTTGGTTTAGAAGGATTAGGGGGGAAGGGAGTGTCTTAACTAGTTAGAACAGGAGGCTTTTAATATCACTGTCCCAGATGACACAAAAATCAAAGGCTTGAAGTTTAAGTTTAGATTATACAAATGTTTCTACCTTTTTTAACCAGGAAAGACAAAAGTCAAAAACCATTTGATAATATGTACTTATTACTTGATATGAATGAAATAAAGAACCATTAGCATTTTTAACAGATAGTTGTAATTCAGCCACTAGTACAGGAAGAAATACAATAGCAGAGAAGGATTCTCCTATCTGTAATAAGCAAAAACAAGCAAACAAAACAAATTAAAAATCCCCACAGAACAGAGGACTAAACCAGACTTCAGTATTTTTTTTCATAAAGCTTTTATCTTAAGAAATTGCATTTCTTAAATGCTGAATGATCTTTTTCCACTGAAACTGAGAAAAGTCAAAATCTCCATGTGGAAAAGTAAATTTGATTTCTGTCACATTTATGGTTCATTTCCAACACAGAGACTACAAGTGCCTAGAATAAAAGGTCATGTGATGATTCTCTTACAATTTAACTGTTAACATTATCGGTAGTGGTACGAAGCTTACATTGTAAAACGGTATTTTAGATTTTTATTACATCAGCTGATTTTCCATGAAAAGTCTTGTCTGCTGCTTATGACTATCTCTCTTTTAGTATTTATTCACAATAAAGTGTAAAAGTATGCTTGCACTTACAATATTTTAAACTAAAAATTCCAGAAATTGGTCATGAAATTACACAATCATTTGTGAAATTCCTATTTCTGAAGTAACTGAGAAAGCACATTTCTGAGAAAGCACATTTCAGGTACATATAGTTAGCTTGCAATGATTGCCAAGGAGACAATGTCTGAACTAAAATTATTGAATTCAGACATCTTAGATGACATTTGGCTTTTTCAAACTTTAATCCTTTCCATTTAATTAATTTTCTATAATATTAGTGAGGTAATTAAATATAGTTACAGGAATATCTCAGTTTGCACTTCAATTACCCATTTACATCACTCTTTCTTCTACTGTGTTGGCCTTTCAATAGTGAAAAAAAATAATAATTCAACTGCTAATTGAATGTAAATTTCTAGATCATTCAGTGTTTGGTAGGCTTTTTAATGGCTTAAATGGACTGCCCATTTGCAATAAGGTTTAATTTTCTCACTTTTGAATTTTTTAGGTACTATGATTTGCTCTTTTGTTAAAAGTTAGGGAAAATTACCCATCCCAGAAAAAGAAAAAAAAAACCAACTCATGGAACTTTACACTGTTGGGACTGAACAAGGAGGAAGTAGGATGTGTAGGCTGGATATCTCTTGAGAAACTAGACACAGGTCATATAGTACAGATATGGAAATAATTTAGTAATTAAAATAATTCAACTTATGACTTCTATTGAATTATAGTTTATGAAAGAAATTAACAGAATAGAATACTGTAGAAGAAAAATAACTATTTAAAAGAATAGTATGTAGCAAGGTTTAGAGATAAAAGTTAAATCAGAAATATAATCAAAAGAAGAAAAAAATTAAAACAAAATTATAAAAAAATATAAATATAATCCAAAATCAAATTGATTTAAAAGATGTTATGTATTTTGGTTGTTTATTTTTTTCAATTATTAATGTTGATCTTACAGTCCAGGACTAATTTATTAACACTAATGAATTTAGATTTGCAACATTCCAGTAAAACAGTGTCTAAGACCTTTACAGTGTCAGTCTCACAGAACATAAACAGTGCTACATTTTCAAATCTTTCTTTTTTTACTGGAAAAAACAATGTATCTCATCTCATATGTATAAAATTCTATGAAAGAATCAAACTGTATGAAAACAATAATGGCTTCTTCAACTGTGAACACGTAAAAAATGTGTCAGGGTTTTTTTTTCTTAAGTATTTTTCTATTTCCCCTATAATACTTTAATTTTAAAATGAAGGAACAGTTGTGTATTTATATTCTATTAATTGAATCCAGTTTGCAGTTGACTTGACTAGTGCATGATTGCTGTATGCCTTTGGAACATTCTTGATTTGATTCATCCTCAGCCTGTCCTACAAGAAGAAAAAGATTCTCCATTTTTTACCTTGAAAAAGGAAAGTCAAAAGACAGAGTAGATACTGAATGAGACAAAAAATAATCTCTGTGTTTATTAAAAGAAATCCTAATGTTCCAGCTTATAAATTTATTAAATAAGAACTAGTTATTTTTCCTATCACTAATAAATTTCAATACCATACATGATATCATTAACTCTCCTAAATAATTGCTTACTAACTAGGTTAGTTTGTCTTGTAAATACTTGTTATTAGATTTATCTTAAAGATTTTTTAAAATTAAAAATAATATGTTTTAAAATACAGTTCTGCACAGTTATTTGTTTTTGTCCCACAGTGGCTGAATGTAGGTATTTATGGTAGGTTTAAAAGCAATTGTCTGAGGCACTGACTCAGCACACACCTGAGATTAAGCTAACTAAACAAGACAGTAGAAGCTGCTAGACACAAAAGGAGAGATTACTGGAGGTCATAAATAAAAGAGTGAGAAGTTTACAAGAGTTACAGATAGCTCTCTGAGGTACTGAGTGGGTGGCTAAGGGGGAGGTTTGAGAGAAGCAGCCAAACATCCCAGGCAGCTGAAAGGCAGCAGAGCAGCAAGGCAGGCAGTGCCTCAGAAACTCCATCTGTGACACTGCATAAGGAAGGGAGGGTCTAGGTACCAGCACTAGATAAACCAAAGTTGGACACAAAGTTGGAATTAATGGACTGCTTATCTGGGAATAGAAAAAGGCAAAGAAAGACAGATATTAAGCAATAGAATGTAAGGTCAAGAAATAGGAAAAGGAATGGTAAGATACTCTCATGATTTAACCCCAGCCAGTAACCTAGCACCAAGCTGCTAGCTCACTCTCCCACCAGTGGGGTGGAGGAGAGAATAGCATAATTAAGGGTAAAAAAGTCACGTGTTGAGATACAGACAATTTAATAGGGAGTGCAAAAGCTGCACACACAAGCAAAGCAGCAGGGCCCCATCACACACAATGGTTTCTTGGGAAGACAAATACCATCGCTCCAAGAACCCACCTTATCTTCCTTCTTCTTCCCAGTTTATATGCTGAGCATGATGTCATATATTCTGTACCATATGTCATCATGCTCAGCATGTAAACTGGGAAGAAGAAAGTAAATAAGGTGTATTCACACCTGTCCCAGTTGTGTCTCTTCCCAACCTCCCACACATCCCCAACTTCATTGCCAGCATGGCAACATGACAAGCAGAAAAGGCCTTGGCTCTGTGTAAGCCCTTCTCAGCAATAAAAAAAACACCCATCTCTATATTATCCACCCTGTGTCCAGCAGAAATACAAAACACAGCACCATACTGTGAAGAAAATTAACTCTACCCCAGCCAAAATCAACATAATGTAAATCAGGTGACTGGTGCTACCTGGGGATCCCTGACAACCATTCCTGTCTTACGTTTGATCACTGCAATCTAAATCAGAGTAATAACCCAAACTTGAGGCTCTGACCATACCATATGTTTCAAATCATCTTCCAGGGCCAGGGTGATCCGCTGTGCTTTCTCTAGCTAGCAGAACCAGACAAACTGAACATCCTGATAGTAGTGTCTCTGTGTCAGATTTGGGGCAGATGCCATGAGCATCCCAGATGCCCACCCCTTCTGGATATCTGACATGAAATGTGCTGGGAAGTAAAACAAACATTGAGATATTTATACATAACATTGTCACAAAAGCAGTCTGTGCCACTAGGATAGCTTTAATATTTTAATATCCCAAAGGAAGTGGTAATAACAAATCCTATTTAAAATATTCACAGTAAGAGCAAGTACTGCTTTATTATTATCCCCATATTATCTTGTTGAATTATTATCTCTGGATTCATGCTATAAAATATGCATAATATATAGCAATACTATCTGATGTTAAATTGCCCCATGTGTAAACCATGAGACTCATTCCCTCTGAAAAGAAAAATAGTGAGGGGTAGCTTCTTAGCATGAGGAAATAGCTGAAGAGCCCTTTTAAATATAAAGATCGGAAAAGTATATCAGTATAACTAATAGGGCGGTGTGTTTTTAATTTTAATTTTTGTTTTGTGAAAAAATAGATGATATCTGACTGAAGGTCTAAAGGAAATTCTGTGCCATAGCTGCTTTCCCAGGTAAGATTGGTTTTTATTTCAGTATATGGACCCGACGGGAGCTTATGTTACAAATATTAAAAAATCCCCTTAATTTCCAAGCAAAATTGGCATCCTAAAAACAATTCAGCTTTTGTTATAGTTAGTTTTGGGTTTTGGTGTTTTCTTTGTCTACTTTAGTGTTGTTGTAAATCAGATTTTTTTCCTGTTTTTTTTCTTTTTTTGTGTTGTTTTGTTTTGTTTGATTTGTTTGCTTCTTTTTCCCTAACTTTCATCTGAAGGATTAGGAAATAGTATCATATGAAGCTTACTTTTTCCATTCTAACTACTGCTCAAGAATTGCCATACCCCCAGAACAAAAGACTTCCATTACAATTTCTGTAGCACTGGTACAAGAAACATCAAAGTGAAGATTAAATCTAAAAGTACATATTTATCCTGACAACTTTCTGAACTGGGGACAGGAGCTATTTTTTTTTTTTTTTGATGATAGAGTGTTACTTGTTTCATGTAAGGAGGAAATGTTCAGGAACTTGTGAAGATCCTCATAAAAGGGTTTATTTATTAAACCAAATAATATTTATAAGAAAAAAAATCTGTGTAGACACAGAATTTTTTTTTAATTTTGGATTATAAAGAAAAAAGTTTTTTTCCTTTTTCATGCTTAATATCTCTGACATAATATACATAGCACACTGATTGGCCACAGAGATTATTTATTATTATAAAGAAAGCATAACTTCATATGAAAACAAAGAGTATGTTATAAGAGAAAAAGGAGGTAGGGAGGCTGTCCAAACAGTTTGTAAAACCTCTGTACTTCTAAGAAAACTTTTTCTGTATTTGCCTTAAAACAACAGAAATTCTCCTCCAATTCTTATTTTTCCAGGGTCAATTATATACTTTTTCAAAAAACATCTTCATCTGAATAGTAGATTTAGTGATACTAAATATTTACTGTCTATTGTAATACTTGGAATGTGCACATTAACTCGATCCTTCTATATGGATTTGCTACTGTAAGCTAACAAAAAACAGCTGCTTTGCTCATACCCAACCTGAAGAGAAAGTTGTGAGCTGATCAAGGTACTCAATTTAATCACTAATCACTCCTGAAACTCAGGGGATGTTAATGAGCTCAGTTTTCATTATAATTATTATTAGTATTATTATTATTATTATTATTATTATTATTATTACTACTATTATTATTATTAGCAATATTAATAGCAATAACAACATAATTTATTACACAACATTTTTGCCATATTTTTAAGGGTAATACATTTATGAGTGTATTTAAGACTTTCTGAGCATTGCATAAGGATTGCTAGAACATAACTCAGTATGTTGGTAGGTGAATGTGAGCTATTGTTTACTGCATATTGCCATGTGCCATCTCAAAAGGAGAGGGAAATGTAGAGGTGACGCCAGATCTTCTCCCTTTACATTAGACAGAAGGAAAAAACTGTCTGTCTTCATGAGACTGTGCTGTCTCTTCTGAAAGAATATCAAAATGTGTGTGCTCAGAAACTCAACAGCTGGAAACGCTCTGAAACTGTGTGTCAGCAGTCAAATTCTCCCTCATGTACCTTCTGGGGTATTTTGCCCTGCATAAGCACTTTACAAGGGTTTTTTATCTTAAAGCACAGTAGTCCTTGTTCCATGTGTGTACAATTTGGCTATTGCCAGCAGCTATTATGGTGTTCTGAACATCCTAAGTAAGAAATATTGATTGCAATGATTATAGGAGAAACTGTTCAAAAAACAAATTTAACATTTTGAAAATTAAATATAGAGGTTTTCACCCAGGCAGTGAAGCTTACCACTCTTAGGCTAACATTTTAGCATAAATGTCAAACTCTTGAGCTCTGTATATTTGTGGAAGCTAGAGATAGGAGTAAAGCTAACTGATAAAAAGAGCATGGGGATGAGAAATGGATTTTGGTGCGGTGGCAGTAGAGAAATTTGGTGTTGAATCAATTATTCTGTTCCAAATTATATCACAGTGCAAAGAGATCCATCAAATGATGGGGAGGTTTTGATAGCACATTTATCTGTACCTTCACTTTCAAACCCCTTTGCAAAGAACAGATGGAACCACAGTCTAAAAGCAGGTAAGTATGTATTTTTTGAATTTTAAAACGTGACCTTAAAAAATAGAAATATTTAATTGATTCAAGTATGCTAAAAACAAACTAAATTTCTGATGAACAACTACATTTATTTAGAAATTACAGATGTCCTTATTTTTTAACTTGCAATTGAGAAAAAAAAAATATAGATAAATTTGTCCTGGCTAATGAGTTGTACAATGACCATAAGATTTAATTAAATTATTCGAAAGAACAATAAGGAAGATATTTTCCATCTTGAAAGTAAAAGTTATTCTTTTGTAAAGCTTAGGAACATAAAGATTGAGAGATGACATCATCACAGTTATGAGTACAATAAGAGACTAAGTACTAAGCAGAGAAAAATTAACATTGTATAGAACAAAGAGCTGGAATAATTTTCCCAACGATCTTTCTGTGGAATTGGAAAGATCTGAGTTTGTTCCATGGACTGTCAGACGGTCTGGGGCACAGAGTTTGTGATGAGTGGCTGAGAGGGTGTTTAGCCTGGAGAAAAGGAGGCTCAGAGAGACCCTATCCTTCTCTATTAACTACCAGAAAGGAGGTTGTAGTGAGGTGGGAGTTCATCTCTTCTCTCAGGTAAAAAGTGACAGGACAAAAGGAAATGGTCTCAGCTTGCCCCCAAGAGTGTTTAGATGGCATATTAGGAAAATTTCTTCACTGAAAGGGTGGTCAGGCATTGGAACAATTTGCTCAGGGATGTGGTGGCATCACAATCTCTGGTAGTTTTAAAAAACTCGTGTGGACATTGTGCTTAGGGACACAGTTTAGTAGTGAACATGGCAGTAGTAAATTAATGGTTGGACTTGATGACCTTAGAGGCCCTTCCCAGCTTTTGTGTAGCTATGATTCTATGGCCATTACATTGGACACAGTGTTAAAGGGCCCAACTTCAAATTAAACCGAGTGAAGTTTTTGTTGGGGTTTTTTTACAGATGAGCTCTACTTACCATTTTGTGTCAAGATATCTGTGAGATAGTTACCTGAATATTAGAAAGTTAATGCAGCGTAGACTTTCATGTATTAAAGATGCAACCCAAATAAACATCATAAATTTATAACAAAAGAATCAGTGGGTAAGAGGATATTTCTCATTTGGAGATGTTTTCTTTCCATTAGCAGTCAGAGTATTTGCTTTATTTTCCTTTTATTATCAGCATGGGTTGAAAAACTGCCCTTTCTGATATTAGTCTTTTATGAGTGATTGATTTATAAAATGAAAAAAATATAGTTATACATATTTTGGGTAAATAATTCCTTTTATTTTTTGGTAAATATTTCCTTTTATTTATTAAAAATATATACTTAAATACATGGAAAGAAACCCCTTTCACTAATAGCAAAAAAAGTAAAATTGTTAGAATAAAAAAAATCCTAAAATAAACTGGGTTTAATTTCTTTTTACAAAATATATTTGCCCATTATTTTACTGAATTATTTTCATTACAATGGTTTGATGATTTTAATATGCATAATTTCTTAGGGTATACTTTTTCATTAGACATTCTGCATTGAGCAAGTTGTCAGAATGTAGCTGGCTTAGTCCCCTGAAGAGTGTACTTGACAAACAGAAAATTCCTTTTTACAAGACATTTATTGACTAGATCAGATTCAAATTAGCTGATTTTAAACTTCTTGTTTAGAGGTTCCACAGTTGACCCTCAGCCTCAGATATTCTATTTTGTGGTTATGGATTTTATGACATCACTGGGTTGGTCAGGATTTTCTTCTTAGTGGCTCGTATGGGGCTGTGGTTTACACTTGTCACCAAAACAATGTTTTAGCTATTGCTGAGCAGTGCTTATCAAGGCCGTTACTGTTTCCCAGTCTGTTCCAGCAGTGAGTAGACTTGGGGTGAGAAAAGACTGGGAGGGGACACAGATGGGGCAGCTGATCTCAACTGACCAAAAGGATATTCCATACCATATGGCACCATACTCAGCAATAAAAGCTGCAATGAGGGAATTTTTTCAACAGAGCCATTGTTCAGGGCTTGAATGGATATCATTGTGCTTGTGGGAATTGGTGAGTGATTGCATTAGCATCACTTGGGATTTTTGCTAGGGGCTAGTGTGCTGGGCTATTTCCCTCCCTTAATCTATTAAACTTCTCAGTTTTGCTCTTCCAGTTCTGTCTTCCATCCCATTGGAGCAGAGTGAGTGAGCAATTGGGTCAGGGATTATCTGCCAGTTGTGGTCAGGTCACCACAGTCACAAAACAATAACTGTCCTATGGAAATGTCCAAGCAGCTGTTTAAGAAAATTGCCAGAGCTTGCTCTTCTTATATAATTTTAATAAGGCTCAGCGAGAGTCTGCATCTGTGCTTTTCAGAAAAACACCACTCCTGTCTCAATGTCGGTACCACAGATCAAATCCTGATCAAACTCAAAGTGAATGAGAGCTCTGTCATTGATCAGCACTGTGAGATACTACTTGTTTGTCTGCTTCTATCAGAAACAAAGTCAGATAAGGAAAAAGTGTCTTGGGATATTTCAGAATAGACAGATCATTTTCTCTTTTCATTGAAAATGTCTTAGCTGTTTTGATCCTTCTGCCATTAAAGTCATAGTACCGAAAATCTGATAATGTCTGAAAATCTTGAATTTTCTATTCAGTCTTTTTAATTAAGTACAGCATACATTACTGGAGACCATGTCATTGCAGAAAATGCCACAATAAATTCTGCACTCTTCTAATTACAAAAAATATCAACTCACATGTGACAAATAAGAAAAATCTAGAAATCTTTGTAACTCATGAGCACTGGTGTTATGCTTTCCACGTTTCATTTGCAGTACTATAGTTAGAAAAATTATTCCGATTTCTGTTAACCATCAGATTAGAAAAACAGTTCCAGAACTGTTCAGTTAAACCAATGGATTTGCTTTCTTCTACTAGGACTTGGAATGTAAACCTAAGAATATGTCCCCTTTGCTTCATACCTTTTTTTAAACTTGATTATAGCCTGTGTAGATTTATCTTTCTCTTAGTTTTCCTTAGCTCGTGCACTTTTTTCTTTATGTTTTTTTCCCCATAATTTTTTCCTTTCATTATCTGTGGAAATAATAGGCTAAAAACAAAAAAATGGTCCTGGAAGACAGAAAACCAACAGAATAATAATTTTTAAATTTAAAATGTTATGTAAGTGGTTATATATATGTATATACACATACACACATATATACCCAAATATATAAGGCTTTCAAAAATACACCTCTAATATTAAAAAAAAAATCACATTTTCAAATGCAAGATATTGATTTTACAATCATGACCAAGAAATTAGGAAAGTATATATATGTTTTTTTGTCTCCATTGGCCTTCTCTAAAGGTGGAAATATACACAATAGCTAAAAAAGTGCTTTAATTAAAAGAGAAAAAAATAAACAATAAAATCTTCTTTCTCTTTTTTCCTAATTAATAACACCATTTAAGATTTACAAAAAACCTGTCAGGATGAAAGCATCCCACAGAAGTCAGTCAGAATCTATAATATGTTACTAAAAAACAAGGGATAAAAAATCTGGTAAACTAATAGACAAAGACTTTGAATCCTGCATTATCATTAAAAAATAATCTTCTGGGACTGATTAGTGTGTCATTACAAGAGAATTTGAACTTTTTTATTCAAACAGAAAATACAGTCAACTATCAGACAAAATTACATTCAATACCAGAGGATTATTTCCATTCTGTACATGTATATTCATTCTTGAAGTGTTGTTTGTAAATTACTCTTCTAAATTTATATTCTGACTGCAGAATTTAGTAGGATAAGTCTACTCCAGAACAAATTCATAGCCTTCTCAGAATGGCATCACAAATTCAATTTAGACTAGTGACAGTCTGTCTGTACTACACTTGAGTATTGTGAGAAGTTTTCTCTATGAGAACAAACGAAAGAAATAAATTTGGCTTGCAAATTTCAGTCCATATTCTAATTGAAAATTTGAAATTGAAATAGGTTCTGTTCCTTATTTAAGCACAGCAAATTTTCTATTAATAGGAGTGCTTCTAGACTAAATGATCTTTCCTTTCATCAACTCTACTGTCTGTTGTGCCTTTCTCTCAACAAATTAGCTCATTACAGCATACAGGATTTGGTAGAAGCAAATTCAACTATATATATCTGTCTTTGAAACATAAATTTTCTGTATTTTTTCTAAAGGAAATGATTTAACAAGACTTCTAAATTGATTGTAAAACATCTTGGTGGCATACATAAATTCTTCACAGAAAAAAAATCCAAATGATTTTTTTTTAATTCATTCAATATATTTTTAGTATATACCAAAAGAAGCAGTGACTAATATAAACTGGAGGGAAAGAAAGGGGACAAACTATTTAACAGAAGATTTTTTTTATTTTATCGTATTATTAATTTCATTTCATTTCATTTCATGTTTTTTATATTCTGTCAACCTTATGAAGTCCATTATTCAATGCACTCTGAAGCACCAGTGTCAGGCTAAATAGAGTAAATGTTTAGTTTAAGATTATAGTTTTTCAAACATAGATTGATGAAAAAAAAATCTCATATATATATGTTTATAAATTGCCAGTGCTCAAATTCATCACTTCAGTGAAGATGTGGGGCCTAGCCCTGTCTGGAAGAGTAAAGGACTTCTTTCTTGATGTCTGTATGAGTAATGTCATCACAAAAACAGTCCCCTGCTCTCCCCATGATAGTGTCTAGCCTAGGAAAGCAGTAAAGCACAAAAACCTTCAATCTCTGCTCCCTTCCTTGTCACGCAGCAGATACAGCTCTGCCTTTTATGACATAAATCAATAATCCAACTGCAATAGTTAGTCTTGTTAGCAATCCTTCCATTATACAGAGAGCATCTAACCAGAGATACTGGAAACATGCACAGTCCTGGTCACCCAGACAGATATTTACTCATTCTCTTTCCATGATTTTATTAAATTGTCATCTGTCTCAGAAACACCGTGACTCTCTTCTGAGAATTTCAGCCTCTCATGTTAGCACTGCTGTCAGTTTGCTTTTACAGCAGTAATGTTAAGGCTGGATTTCTAAGGCAGATTTTAGGTGCCAAGGGAAAGGCAAGCAGTGCTGGAAACCACGATGATCTGAGTGAAAATGTCCTTGCTTGCTTCTCCATGGTGAACCCTGGCAAGCAGTCTGTGACTACTTATGATGGATAGATCACAACTGGAAGAAACTGCAGCAGGTTGCACACCAAGAAGGTGCACAAGGCTGGAGGGAGCTAGTGAAAGGGAAAGAATGCTCCAACTGTAAGGAGAAGCTACGTGGTTGCAACAACACCACAGAGCCTTCTACTGTAAGTTTAGGAAGGTTTCAATTTCAAGAACCTCATAACTGATATATGGGTTTCAAGTTCAAGAACCCCATAAATGATATCCAGACTGTGCTGAATATTTTGCAAGTGCCAAATCTTCCAGGGACCTGCACAGTGCCATCCAACACCATGGCAAGGAATACATGGTCATGATGTAGAATTTTTTCTGCAATGGCTGGACCTCAACTACAGAATTCTTCAGTCCTGCTGGAAGATGAAATCCTTGATCAAGTTTGAAGCTCTTGGTCAGGCTGTACAAAAACAATGAAACTTTATGGCTAAATCTAGGATAAACCTGTGTGGGCTTGACCAGATTTCCATTTTCTAGAACATTATTCATGTCCTCCCACACCTCCTGCTCTCACAAGAAGCTCTTAATGGTCATCTCTCCACAGTGACCTAGTGTTTTAAAAGTTTGTCCTGTGCAGTTCATTAACTTCTGTATGGGAACAAAAGATTCCAAAATCCCCCTACAACTTACTTTTTCTTTCTGAAATTTTACTCAATTTGTGCAGTGAAAGGTTTATCAATAACCTAAGAAGAATGTACCATGTCAACACTGTTCTGGAGAGTTCTTCCTTGGGAAAGATCCCACCAAAAAGTCATTAAGTAGTGTCTGCCGTGGGTTTTGGGATATTACTTTATTTAACAAAACACACCATTAACATTTAAACAAATATTTGGTGCCTGGCTTTTTTCAGCATTATCCACTGCATAAAACTTGGTCGTGACTTCTAATTTGTAATTAACTTTTCATTTACATTGATCATGCAGTTAATCTCCGTTAGTTTTAAGCCTTTTATGATTGGAAAATGCTTAGAGCTACTCAAGCAAGAAAGTGTTTTGTCCACTCTTATCACAGTATGAAAAAGACACAGCAGTTAATTTTATGTTATTGAATTATTGCACTGTGTTTTCTAATAAAAGAGTAGAAAAAACAGTAGAGTGCATCAAACTGGCTGATGAGAGCTCAAAATAAGGGTGAGTAGGAGCAGAGCACCAGAGTTGAGTAATTTTACAAATGATTAGACTCTTTATGAATTGATTTTAGGAAGAAATTCATCAGTATTGATGTCATGGATAACAAAAGACAGGAAAGGGATTTGGGCAAGGAAAAGATGAATCTAGGAGGGTAGAGATTTGAATATCCTTGCAAGGATATTCAAATCAAGCCATTTTGCCTACTTGACAACATTGGACAACTACTACTAACTACTTGCCAGGAGAGAAGGCAAGCACAAATGTGTTTTATTTCCACAGAAAAAATTGAAGAGGACATTCCTACCTGGGTCATTGGTCATTAAATTTTCTGTATCCCTCCAAAAATTACAGAGAGAAATCCCATTTTGAAGTAGTCAGGACCTGGAAGAGATAACGATTTTACATCTCTAATTAAACAATGTCTTTTTAAAAGGACTGTACACACCAGAACTTATGTGTGTTACTCCATATGTGATTTATATTGAAGAACCTTACAGGAATTATCAGTATTCAGCTTTATTCCACAAGAGATTTTCACGAAAAATGGTGTTTCAGTTTGGCATGTGAAAGTCTTCATAACCATCTAAAATTTTTTCATGCATTTACACATCAAGTTATTCTACACTTCTTTTTAATAATCTGATCTGTTGAGGTACTTACTCAAGTTCCATATTAAAGTGCAATCAGGTGTTAAGATGAGACTAATTACAATTTTATGTTTAATGAGTCAATCACAATTGCATTTGTGTAACTGCAGTCTAAAATATCTCAATTGCATTTTGACAGATATTCATGGAACCAGATGAAAAAAACAGAGAGAAAATAGCATGTAACTTATCCACTGAACTTGGAAAGTCAAATAGAAATCATTCTTGGTTTTTTTTTTTTTTAGATTTTCTTTTTGTTCAAACCTTGGTATAAAAAATCATCAATGTTTCTTTTTTCTGAAGATTACACGAAGATGCTCAATACCTTATCTTATCTTGATTTTCTCTCTATTGATAGGATAGTCTATATAGATTACAAAAAATTTAACAGCATATTTTCCTCTAAATGCAGATTAAGGTTATTGAAACTATACATATTTGGATCAAATTTGGTACTGAAAATGGACAAATATACAAAGAAGAAATACAGAAATTTTCTCATCAAATGATCTGCCAATAGCTTAGTATCCTGAGCTTCCCAGTTGCTAAGGATTTTGAAAATAAATATGCTTATGATCTGTAAATAAATTAGTTATTTACATTTCAATTGAGTGAAATATTTTGTAGAATCCAAAATATTCTCAGATAATTTTCATCTTCTCTCAGGAAAATACATTTTAAACAGTTCCAAAACTTTTACTAATGACTTTTCCTTCAAGCATGAAATAAAAGAAATACATTATCTGCACAATTTTAATTAAATATTCTTAGGTAGGTAGATAGCTATATATCATATCAGGGCACACCAATAACTAACCATTCAGGCTCAGAAGGATTATCCATGACAGGTGCTTGTGCCTAACTTCCCTAACCAGAACATGGTAACAACTACATGCTTTAGACAATTAAACCAGAAATTGTAGCAAAGAATATTGGTTCTGGCCTGTAGAGAAATACCAAGGAGGAAAAACTGCCTTAAGTCTCATATTCCTAAATTATTTAAGCCTCTCACATTAAGAGTTCTCATTAATCAAAATCTACTTGTATTGCCTTTGTCTGAGGTAATTTTCTTCACAGTATCTGTGTTCTGGCTTGACCTTGGCAATGCATTGATTTTTAAGTCCAATACCTCATTATGGTAGGGAGTCAGAAGACAGAATTTAAAGTGCTAAAATACATATAAGGTGTATTTGACATCCATAACCTTTTTAATGTCTTCTATAATTGCAACAACTAGAAAAAAATAAATTTAAAAAAAAAAAAAAAAAGAAAAGGGAAATTAAGGATAATATCTATCTTTTTCCAAAACCTAGATTGCTTGGACACTATGTGATAAAAGGACTTTTTAAATTTCTATAAACTTCTTTTGAATTGTATTATTTGCATGTAAGCAATAGTGAGAAATGGGGTAACACCATAAAACTTTATCTTTTTTAGGCTTGAATCCATCTGGGATAATGACTGCAAAAGCACATTTCTAATCAGCCTACTCTGACTATAATATTTTGGCTATTTTCCAAATGGCAAGCATAAACGAAGAAGAAAAAAAATAGTGGAAAATACCTAAAATTATAGTGAAGAAGAGCTTTGCTTAATAGTACACTTAAAACTTTTGGTCCAGAAAGTGGAGTAGAAGATGAAGGAAGGCTTCAGACTGAAGTGAACACCCTAAGCAAAGATGACTTTATCAACACCTGACTGCATACCTCCATGAACTTTAATATTCCTCTTAAATCAGCTGAAATTAAATTATTCTAGTCAGTAGTTTTTTGGTTGGATTAAAATATGAAATTTCATTAAGAAAAAATAGTCATAAGCAAAACCAGTCTGGGAACAGCTCTGTAAGGTTCATTAATGTTAAAAGAGATGCTAGGTAGTTCATATAGCTTCAGGCAGTGCCACAGTATCTAACCAACATGGAAAATATATTTGCCTGCGCACCTAAATATGTAAGATGTATTCATTACCTTTATGGGGAAAGTCATATATTTAACACCTTATTTAACAGGCTTTGGAGAAGATTCTTTAAAATAAATGCTCTAGCTGCACCTGTAGCATCCTTTTTTGTTACTTTACTTGGGGGTATTTGTTCAGTGAAGATAGATTCTGCTCAGTATTGTTGCAGCCCAGTAAATTCAATCTTGCGTAGGGAACTGCTGTAGAGCAAGATTTCCCATATAAAAGGTGTCACATTTTCTTTCTGTCCCATATCCCTCTGAACCATCATGACATCATAAAGATAAATCTTGTGGAAGTCTGATAAGTATGGAGAGTTAGATTGTGATTGTTAAACATATTTGTTCCAGGAAATTTTCCATTCATCCCAAACAGAAGCAGAGGAGTTCGTTTATGAACTCATAGGACAGCAGACTTGCTATGCCCACACTGGCCTTTAATCCTGGCTGTCAACCATATAATGCCTCTCCAAACCTAAGACATAAGTAAGGTTTCTTGAGTAAGGATTTGTATTTTCTCATTTAAAAGTATCTAGGATATTGGGGGATTATATTAGAGCATATGAGAGTGATAACTTTCATTCTACAAAACTGAGGTTACCACCTGCAAGACTGAAGTGATTTTATAAAAGATTGTTTGAAAATGCTAAGGTGCCTGGGACAGGCAAAGAATCACATTTGGTACAGCCTCATTTATAATATCTCTCAGAAGTGATCCCTGCAGTGAAAAGCCCCTGAGGCACAATTGGCCATTATCTTGGAGAGACGATTTTTGGAGCAGCACAAGGCAGAGGCAGGCAGTAAGCAGTAAGCAAGTCGTAAGGAAAGAGTTCATCACTCAAATATGCTTTTTTTATTTAGCAGAGTAAACAACCACTCTGCATTTCTAAACATCTTGTGCATAAAAGTGTTCAAAAAACATTGCGTAAGATATACTTAAATTCTGATATTTTTCTCATTTTGGTAGAGGAAACAAAACAAAAGGCATCCAATGGAAAAATGAAAATGTAACTTTTTTTTTTTTGAGAGCCACTGAATAATTTCTTTTTGCATTTGGTGACATATTACAGCACAGAAGGTTGTACACCTTATCCTGGAATAGTTTTCTGCTCTGTATTCTGCATACGCTGTTCTGACAGCTCTATTTTGATTCCTTCAAAGTAAGCATCTCTGAATTTATAAAACAAACTAATAAAATTAGTATGTTAATTACAATTTCAAACCTCAATAAAATTGTAACAAAAACAGTTAAAAAAATAGAATTAGAAGTTAAACATTTTGGGAACACCAAAATAAATCAGATATACAAATGAAACCTTTAGACATAACTGGTAGTGAAATATTATTTGAGATCTTAATTTCTACAATTTTAATTATGTATCTCTTAAATCAGGAGCCTAGTGAAGAAAAGACTGCTTCAATTCCACAAGCCCATATTAAACAAAGAAGAAGGCTGAGCATGAATTCCCAATGGACATGTGTAGAGATGAGCATATAAAACACAGACCTACAAAAATTCACTGCTGATCACCCCAATCTCAGACAGACACACAGACAGTTCACAGGAACAGAGCACAAACAACCTCTTTCTTCTTCCCTGTGTGACTCATGAGGATAATGGCCTGTTAGGGGAAAACATTATAGATTGTGCAACATGGATCCCTTTAGCTCAGACACTTGGTCTGCCCAGTGGTTGCTCCTTCTTCCCAGTCTCCCCAGCCTCTGGAGCTTGCGCTGTGCCCCTGTGCTGCAGTCCCACTACAGTTTCTGACACAGGCTCCCTTGTACCCACGCACTAACACACAAACAGACACAAACATGGGCACTTTGGATCCCTCCAGAACCAGGATCTCACACACAGTCCATCCATGTGCTGGTTCTGGATCTTTGTTCTTCCACAGTTGCTTCAGGTACAGATGGACAGACATACAGACACACAAGTTCCTCTCTTTGACCTTTTTCCCAGGGCAGTGTTTGTCTGTCCAGCTAAGTTATTTGGCTTCCCTTGCCTGCCCAGTACCACTACACTCTTCTGTGTGTAGGGAGAGGATCTTTTTATTGCATAACAAACATTTTTCTTGAATCACTTTATTTTAGTCACAAAACTTTCTTGCCTTTTATACTAACAATACTAGTTATAAATGACATATCAGAGTTGTGATGCAATTAAAATAACAACAAATTGTTTTTGCTAGGAGAAAGAGTCTAAAATATTGGATTAGTTTAAACTTTACTGATACTTAAATAAATAATGCCATGCCATATTTTAAATTAAAGAAGACAATGATTTATGCAACATTAAACAGAGAGTCTGCAAGTGCAATTATTGTAAAAAAACTTAATATGACTTTTAGGGAATTACAGGTTAATAAGGAAGTTAAAAAAATACTTAGAACTTGTATAAGTTATCAGACATCAGTTCTTGCAAAACTTGTATTAGGGAAGCTCGGTATATTTGAACTCTTTGTTACACCATATGTCTAGACAAGACCATCAAATCAGAGATAATGCATAAGAAGACTGTTTGCTGGGAAGCTAAAAAAAAAATCTGTTCTTTGAAATAGATTCGTCTGTAAAACAGAAGAAAATTATTTAAAGAAATATACAGATGATTCACTATGGAATACCATGAAAAATTTCAGAGAACAGCAGCTAGTTAAGCCTCTTCTGTGCTGACTCATGGGGTACTCTACACCTTTTGTTCCTGTGAAAAAGAAAAGAACAACGTACAGCTCTCAAATGTACACACATAAAATGCAAGCAAATACAAGTAGTCACTAAAGGAGGAAGGAATACACAGTACACTACTGCAAATGAAATGTGTGACAACAGAACAGATGTTTATGCATAGAGTATCTAGAAGACAACAGAGGTGGCATAATTTATGGTAACAAGAGCATTTGCATAATTCTGTGTCTTCCTGAAATGAAGCAATATCACAGAACTGATGTGAAACACTTGTCATTACAGTTTTACTGTAAAGTGCTGAGAGAAGGAAGAGAAGGCAGACTCTGGAAGTCTTAAAAGGGCAAATGGAATATCTTTAAGATACTTTTCATGAAAGGAGAAGTTAGCCTGACATTAAGAAATTTTGCTCTTCTTGCTTTACCAAGGCAGCAAGTCCCACAGGACAAAATTTCAACTCATATAGTTAGAATGAATGAGGAATCTGCAATTTCTTCAGGTCTAAAAAATATTTTTTGGGTCTCACATTTCCCCAGCCTATGAGAATACAAACTTCTATCTAAGTAGCTGCTGGTTCACAGTAACTTCTTTAGAAAACTCAGTCATTGCAAGTGTAGGTGGGTGTCCTCTTTTGTTTCCCATGAGAAGAAATTGAGATAGCAAGCAAGTTTAGCATTTGAAGGTCTTTGGTCACAGACCTTCATCCAAATGAGTGTGACCAACTCTGATTTGTCTCTTTGTCCATTGCCCTATTACCTCTCTCTCTCCCTCCATTCTACTAAGTAATTTCACATGCATTAAATGAGGTACAGCATCTTCAATATCTTGCAGAACATCAAGAATGTTAAAAAGGAAGAGATGATGGTTGCAAAGAATATCTGGAAGGCAACTGGAGGTAAGTCACCAAGGGTCACTGATCACAAACTCTCTGGGGCACGAACTATATGAAAGTGGACTTGAGTGGGTGGTTATTTTTTTCACATTCAACTAAGGTAATGAAGAAAAATCTTAATACCAAGATTTTTTTTTTAAACAATGGCTGCTTCATTAGAAAAATTAAGAAATCTGGCATAAACTCAGGGCATTTTCATAAGCCTGCTTCTCTGAACATCGCGAAAATTATCCCACAGTTTGTTTCACTGGCTAATGCTATTGCTGGCACCATGAAAAGGGCCAGTGTATGCCACTGCATTCCTGCATAAGACAGGCATTGAACAGCATCCACAGCACCAAGCCCACTAAAGATGCAGCACCTCAGCAGCTATGTAAGAAAAGAAGCACCTGCCAAGGGTATCGAGGTAGAAAAGACCAGATCAGACTTTTAAAACATAATATCTATTTCATCATTGTATTTATATTACTAATTAAGAATTATACCTTACTGTATGTGAGGTTTTGTTTTCTTACTTTACTTACTATTATTTAAAGGTAGTTTTAAAAGCTGCCTGTTAATTAGGCTCTCCACCTTGTGGGCACAGTTACATATTGTCCTGTTCTCTTTTCCCTCTTTGCAGCTTTTGTGACAAAAGCAGAGACAGTTGTTTGCTTCTTAACTGAATTTTTCTTTGAGCACTCTGCTTTAGTTCCACCTTGGTATTGTCTGAAAAGAAATGCTTCTGAGATTTCAGAGTATTTTTAATTGGCTGCAGAAAGTGAATCCTCTAAATTTTTCTGCATGACCAGTAGATATCCCTGAGAGAAGACAGAGCTTTTAGTGTGGGGGACTCATCTGGCTTGATGGGTGCTAATAAACATAAAACATCTGAATGATCCTGCAAATAAATGTACCAGATATACAGTGATGCATATCCAAGGTGATAGTCTAATTTATGTGATATGCTGTGTAGTGTTTAGGCTTAAGTTATACTCAGCAGTAAATTCAGCATCCTGAAATGTAATGCTGATTTTTTTTTTTCTTTTCTACAAATTCTGCAATGATGTTGCTTCTTACTCCATTTTTCCTGCTACCTTCACAATGGTTGTGATTTCTTTTTCCAACTATTGTTCATTGGGAAGTCCAGGTACACGTCTTTTGGTCAATGTTGTATTGACATTGCAGGAGCTTTAACAATATGTTTCCACTGAAGCCCCAAACTGCCTTTCCAATCAGCATTTTGCTACTGCACAGGAACATAATTTTGTTTTCAGTGGTACTTATAGGGCATTATTGATCAAAATGCTTAGGCAGCACCACAAACTGAGAATTAATCCTAGACAGTCCTATCCCATTCCACGGTTAGCTACTCACGCGACCCCTAACGCTGGAGCCATATCCCATATCACCGGCGGGTGGTCTCACGGGGGGTTCGCCCCATCCACATTCAGGAATTGCTGATGATGCTGTGCGCCAGGTTATTCATTAATCCGAAAGCAATCCTGGTGGATTCTTCTGTTTGAAGTTTGGTAAGCAGGGCAAACAGGAGAGAGAGATAGGGATAGGGGAATTGACGAGCTAAGCATGTTCAGAGCCAACAATGTCAAACTGACCCTAAGAGCCTTGCCAAGCCATGGGGACCAAGCCAAGTACACCAGGAATTGACCATATTAGGATAGGAGTTCAAAGGTTTAAAGAGGAAGACTCATCAGGCGACCCTTGCCCGCGATGAAGGCAACCGGAAGGACCACCAAGATAATCCTCAAAATAGATGTCTCCGCCCACGCTCCGCCTACACCACGCCTCTTATGAATATGCATGCAAAGACATGATTATGTATGTGATATGATGTAACCCTGCACCAAAAACTGTATAAAAAGTCTGCTTCTGTTATGAGATATTTAGAAATCCCTTTTGTGATTTCTCCAACGCGTCGTAATAAAATACCTCCTGTCTATGCTGACTTAAAATTGAGTCTCTTAGGCAGTTATTCTCGCCTTTTGGGGCAAAATTCGGCATCACCATCTGGGTCAAAAATTCTACAAAAGTAAGGCAAGCCAGGTACATCAAAAAAACAAAAATGTTGAAGTGGCATAGGTAATTGAAACTTAATTGCAAGGTTTTCCATGAGTACAAATTACTCCACCTTATATTTAATGGAATATATTGCCTTGGGTTTTCTTTCAAGACACATTTAGATTTGACCATGACTTTCCATATCACCAAGATCAATATGCCATTTTAGACATGGCTTAGCAAAATCCTGCAAGGCTACCCAAAAATAAACCCACAATTTAATCAGGTTATCCTGATTGTAGGCAGCCTTTTTTTCCCCTCTATTGTAATTAGACACCAAATCCAGTAAAATGTAACATAAAATCTTAAACTACTTTTTTACCTTTCCAATATCAGTAACTGTAAGACTTTGCCAGACATAGGAGCTACCTGAAGTCGTTACACATCTGTGTTACATATGCTATAAATATTTCTTCAGTTCTATAAATGTAAACTAGATAAACACTTATAAATTCTCATTACAGATTCTGATTTATAAATATTATGATAGTTCTGCCATATAAACCAACGTAACTATATAAAATTTTATTGTGCTTTTTCATTTAGTACTTAGAGATTAAGTTTATCTCTTTCATCTGGTGTGAAACCTTAAGCACCAGGAATAGACTCCAGGTTCTTCTTGCTTATCCAGATGAGTAGTTACAGTTTGATCTTGAGAGTACTTGATATCTTAAAATTTGGAGTAAGATTGTGCAGGGTACAGACTGAAATTAGGAAGAATATTATTCTTCTGCTTTATGATTCTGGTTCTTCAGCAAAGACTATAAAATAACTTCTAGGCAAGTGAAATGGAAAAAAGTTAAGGTTTTTGATTCTATAAAAGTATTTTAGGGTTTGTTTTTTTTTCCCGTTAAGGCTTTAAATCTGCCAGACTAATGAGAGCTTTTAAATTCTGCAACTGTAGATGAATATATACCTACACAAACATATATATGTATACACTTAATAATATAAGAATATCTGTACTTTTATCAGCTCTTGCTGTGGATAAGGAGCCTGAGAATTGAAAAGAAAAAAATAAGAAAACAGATGGAGCAGCCAAAAAAAAAAAAAGGGAAAAATGTATTTTTATGCAAAATCATGGATGCAGAAAGGAAAATAGAATTTTGCATATTCAGTGAGTGAAAAAACCCAACCAACCAAACAAAACAATGTGTTCTTTTACTCTATCCTCTCTTTAGCAGGTTCTTTTAAGTATGTATTACACTGGGAAGTTTCCTTTCTCACCTTTACATCATCTCATCTTCATGTGTTTCTACATGTAATGTTCTCATCTTCCCCCTCCCTAAATAAAAAATATTTATGATAAAATCAATTTCTTAGGAAATTTATGCATTGATAAATTTATTTTTATTCCACACAAGAAGAAAAAGGTGCTTGAATGTCTCCCACTGAGAGCTTTTTAGGAATCTCACAGTTTATTTTCTTTATAGGCAAAATACTTTGAACATATCAGTTCTCAAGTGTTAGAATATTGCAGAAATGTGAAGAATGGAGGAAAAAAGCTTCTTTGTGCTTCTGCTTTCTAGACTTATCTAATATGCCAGTATTTGGTTGTGTGCTGTTAAAAAATACAAGACACAGGAAGATTTTTGAGATATAGACTGAGTGTTAAGTAGTGATCACTGTGATTCTCTAGTCAGGTGAAGGTTTTTTAACGAAGTTTAAATAAATTTCTTTCAGGACAATAACTCATGTCTTTGTACAGACACAGGCATTTCAAATGGAGTCTGGTTCTGTAACATAGTTAGGTTTATTTATATATGAACTCAAACTTCCAGCAATTTTCAGTAGTTTTGCATTGGTTTTTCAGTTTTGAGATTCAATCTCATTCTCCAACATGCTAATCACAAAAGTTGTATCAGGATTCACAGGATGGAAATTACAGTATTACAGTCAAAAAGAGTTACTCAGCATCAGAGGAAGTAGACTAGAACTCCTGATTTTCCTACTGCAGTGTTTCATAGATTTTTTTCTTATTAACTACCTTGATGTATTTTAAGAAATAAAGTATACTAACAGATTTTGCCAATGCAACTGCCTTTGCAGGAAAACCTCTACAGATTTGCTAATTAACAGACTAATGTAGCCAATAACTATGACTACATCAGTTTCTGAAAAATCTTTTTGTACAAGTTCCCTTAAAGGATGTCAGTATCAAGCATATGTGACTATATTTCTGGCAGCAGATGTCTTTTCATATATTTTCATTTCCTCAGACATTTGGGAGATGAAATAATGTACAGGTTTTCCTGTATGGACATCCTCAGGTAACATCTCACTTTAAGATATGAAACAGAAAAGATAAATTTATAATAGTAGCAATTATACTTGCAAGTCTAGAAAACCTTCAAGTATTTTGCATTACATGTTCTTCATGCAGCAATTCCTGTTAGCATAATTTATGCTGTTTTGACACAAGAAAGAAGGAAAACCAAAAAGAGGAATATGTGCAGATAAGAAGCAGAAGCTTTCTAGGCAAACTTTACATGTTGATCTGATATATACTGGATTTGCTGTAATTTGAGGAATGATCTTAGGTGTTAGTTTGCATTTTTGCTCTAGGGGGATTTTGATTAGATATTGTAAGATATTAATTAACTTTTATGTTACTGACTCATCTAGCAGATTTTAATTTAAAATATGTACTTAGGACATGAACTAAGACAAAAATAAATTAACCTGATTATTTCACTTCCACTGGAATCATCCGTGGGTCAAGGTCATGGAGTAAGATACTAAAATTAATTTTGTAGGTGATAAAAATAATAAATGGATCCATTCAAATCACCACCATTAATTGTAATTTGCCAACAGTCCTTGACCACAATTTCATTCCACTTTTGAGACACAGTCATGTCATTCACAGTTTACTAATCTTGACAAGATCTTCTGGTGTGAAAATCTAAAACATCTTTTTAATAATTTTTGAAAGGTTCTGCCTCTTCCTCTCCATTCAGCACAGGAAGAGAGCAGATATTGTCAAGTAGTTTGGCTGGGAGCAGCCGTGCTATTCTTCCAAAAATTCCTTCTCTAGTCAGCGAAGAGATGAGACTACCTGGGAGGATGGAGCCTCTAAGTTCTCAGGATGTCTCACAGAGTAGTGTGAACCAGAGTGGGGAACACGGTGTCTGTGATTTACCCCACAGGTAGCTCAGCCGCACACAGCTCACTGGCCCACAGTGGGCCTGGTGTCTCTTCTGTCTCTTTTACTGTCCTAGTCAGTGAGGATACTGGAGGAAAAAGGGATGCAAAAGAAGTTGGGAGGGGACACAGACAGAAGGCCTGATCTGGCCAAAGGGATATTCCATACCATATGGCATCATGCTCAGATTATAAACTATGGGCAAGGCTGGCCAGGGGATGTTGCTTAGGAACTGTCTGAGCATGAGTCAGCTGGCAGTGAGCAATTTCATTGTACGTCACTGTCAGGGAAACATTCCTGTCTGACCATACAGGAGTCATTGTGTCAATCACACTGGCATCACCTCAGCTAGGACCAAAGACCCTCCACAATGAGCTGTGAAGCTGCCTTGTACCAGCTCAACCTCAGGTTTCACAGAGCAGAATCTCAGACATCTGGATTCTTAATATAATTTAACTGCCATTCAGAAAGAGAATAACATCTCGAGCTGCTGCCTTTGAGGAGAGACCCTAAACAAAGAACATCCTGAGGCTTTAGACCCTCACTGTCTGTATGTGGTAAAGCCTGGGGTCTTCCAGCTGAGTGCTCAGCTCCTGCTGTGTCTGCCTCGCAGTGTTCATCTCCACAAGTCCTCATGCCAGAGTGCTGGCGCTGGCTCACGGCCTCGTCTCAGGCTCCAGGCACCCAGAGCTGCTCAACCTGCAGCTCACACAGCCACTGCACACTGAGCCAAATGCGTTTCTCAATATTCAGTAGTTTTTTATATTATAATTCTATTATTATTACTATGTCTTTTTCCTTGTATATCCCATTAAACTGTCTTTATTTCAACCCATGAATTTTACTTTTTTTGTCTAATTCTCTCCTCCATCTGACAAGGGGAGGTGGGTAAGTAAATATCTTGGTGGTGTTTAGGTGTCTGATGGATTAAATCACAATAATAGATCAATTTTAACTTTATCTCTAGACACTATGAACCCATGTATTATTCAGAAGGAAATTTAACACTATAAAAGTTAAGAAGGACAATGCTCAACGTCATCTAAGAAAGTATTTCCTGCTTGTAGTGCTGAAAGAAAATTACCATGGCTGCACTATATCAAATTCTTATTTAAAAATTGTTGTTGCAGTTCTTGATTTATTTTCATGTTTATCAATACATGGAGTATTGCTTTCTCTTCACAGAATCACAGAAGCATTTAGATTGGAAAAGACTCATCATCAAGTGCAACTGCTAACCCAACACTTCCGAGTCCACCAATAAACCATGTCCCTAAGCACCGCAGCTACATGTGTTTTAAACAACTCCAGGGATAGTGAGTCTTCCACTTCCCTGGGCAGGCTGGTCAAGGCTTCACTATGTTTTTGTGAAGAATTTTTTTCCTGATATCCAATCTAAACCTCCCCTGGTGCAATGTGAGGCCCTTTCCTCTGATCCTGTCAGTTGCTGCCTTGGAGAAGAGGCTGATCTCCGCCTCGCTGCTGCCTCCTTTCAGGCAGCTGTAGGAGTGATTAGGTGTCCCCTGAGCTTCCTTTTCTCCAGGCTAAACATCCCCAGCTCCCTCAGCTGCTCCTCATCAGACATGTGCTCCAGACCCTCCACCATTTCTGTTTCCTTTCTCTGGACTTGCTCCAGCACCTCCATGTATTTGTTGTTGTTAGGGGCACAAACACAATATTCAAGACAACCTCACCAAAGCCAAGAAAAAAGGGATAGAAACTTTCCTAATCCTGCTGGCCTTTTTTGTGCTCCTATGCAGTATTTCTAGCCCAAAATCTCTTTTGGCAGACAGGCTTTGCGTTCTGTCACACTATGGATTAAAAAAAAAATCTTTTTCTTTCTCTCCGTTTAGATTTTGAGTACTTAGCATAATTAAATTCTTTAATACTTCAGATTTTACTTTTAAAATCTGTTCTTTTTTAGCCTAAGATTCCTTATGTCTAATGTCATGATTACAACCTACAAATTTTTAAATTGGATTGTCAGAACATGCTAATTTCAGAGTTATTTTAGAGTTTCTTCCAGATGGAAATCTATCTTCTCCCACGTGACTTCTGCCAACCTGAGCTAACTATGCTGTAATGTTATTTTAATGAAGAGAGAGACTTTTAATTGAGCACCTGGGTCCCCAAATGTGTCTGATTTTCACAAAATGGGTAACATCTTGACTGGTTTTGAAGATATACTTGTGTAAAAGAGGCTTTAAAGAATGTGCAGACTGAGTAATCCGCTTAGCTTTTTTATGAAACAAATTCTTCTAATAATATTGATTTTTATGTAGTTCCATCTTATTTAGAAAAGTTAATCCAAACTCAAACAACTATCTTCTCTATATCCTAGTCTATCCCAATCATGTTTACAGAATGTTTTAGGGTCTTAAAAATCCCCAAAACTCAAAACTGTAGAGAAATTTTGTTCAAGATAGAGAAATTGATGTAATATCAGGGGTTTACTGTAGTCTGGTAGATAATGCAAAGTATTGTACTTGCAAATCCTAAAGTCTTGGTGCATAGATGTAGCTAAATCATCTTATGTCTATGAACATTAAGGCTTCTTACATATGACATCTATAGGTTATATATATGTGACTTTCATCCTTCAAGACTATAAGTTGCTTTTCTCAATAAAGTAGCATTGCTGTACGTTTGATTTATAAAGAAGATAACTTCTCATAGTGAGGTAATAGCATTATTAGACCAATTTGATTTAATAAAGAGTTGAGTTTTCCATGGATAATTTTTTGTCTATTTATGAAACAGGAAAACCTCCTTTCAAAACCAAATGCATGTGCTGCCACTAGTAATTTATGTTTAGCTTGGTTATTTGACGTGTAAGATTTGTGGATTACCCTCCACCAGCAACTAAGTACCACACCTGCTCACCCAGCCCCCTCCCTTCCCCTGTGGGATGGAATGACAACTAGGAAAAAAGGTAAAAACGTGTGGTTTGAGATATGAACAGCTTAATAACTGAAATAAAATGTAATAATCATTAAAACAATAATAATAATCATAGTCATGAAGGAGAGAGGGAAAGAGGAATAAAACAAGGAACATTCAGTGATACACAATAAATTGCTTACCAAGCACTCAGCCAGTCCCTGAGCAGCAATTAGTGGCGCCCAGCCAAATCCCTCCAGTTTAAGGACTGGACGTGATGCCTTACAGGATATGCACTATCCTTTTGGTCAGTTTGAATCAGATGTCCTGGCTGTGCTTCCTCCTGGCTTCTCGTGCACCTGCTCACTGGAAGAGCATGGGGACATGTAAAGTCCTTGACTTAGTGTAGCGATACTTAACAATAGCTAAAATATTGTTCTGCTATCAACATTCTTACAATAAATCCAAAATGCAGGACTGTACCAGCAACTAATTATGAATTAGAATGAAACTAATTATCCCAGTCAAAGCCAGGACAGAAAGCATAGATGGCAAAAAAGGGTAGGGAAAAGGGAAGGCACTACACATCATAAAGATTAATCATACATGTAGAAAAAAAACTTGTGTGGACATCCTGGAAGTGAAAGTCAAACAGGGTTTTATTGCAAAAAGAGAATGAAAATAATTTATCATTAACAAACAAATTTGTGGCATAGCCATCATGTAAATAACTCACCCGATAGAAGTTACTGGTTTTATAAATTAAAATGTTTTATAAATTAAAGTGTTAATTGCAAATGAAGTGATATGAGTAATCTGAAACTTCAGACATTCTTACAAACTTTGGGTAAAGTGTTTTATTTCTGAGTTTGTACATTCTCCAAGGAAAATGCTTTAATTAAAACACTGGAAGCCTCCAAGCTCCATCAATTTTAAAGGCACAAAGCTGTAATATCTTACACATTCACACGAAGATATAAAAAGTGTGAAATCGTCATGTGGAGAAAATGAACAGGTGCAAATCCACTTCAAATGTAACAATTAAATGATAGGCATCTATTTAACTACAGGTGACATGCAGTACAAGATAACACATTATAATAACCACTTTCAATGCTAATGGTTTGTCATTGGTTTGTCCACATTATAAGAAAAAAAACTTCTAGGTTGTTACTAAGAAACTGCTTAGGCAAAGTTCCAAAAGGTGACTTTAATGAGCTTTAAAAACAGAAACCCCAACTGATTTGCAGGAAAGATTATTTTAATGAAACATAACTTTTTCTTACTTTAAAACAAATTTTTTATTGCAAGACCACTAATATCAGAAGATCACAACTCTTCAGAGAAAAATTGTAACACTTTATATACTAGAATTTTTAATGAATGATTTAGTCAGATTTTATTTCATCAAAATGCAACTAAATATATATCTGTAGGTATGTGTAGAAAAATAATCAGTATTTTTTCATAATAAAGCCTCATGAAAAAGAAGAAGCATTGTGAGAAAAAGTCTATCCTTTTTGTAATTCTGGTCTCATCAAGTGATACTTAACACAGGATAGACCTGAAGAATTTTATATCCTCATATGAGCAATTTTCCATCCCATTAGACGAATATCTTAGACCAAAGATTCTCTTTAAAGTAAATGCGGATTTATCCTGAGGTCCTAATATAGTAGCCTAACTCTGACCTTTCACACTGATTTGTGAGAGTCTTGAGATTCTTATTCTGCTGCGAAGATGATTAAATGAATCACCTTTGAATCAACATGTTATGTTATACGATACAAGCTCATATGGGCACCCACAGAGGAGTTCAGAGAGACAATGCCAGGAGTGGGCACCAAATCAAGTTCTGCCAGGGTACTCTGAGATCCATCCTGTGGGAGCCCCAGACAGACCACTCTGTGAGCCTCTAAGGGTGAGAGCAGAGTGGGGTTTGCCTGTGGGAACCAGCAGAGGCTCATGTGTGTGCCCTGGGGGTCTGCTTGGTACCCATGTACCTGGCATGGGGGTGTGCACTGGGTACCTGGTGCATAAATTTTGGTGATGTGCCTCTGCAGGGCAAGGAGAGGGACTAAGTGATCCTTGTGGGTACCTCCCAGCTCAGCATACTCTGTGCTTCTGTGGTATATGTGCTCTGTGTGTTTGTGCTTGCGTCAGTCTTCCTGGTTAAACCTGGGGCTATGGCAGCCTCACCTTGGCCACAGTGCGTTTTCCTCTAGCAGTATCTATATTTTCCTCTAAAAACATCCATCTGATAAATGAATAAGATACCTTTTAACATCCAGCTGATACCTTATGTATGGTGTATCATTGCAAAACTTCCTTTCAATAGTTTCTGTGTATCTGAGGAATGACAAGTTTGTTTAGACAAATGACAGAATTTAAGATTGCTTTACTATAATTGAAAATAACAATTTACTGAGAAGACAATCAAAAGTAAGTTATGAACAGATGTATAAATTACGGTCTGATACAAAGAACTTTTATACAATTCCTACTCACTAGTTTTCTTCCTCTTGGACTTGTACTCCATGACTTTTTTTTTTTGAGTTTTAGGTTCAAATGCATTTCTTACTTCAAAGCAAGATTCAATCAGTCCAGCAGTGTTGCTTAAGCTTTCATGTCCACACCAAGTGAAACTGCAAGCAGCTATTTGATACAATTCCATAATAGAGCCATTTTGTTTCTAAATAAGGTTTCTGTGCATTAGGAAGTCTGCTGCAGGGTTTCAAGCCTGTGAAAAAATCACAAGCCTCAGAAAATTAGCCAGGTTATACTTTTCCTAGCTAACAGCACCAAGTGCTAAAACATGGTTAATGACTAAACTACTGAAAAATAATCCAAACCAAAAGAATAAGAAGAGGTTGGCACTGAAAACGAATCAATGAATGATTTTTTTTTTTCCTTTCTGTAGGAGCTGTTTGCTACCTGATTTTACAAGCACTATTTGGGGTTTTTTTTCAGTAACTTTTGAAACTGATAGTACATTCTTCCACCGGACTAAGTCTGTTTGGATGGAAAAATATGATTTCTACGCTTTCTTAACACTTCATGATCCCACCAATGTATACTTTTCCCAGTATTCTTAAGTGCAAAATTGCTTTTTGGCCAATATAAAATAATTTTTTTAATTGCCTTTTTTATAAGGATTAAATCTGAGTGTGCCAAGTTCAGTTGTTAGTATATAATGCCAGTAATGATTTTTCCATATTATTTGTTTTATGCCAAAAAATGTCAGATTTCTGTTGTCTTTGCTGTGGGATTTTCCATTTATTTGGTTCCCTTTTTAATTCTGTGTGACATTCTATTACACAGAAATACTAAAATCTCTACATTCTCTTAGTTCTAATTTTCTTTAGGAATACACAACGATATATGCATATTCATACTTGAATGAACTGCTTCTGAAAATGTATGCCAATAACGTTTTCAAAGGATCAGACATAAAGACCATAAATGCCTTGTCAGAGCAACTTCACAGCATGACTTACTGTGTCTCTGACAGTCCATTTCTATGTATTTCCTGAGTAGCAAATTATGACTGTCCTTGAATAGATTTCTGACAATGCAGGTTTTTGTGAAAATAAGAAATAGTTAGGAAGAACAGGAAATAGTAAAGACCAATTAATTTTCATCCATGATCTCAAAAGTAGTTAATTTAATTAATTTCCTGAATTAATTTAATTATTTACTGAAGCATCATGGCTATTCTCAGAATTTTGCCATATAAACATGGAACTTACTGGCTTAAAGTGGGAAAAAAAAGCTGATCTGAAATCAGGGCATTGAAATCTGGCAGAAGTGTCATAAAAGCCCAATATCTGTCCTAATTAACACCCTGGAATAGTTATATAGATGTTGCGTAGCTCTTAAAAATCTACCCATGTAGCATTTGACATCTCTTGGACAATTTTGCAGAAATCTATTAATAAAATAGGTTTTGACAGATCAAATAAAGAATTTGATACTTCATATAATGCTCATATCAAAAACTCCATAAACACTTGATCCTCACTAATTCAAATGGATTTATCAAGTAAGGCCTAAAGTCTGAACTGTCTCATGTTGTTGCTGTTTGTACTTCTCTGATCTGCAGCCTGCAATATCATCCACAGTCCCTCCTGTCTTAGCTCTAGCATAGCTTTATCCCCTTCTTGCTGTAGTTTCTTAGACAAATACTTTGACCATTGCCATTGTTGAGACCAAAATTGTGGTTGGTAGAGTAAAACAGTAACCTAAAATGTTAATATTGAGGATTTCAAAATACTCTTTAGACTTACATCTGAAAACTCCTTGAATGAAAGCCAGTCAGACAAAAGGCTTTCCAACTTCTGGCAAATGCCATTTTGATTCAAATACTTCAGGCTTAATGTGACAAAGTGATGCTGGTCAGTGTTATAACACAGTATTATTTCAGGGAGTTTAATCCTTTCTCTGTGGTTGGAAAGGGAACTAGTAGGAATCAAAAGTACAATGTTTCACAAAAATCAAGAACTTATTTCTATCATGGTTTTACCCTTCTTTTTAATACAGTTTAAAAACCTGATTTTATCGTGCTTCCGCAATCATTAGATTCAATTTTACTAAAAGTACCAAAACAACAATCCCCACCTTTGACCCTGCTACACTCAAAAAAAGCCAAATTAAATTCACCAATCTCCTTTCTATTCCCTGATGCAGTGTTTATATATTTAGTGAACTGATGATCCCAATTTAATAGTGAGCTACTATAACTATGCATTTCTTTCTTCAGTTCATGTCACAAAGCATGCATGACTTTTCCCTCTGCAATGTGTGCCACAATGTTGTTTGAGCCTTAACTACTACTATACTTTTAAGCAGAAAAGAGGTAAAAACATTATTTGCATATGACAATATCCACATTCCTCTCAAATAATTTTGAATTACAATTTTTCTTTCCCCTTTCGTAATTAAAAGTTAATTGTTATTCTGCACATTCTTTTAGCGAAGAAAGAAAAATTGTGAAAAAGAAAAGGGAGATATTCATAGACTAGACATCCTACCTTTGAGCTAATATTTTTAATTTCCGAAGAGGATCTCTGCTTCTTTTCTTTTGAGAACATAATGACTACAAAACTACTTATCGTATTACCTGGGTCATGCTTCAGATGACTGAATATTATTTTGCTAGAATATTACCATCCACCTTCTTGCATTTAGGACTTTATAATATTGGCAGGTACATGGTACTAATTTCAGAATTTAAATTTTGAATTTTCAAAAGTCCTTCTTGGAAGTCTGGCTATACTATTTACAGAAAAAATGGTTCATGCAAGTGTTTATATATAACTGACTTCAAATGGCTCACGAATTAGATATGTGTCTTTAGGATTCCTGTTTCTGGTTTTGTATCTAAGTGATCTTCCCATTAACAATAAACACATATGCAACTTGTAGAGCTGAGCTTTTAATTTTGTCTTTGCATCATTTTTTTCTCATAAAATTATTTTTATTATATTCAGCAAGTGTTTCTGAGGTATTAAATTCTTGCATCTCCATTTACCAATTTAAAGCATTCATCTGTAGATTATTTTCTTCAGTGGTCTATTATGTAATTTATGTGCACAGGTAGGAGCAGTTATGCATTACTTCTTAGTTCCTTATTTCTAAATGTGTTCCTTCCTCTTCATTTTATTATATCTAGCTTGTCTTATTTAAATGCTTTAAGTGCTTGTAATCTCTTCTGGCTTGGTCATTCTATTTCTTTGATTTAGAAGTCTTCACACAATATTATATTTAATTATGTCACTCTGATTAAGAGAATAAAGTTATAATCAAGGTAATTGTCTTCTACTACTTTTGGTCTTGAATACTTTTATTTTAAACCCAAACCAGGGCTTAAGTAAACCCATGGTTTAAAGCTGGTCTAGTGCTTGGAACTTGTCTTTATTTTTTTTCCTTTATTATCAGGTAAGCTAATTTTTTCTTTGTTGCTTTTTCATTTGTGCTTTTGTCTGTTTCATATCTCACTGTCATTAACAAATCCTTTTACTACATTTATTTCTTCATTACAGCACTTTTTTTTTTTAATACAACACTCCATAATATGCTAAACACATTGATGGAAAGTGTTCTTTATCTCTGATTAGTTTATATTATGCAATCACAGCAGTATTGAAGCTGAAGTGCAAATGAATGATGATATACTGTAAAAACCAAATAAATAATAAACAGAAGGTCAAAACTTTAGTTGAGGACACATATGCAACTTACGTTTTTTCAGAATAGTGAGAGTAAAATTCCTTTCCAAAATTCTTTATATACTTTCTAGTAATTGGAAAGACATCCGTTATTTAATTTTGGCATAAAGATTAAAAGAAAAAAAAGGACAAAGCTTAGCTTGCTGTATCTCAATAGATATCCTTATCTTTAGAAAATCATGCAATGTTGTATAATTTTAGTACTATTTTTAGTCATTGCAATAAAAAAAAAAAGGAAATATTTGAATCTTAATATGTAAAAGAATCTTCCCATATTGTTACTTGTATGGTCACTGCATATAACTATTTCTGATTTTTTGAATACAAAGAGAGAAAAGTAAGTTTGTAAATTTATTCTAGGCCTAATCAAAAATCAGAAAGAAGTTTGAAAATTATGAAGTCTTTTAAAATGGATCTTTTGGTCTTATGATTGAAATTACAAAAAAATGTTAATCACAGTCCCCAAAAGCTTTTAAGAACCAGAGTAGATTGGTGAGACAAACAGCAGGATTCATTGAATAAATTATGTGTATATTAAGCAAGGTAGCATCAGTAATCACACTTATTCAAGTTTGCCACCTGCCTAGTGATTAGCTTCCTATGAGCCTCATCATCATAATGTTTTAATAAGGGGTTTGGATGAAAGTGAAGTTGTGGCTTCACAGCTTTTTATGGGAAATATTTTCCTACTGATTTTGTGTAGCATGGAAGAAATGACATGGGTATAACAATATTATGAAGCTTTTTCAATTGCAGTTGCCCTATGGGTTATTTCACTGGGGTGAAGCTTCAGTTCAAGGTCTTTCTTCCATAAAATAATCTGATCTAGTGTACAGTGGATACGTAGACCCCTGGACTGGGAGAATTGCTTCTCATTTTTGGTGTCCCTAAATAATATCTCTGGATAAGTTATTTTCCCAAACCAGAAATAAAATTGTTCACAGCCGGTGAATTTGATGAAATTGTAATTAGCTCACTGTTTTTGAATCTGAGTATTTTAATGAACCCCTAGTCTCTTAGCAACTTCAAATAAAATTCAGCTGCCATGTGAAGTTGCTCAAAATCCATATGCACCCATTTATGACAACCAAGTTCTAATGTTAATGTCCCTGCAGTTCCCCACAGAAGACACTCTACTCCACAAGCAGCCCATAGACCCATAACAAGACTCATGGACTTAATAGCTAAAATTTCTTTCTTCCTGCAGATCTCTCAAGGGTCACAGGGCCATAATATACTCCATAATGTATTCTCACCAGGCCTGCAAAAGTTCACTTGTCATAATACACCAAGGATACAAATCAACCAAAACAGATTTTCGTTTCATCTTACATTTTGACCTCTGAAGTTATACTTAAGGAAAAAGAAAAATTTAAATGCAACGCGCTTTTTTTTTTGGAACTCATTTATGGTTTAATATTATAATGAGATAAACAGGCCTAGCCCAAAAGATTTGATCTACAGAGAGCAACCTTCCATGTGAACTAAAAGACTCCTTCCACCATTTAAAAGGATTAACAAAGATCAGGACAGTTCCAAAGGGTGGCAGAGGGATAGTGAAGACTTCAAAGAGACAGCAAAACTCTTACTTTGCAGGAGTAATAGAAAAACAAAGCAACACCAGTCACTATCACAATTCAAACCAGTACGATATTCCTGGAAACTAAGAAGCATACATAGCTTTTTATGACTTTGGATTTCAAAAATCCCATTTTATGGATTAAAAAAAAACCAAAAAAAAACAAATCCAACAATCTCTAGATTTTTAATATGTTTTTTCCCCATGTAGTACTAGCAAGTTTAAAAACAAAAAGTAATTTTTGGAGAAGAAGACTATAAATGGGAAATGCAGACTTTGTTGCAGCAGATCTCGGTCCATCGCTGACTCCTTGAAGTAAGCAGTGAAAAAGAAAATAGTTTCTGATATTATGTCATCTGTATTAAAATATGAAACAGTTGACTTTAATTTACTCTTTGAGAACCTGAGATACACAAGATTTGACTGGTCATATTAGGAGATTTTTGGATTTTTTTAATAGTTCAGATCTATGGGTTTTTAGGGTTAGCAATTACTTTACAATCTATAAGTAATTTTTAATGTTTTTGATACAGTCCAACCATATTTGTTCTACCAAAACATGCTATGGCTTATTGTTGCCTGTTACTTTAGCAGATGTCACAATGAACATTACTGAAGTTAATATAGCAGGCTTTCCACATATGATCCCTTTTCTTTTATATGCTACAAATATGCACTATTTAAGGAAAATTATAGATACTATCACTGTGTTTTGAAAGAGTTATACTATATGCTTTAGGTTTTTTTTCTTTTATTGCGAGATCATTAGGGCTTTCTCACAGTTATGTCATGATTAAACTTGCTATAACAAATATGTGAAGTAAGTAATTAAGAAATGTGAAGGTTTAAATTTTAACGTGAAAATAGAGAAAGTAAAAATCTTTATGCAAAAAAAGTAGTGTTTGGAGGATATGACAGAGTAAATTTGGGAATTTGTAAGAGAATACAGAAATCTTACTCCTTTATTAATATATTTCATCATCTGTCCTGACATTTCTGGAAAACTGGGACCTTCCCCTTGGGACTTAACAACAGGTGTTGCAGAAGTCTTTTACAAGGCTCCTTGACCCCCTGCCACAGCACATTTTTGATGTTCTGATCCTCCACTGTGCCTTTCCCTCACAGATGCAATACTTTCCTCCTCTCCTGGTTCATAGAGCATCACTACATGCAGGCAGCATGTTGCTCAGAGACAAGGAAGGGAGTGAGAGAAAAGGATGAGGGAGGAAGCACAGTTTTGGTCCCAGTTCTAAACTAGAACATTTAAATCCAGGGATCAGACTGGCTATGAATAGCAAGGGAGGGGAGCAAGGGAGCTGAGAAGGGCTATGAATCTAATGCACAGCTAGATGAAAATTAAATAACAACAAAAAGGTCAACATAAGTGCCTAAAATTTTTGATAGTGTTTGAAATAGTATACACCTAGAATCATAATACTCCTAATATACCAACATATATATATCACAGATACATGTGATGGTAATTCCTTATCATTTTTAGAAGGTATTGCTATTGGGTTGTTTACGTGTGTTTGTTTCCAATTGTTGCCCATCTCAGAAATAGAGGAGCTGAGGTTCCATTACTCAATTAGAATAAGCAAGCAAAGGATATAAATAACTGCAAGCTATCAGAGGCTTCTCCTTTCTCCAAAATATGCTCCAAAATAGATATTACCCTCTCATGTTATTTTTATATCATCCATTTACTCTGTGGAGTCATTTATAATTTATTGCCTACCAATATATTTATTATCTGCTGCTTCCTAACATGTATGGGATGATATGTCACATCTTTTAACATAACAGAAATCATGATTTCTGCAAGAGGAGAGATTTACCCATTCTTGTGTTAATACAGATGCCTTAATGACCCTACCACCATACTTACTGTGATATAAAATAGCAAAAAAAAAAAAATCTTAATACATCCTTCAGTCCATTTACCTAGGCTTTCTGATTTGCTTTTCCCTGAGAATTCATAACAGACATTAACTGATTGAAAATTAAAGGATAAATGTTTTGTTCTCTATTGTCATCTTACTGCAAACCTTCCACACCTTCTCCATGATTGGTCATGGGTAGCTCCCCACAGCACAGACTCCTTCTTCATCACAGCACAAACAAAAAACTCCAGCTCTCTTTTTAATCAGCTAAACCACTGTTTTATGGCACTCATCCTTATTGGACACAGCTGTGGCCAGTTAAGGGCAGGTCTGTTCTAATCTTTGGGGATTAGCACAGCTGCAACTCCTCAGGGGTGAGATTGCCTTCTGCACTATCTCTATTCTCTTACATTCCATCTCCCCACAAATCTCAACAAACATCTCACCATTAAAATAAGGATATGAATCAGGACACAAAGTGGATTTACTTTTGTGAGTTTGAAGCATTTTCCGGGTATCAGATGTGCTATATATTTCATTTCTCTTTAGAAAAGTATGTTTTCATATGTACAGCTTTACAATTCAGTGTAAAAATGTATTGCCATTCTCCAAGAGGCAAAATACTTCATAGTAATATAAGACATGATTATTACTAGCGTGTAATAAAACTTGATTAATAGTACAAGATTATAAGAATGTGGTTTTCACCTTTTAAAATAATATTATAAGTAAATATTTTATATTTAATATTTTATATTTAATATTTATTTTATACCTTAATATTTGACTATTTACTCAGATAAATAAAAACTTAGGTCAAAGAAATGTCATTAAAAAAATCTGCCTCCTTCTTCTGTGATCTCAGTTCAACATGTAGCAAAATTAATTACAATTGCCACAACCACTACTTCTGCACTTTGAACTTGTTACATTTTCAAAGGAATTGATACATAGAATAATGATAACATAAGGATCCTTGTCTGAAATCAGAATGCTCATAATAAATTATATTCTAAACATTTATTTAATTATTTTAGATGGAAAATTATTGATCTGACAGTGACAAATGTCATTATGGGTATGGACAAGTGATGAAAAATGCATCATATAGTTTTGTCAATGATTCTTCAACTATATCTACAAAATAATGATCGATAGGAGAAGCATACTATAAATTTGCTAAACTATAAAAACAGTGGCAAAGTTTATTATAGTCCATAGATTATCCAGTGGGGGAGAATTATGTATTACTGCTTCCTCCATAAGTAACAGATTAATCAAACTTCAAAAGGTCTTGGCATGTGGGAGGCAGTGAGACTCTTGTGTTTTGAAACAGTGTGAGAGGATCATAAAACTCAGTATTTAAAAAGAGTTCGTTTTCATGCTGCTTTTATAATTACTATATCCATATTACTAGCATATCATATGAAAAAATATGTCCAAAATATTTATCTGGATAAAATCCATCAAAGTTTTAAGACTTTTTTACAGTACTGACTAATTCCTAATGCAAGTTTGTTGAAATATATATTGATAAAACTGAGTATGGTTGATCAGGCATTCATTTCTCTGTCTGTCAGAGTAAATAACTGCCCTATGGTTTGATTGCAAGTTAATTATTTTTAAAAGTACTCCTAAATTCATGCAATATGGCATCATGCAATATTGATACTCTGACTGAATAAGGGAATCTAGAGACAAATATAGCAAGTACTTTTCAGATTTATATATGTAATCTTTAAACTTGTCTTTGACAATTAGTGTTAATAAACCCTACTATCAAAATATCCAGGAATTCTTAATGTGCTTACTCTTCCATCTGTCAGTATGTACTGGACATTTTCTACTTTTAAACAGAAGAAAATTTTAAAATAATTTCCACTGATAACTCAAGGATGCTACAATACTTTTACAGGTTTGCTCGTAACAATTTCCTTATCTGTCAGAGAAAGGGGATGAATCATATATTGAATTTGTTTTTTTGCTTTTTCTCCTTATAGATCTATATAAAGACCCATTAGGAGAAAATGTTTTTAAGTCTTACTTTGTATAAAATAGGGTTTTTTTCCTACTTCTGCTAATGCTTTTCACACACAATGTTTAAAGTTTATGAAAAATAGGGAGTTATCTTTTTCTGTGAGGCTAAATATTATATTAATTGCATAAAATTCCTATGTAAGAGTTTCCTCTTTCTCAGATATTTTTTCTTTTTAATTTTCTATGATAAATATGTAATGTAAGTAAAGGTAAGCAGGACTTGAGTAATATAGATTTTTATATTAATGTCAAACAATGTATACACATTTTAATTTCTAGGGAAGAATTTAATTGTTTCAGATTTTATGTATGGAATAAATGTTGCAATAGTCTTTGTTTTTTGATGTACTTTTTGTCTTCCTAGTCTATCCTGAAGCAATTACATGTAATATTTCATTTTAGGATGTATCTTCAAATAAGTTTGGGGGGTTTTTTGTTTGTTTGTTTTTAAGTTCTTATAATCTAACTGCCTCCAAGTAGTTAAAAACTAGTTTAGAAATTGTTTTGGTAGGTGTTTTCAGCTGGTTTAGTGACCAAACTGCTGAAAAAAAGTCTGCACTGCCAAAATAATACTTAGATTTATTTTTTGAGTTCTTGAAGATAATTTAAAATTAGTTAATGTCAAGACCCTTTCAACTTGCCTTTCATATGTCCTTCTAAGTGCATGAAGATACTGATTATCATCACTTTGGCTAATATCTTGTTCATTGATTTTGATTCTTTGGGAAGTCACTTAAGTTTGCAATAGTTTGGACTCCAGAAAGAATCGACTCCTTGTTGAAAGGCTGAACAGAGTAGGCTGATGTTACTCATGTTTTTGCAGTTAATCATGCCCATAAAACTTTTATTTATATATAACATGTTATGTGTCAACATTTTGTTTTTTTTCAACTGTTGCTCTTCATTTGAGCAATTGTTACACATTCTGAAACAACAGATGATAAATCAGACAAGACACGAGAGGAAAAACATTATGCATACATTAACTTTTCTGTAGCCATGCAAACCAGGAACAACATCTAGCTATTAAAGCAAAATGCAATAGACAGCCAGGATGAGCTGAATTTTTTTATAAATAATGTAATATTAATTTTAAAGCCTGATTATACCAGTGATTTCCACATACTTTCTTGAAATAAATTTGCATTTTATGTTTAATTGAGTTGCTGTCATTATGTTCATTGCTATGATTTTGTCTTACAATAAAGACAGCTATAGCAAAGAATGTTTTTGCTCAAATAACTTTAATGCTTTCATATTTTTCTATTGCAGTTATATGCCTTTATATTTAGTGAATTCTGAACATTTAATGTCTTAATTTAATTTAGGAAAATATGCTGAGCAAACAGACTATTCTTGAGCCACTCTTGCTATTAGTCTTAGCAAAGAAGGTTCTGTGCAGTTAGAAAACACTGATTTTTTTAACTATCAGCATTCTTGAGGTACTACATTGATCTATGTAACTTCAGTTTCAATTTCTTTTCAAATAAAATAAAGACCGCAAAAAGATCATGAAGCAGAAGATAATTTTTTTTCCTTTCTCCATGATGTGGGCTTTCTTTCTCTTTTTTTTTTTATATATATTTTGGTTTTTCTTTAATATAATCATAAGACAGGGACAAAATGAAGTGATTAATAAGTGCCCTCTGGCTCATGCTTCACTGAGATCTAGCATGAAAGTACTGTGGCTAGGACAGTGAAAATATGTGCCTGAAACAGGAAACCCAGAAAACATATTAAAACCTTTTTAAAAAGGGTTTCAGCTTTCCATGGAGACTTTTTCTCACTTTACTTGCCACTTCAATGTGGTTAAAGGTACAAAGGACATTTTATAAGCAGTGCAGTAGAAAACTGTTGCCAGAGATGTAACATCACCATCAAGTCCACCTGCATGGGCTTCCTGGAAGGAAATATACAAGACAATTGAGATATCTTGGTCCAGGGCACAACAATGAGATTCAAGGGTTTTGTGCTTTCAAATCTACAGACAGTACTCTGCAACTTTGATAAAAACCATTTTTTTCAGGGGATCTCACAATTTATCATGACTTACATTTTAAGATCTAACTGAAGATAATAATTAAGTGACTTAAATAATTCAAATTTCCCAAGATACATTTGAAATTGCTGTCGGAACAAACCTTTTAGAATGACTGAGTTCGGACAAAATTAAAAATGACACCCTTTCAGACAACAAGAAGTTTTGCATACTTAGAACTATTTAAATTGAAAGGAAGTGCTTGTATATGGATACATATTTTAAGTGATGAAAGGGTATTCAATTTGATGTAGTAGATACTTAAACTGGGTCTTATGTCATCATATGTAGATGTGTGGATGTTGCTTTAAAATTAGTAGAGAGAAATTAGCACTTCTATAACAGATGCTACCTTCTTTTAAATTCTTGTCAGAATTCTAATTTTTCTTATTGTAATTGTTTATTTCCACTGACTGTGGAAACACACACCTACACTTTTGGTCATTGAGACAAGAAGAAAACAAATCACAAAAAGCATATGTCTTCTAGCATGAACATCTATTATATAGATAGTAAAGTGTATACATACACACAAAAATTTGTCTTAGTATTTAACATATGCACATATCATTATATCATATTACAAATGCAATTTGATATGTAATGTGAAATATGTATCGCATGATATTTAGTTGCTGAAAAGACACCTGGATTCAAAATAAATTCTCTTAAAATCAGAGAAATTACTTGAAGACACAGAATTAGGTGCAAAAGTTGCCTGTTCAGATCACAAATTATTCCTTCAAAATATAATTATTTTGTGAGGTTTTATTCTACTAACTTCAAGAAAAAAAATCTGAAAAATCTATTTTTCTCTAGAGATGGTACTGGCAAAAAAAAAAAAAATCCAGAAGCAGAGCAGCAGAAAGAGTCTTTAAGAAATATGTACTTTGTTATTTACAAAAGTAACAACACGGATTTTTTTAATAATTGGAACTTCAGACCTCATATATGAGAGCTCAGCACTCAGTTTGCAAAATTTCCTCTGAACTAAATTTTTGTCAAGGAGAAGAAACCTTTTCTTCTTTTTTTAACATTTTATCTGAATAACAGAGTTTCAAAACCATAAAGCTAGAGTAGCCATGGAGTCCTTAAAGCAAGAGCATGATTTCACATAGAAGTAGTTCTTATGCAGAGGGAAATAATGAATTTCCCTGAGGCCGAATCTTGGATTGAGAAGCATTTTATTTTCTTGCAAAAAAGCAGTTAAGTATTCCCTGATAAAATCAGATATATTGACGCTTGTACATTTTGTCGTACTCTTTCTACCACAAAACACAATTTATTTGTTGAGTCTCCTTGAGATATGATGTAAATCATGTTGAAATTAAATTTTAGATTGATTACTTTATATTGCTTCCTTCAGTAGCAAACAATTCTAGTCATCTATATACAAAGTACAATGGAATACGCTCAAATAGAGAAATCAGGGTGCTGTTATTTCTTCCATTAGGTCAGGTATGGAAAAATGAGACTGTACTGCATTGCAGGCATAACTGGGAAAAAAAATTCAAACAATGTATGCATCATATTCATTATCCAGTTAAATTATTATGAGTAAGTGTAAAAGAAAAATAAGATTATTTATTCACCTAAAGAATTAACAAATTCCACAGACTTTTTAATCAATATTTACACTTTATCCCTGTCTTGAGGAACACCAAAAAAAGATTAGTATTGTATTCAACAGTCCTCTGTAGCGGTTTTCTTTTCCTCTTGTATAATCTTGACATTTTGTGTTTATGCTTCTGTGGGATCTTCCATTAGTTCTCTCATATCTCATTAATTTCATTCATTTAAAATTTATTATCGTTCTTTCACCTTTCTTTCCTCTAGAACACCCTGTCTCTGGTAGTTCAGGTATAAAGTTACAACAGTATTAAAAGCCCCTTTATTAATACATACATAGAAAAGTGTGTGCTCATAAACATAGGTTTATTTTAAGAATAATTTCTGAATTCTACTTTGATGACAGTTTCTTTTTATTATTTTATTCCCTAATGCCTCCTTAAAAATTGATTTCTTACACCAGGAATGAGAGGAACAAAGGGTTAGATTAGAGGAGAGAATAATTTGACAACTGAACAATTTGACATAATGTTGATTCATGACTAACAAGACTCCTGGCCTGAAAGAGAGGAAGAAAATTTGCACGAGTTGGTTTCAATTTATATCCACATAAAAGAAACATGAGATTCATCTTCCAAGGAGTATTTGAGGATGCTCCTGCAGTCATAAATAGTTCTATACAGAATTGGGTAGTTACAGATGGAAATTCAATCCCTCAGAAGGGGAGTATTCATTAGTTTCAGAAGTCTTAAAATTGCTTGTTTCAACACTTGATAAGCAGAATTCAGTTTAAACCAAATATATGTCTTTCCAAATAGCAATAAAATTTGCCCTTTCCTGAAATATTTTAATGGAAAACAGAGACAAAAATGCTGTAACTTAAGCTGAAGCACGATTCTATTATAAGATTGAATTCTGAACATTCATTTTGTTTTCTGAGACTTAACAACTTGCTTAACTGTGAAGTAAATTATGTTCTAAGTACACAGTAGAGACAATATAGATAAAACTATATCAGACTGTTGTCAGTCAAATGTCTATTTAAATAGTTCAACAAAACCTTTGTTATCAATATACGAGAAAAATAAATTGTGTTTGGGTTTCATGTATGTAAAATTATGTACGTTAACAGCATACAACAAAACAGAGGCGTTGTGGGCATTAAATGTTTAGTAACTCTAAAGTGTAAGAATATTAATTTTAAAACTTCCTGAAATTTTCATAGAACAGGTAATTTCCTTCCTAGAAATTCTTTGCTTTTATTGAACAAACATACCCTTGTTATTATTGCTATTAGAGCTTGCTGAAGCATGTTAGATTGAAGAAAACCATGATTGTACTTTATTTAAAAGTAGATGCAAATTATCAGAAGATTGGTTATATTTATTTAAAAATATTTGTTTAAATGTAAAGATATCTATTTAGAAAGGTCTACTATTATAAAAGTTTTACTTGCAATAGGATTTGCTAAACTGACAATGTGTTCGACTTGTTAGCAGACACATTAAAATGACCCTAGGTAGATCCTAGAGTGTGGAAGAAGAAACCTTTGGAATCAGCCACTACTCCCAGTAAAGGATTTTTGCTCTTGCGACTTCCCATACAGACCCTTCTCAGAAAGAAATATCAACTGTAAAACACACCACAAGGAAGATAGAAGAGTAGGGATGAAAAAAAAAAACAAAGACATTGGTAATAGGAATTATATGTATATTTATATATATTCATGTGTTTATGAATTAGATATAAAACTCATACACACATAAAACACACATATCTATTTTAACTACATATAATTTCAACTGTGTAAGTGGCATTTTGACTGTAATAGTAACTGGTTAGATTTGTAAAATTTTGATAGGACTAAAAATAGACAGGTAGGACTTCAAGCAACGTATTCTGTAACTTCAGAGAAATAAATTGGTTATATTATCCCCTGAACAAAAGCCCTTTCTACCATTACTAGGGTGAAAAAATAAATCATCCATATGGATACATGCCTAATGGATGAGAGGAGCATTAAACCCCTGGTATTTTCACGCGGAACTGTCTGAAACAAGAAATGGAGGTGAGAAAGACTTTAAATATATATTAAGAATTTTTAGAGCATAGAGAAGTGGAAGGTAACTATCTTTCATTGCATTCAGGACTAAGCTGACTAGTGTTTTGAATGATTCCTTCATAAGAAATCCCTAAATATTGAAGACATGACAAGTCTTTACTCCTTATGTATTATAAATATTAGAAATCCAAAAATTCCATTTGTTTTCCATAGCCTAACTAGGTGGGATGGTGTGAGGATTTGTTTGGTGGTTTTTTTTTGGGGGGGTTTTTTTTGTCTTATATAGTTAAGAGACGCAGCAGGTAAAGTAACTGATGTTAAATTACAATTGATTTGTCATTTATGAATAGCAGAAAGACTAATTGCATGAACAGCGTGGCATTGAAATGATTGTATGAAGTACAAGTATTAATTTTGTAATGGTAACTAGAACACTGCAGTTGCCAAATATGTCTTGCCATCAAGGGTTAGATTCATGGGGGTGAGGCTAGGTCTTGTATGGAAACGATAGATGATTAAAAAAAATTGTGGTCCTGACAGTTATAAAAGGAAGAAAATAATATTCTCTATATACATTCTAATGTTTTATTTCTGCATTTCAGAATTTTAATGAATGTTACATTGTGGCATATTTATTTTATCTGAGAAGAAGACAATGGTGGGTAGCCCAGAAAATGGAGCTGTAGGGAAGTGTTAAAAATTCAAAGAATAGCAGGGGTATGAAGATGTACAACTGAGGAAATTTATGAAAACTAAAGAAAAGCAGAGGTCTCTATCCAGTTTAAACATAGAGAAAAGTCAGGTTCTAGTCTTGAAATATTTTCATTCAAAGACATAATAACAGCCCTGAATGCAATAAATTGAGTTATGAGGAAGTAGGACCAGAATTGTTGATGAAATCCACACCAAATAACTATGTGAGTTTTACAATTTCTATGATATCAGGCTTCAGTGCTGTATGCATGCTGTTTCATTTTAATTAGGGATGTCAGGAGGGAATAAAATACACCCTGCACTACACCAATTTCTCTGGGGCTTGACATAAAAGGAAAATTGACTGTGTGGGCTGACCTTGGCTGGCTTCCAGACACCCACACAGCTGCTGTCCCACTCCGCCACCTTAGCAAAACAGGGGAAAAAGAGAGCCTGCTGCAGTATGGGCTCATCATGGGCTGCAGCTTCCTCCAGGCCATGTCCAACTGCGGCAGTCATCAACAGGTTGCAGGAAAATGCTTCTCCAGCACCTGGACCACCTCCTCCCACTCCTCTTCCCTGACCCTAGAGCTCACAGGGCTGCATCTCAGTTGCTCTCCACTGCTTGTGCAAGGATGGGCTTGAAAATTGGTCAAAGAAGCTTAGGTTCATGGTCAAGTTCATGGGGTAGTGCTTGGAGAGATGGGTGGTTTGCTGGGGCTTATTGATAAGGGTTTATTGATAAGAACAATAGACATTTGGGTTGGATAATTAAAGAGAATGTGAGTCATGAAGTGAGCATGATAAAAAATCAAGAGCTATGTGGGAACTCAACACCTCAGGACTGAGGTGCCGAGTCACCGAGACCACCTTTGGGGGGCTCGGGAGTCCTGGAATGTTGCCAGAAGTGTCTGGTGGCTGGACTTTGATCCTACACAAGAGACGACACCTGTATGAGGATAGGAGGATTTCACCGGGGTGAATGGTGAAGGGATTAGTTAATTAGAGGGTGAGACACAGGGGTTAGGATTTCTGTACAGGGGGGATTGGAGAAGTAAGATGGAGGAATTGGGGCGTGTCCTGTCCTTCTTCTTCTTCTTCTTCTCCTCCATCTTCTGTGGTGATGGTGGCACTTTGGGATTGGTCATTACTAAAAGTGCACCGGGCAATAAGGGTAAAATGTATTGGGGAAAAATGATAAATATTGTACACGTAACTTTGGGTATAAAGATAGGTGACTGTCCGGAGGGCAGGACAGTGTGCTCATGGCTGGCTGCTGAGCAGACCTCTGTTGGGCCGAAAGAAAATCTTTTAGATAAACAATTAATAAACACAGAGACCGAAAGAAGAACTGAAGCCTCTTCTCGTCCTTTGATACGCGGGCTGCCCCAAGGCCACTCCGGGTCTTTCCAGGCCCTCCAAACAGCCCAAAACCGGACAGAGCTAGGGTTTAGTTGAGGCATACTCTCAACTAAAGAGGGGGGAAAGCCCTCTTTCTTAGCAAAACAGCATCTCAGTTGCTCTTCACTGCTTGTGCATCATTTTACCCTTTCTTAAGCCTGATCTCCCTTAAATGCCACAGACATGGCTGAGGGGCTCAGTCACACCTCGTGGCAGGTCCAATTTAGCTGGCTGGAATTGGCTGTGTCCAGGCTGGGACAGCCCTGGCTGCTCCTCACCAAGGCCTTGCTGTCATCATTGCCAACACCTGGGCACATGCCCCCATTGTAGCAGGATGCTCTGTCTGGAGTGGGGATCATACAGCTTGACAAATCCCATTTTTGCCAGGCTATCAGGGGTGAATGGAAAAGAAGTGTCACATTGCTTTTGCTGTTGAATTATGCTGGTAAGAGCCTTACTCATCAATCCAAAAGTTAAAGACCCTGAGGAAGAGCAGTGTCTCCTCATAGAAACTGGCACCAGTGAACATGTGGCAGGCCTGATAAAATACCTGATAAAGGAACCAATGAGTAATTTTACTGATAACTGATCTAAAGATGCTTAGCTGACATATGACTGACAGTAAATCACTTTATACTTTATGCTATAAAAGCTCAGTCACACATTTTAATGATAGGTTTTCCTAACATACCCTTTCTTGGGGTGTGAGTATGATGGTATGGATGAGTAACATAAATATCTATATAATAATTGGGGGGGGTTTGTTAGCTTTGATATATATAATTGCTTCAGTATTACTTTAAAATAGTGCACTATAGTAACAGCTACTTGTAAGGTGCAATTAATCATTCGGATTAAGATATTTTAGTCTAATCATTATCAAAATCAATTTAATTAAATAATTTATTTACATAAGTATGTTTGTTTTGCCATTTTCAATCCTGAAAGACAAAGTTGTATAAAGATTTAATTACACCTATGTAATCATTTAGTCATAAGCCATTGACTAAGTCTGGGGCTAAGGCTGGATCCAGGCACACCCAAGTTCCTCTCTGAGAAGGTGGGCAGGAAGCAAAGGAGTCCTTTCTGCGCCTTGTGATTCAAGGTAAGGACTTGTCTAATGAACACTGTGTTAAACTCCTATTCTGCCTGTGATCCCAATATATTGACACAAGGTACTGGGATTAGTATTGCTTGCTGACTGTCCTTCATGAATCACACCTGATATTTTTTAATTGCATGCACCAGCAGCAAAGAATTACATCAAAAACTGATAGTCCTATTCTAAGTCCTGCATTCATTTGATCATTATTTGATGTTACTCATTGTCTCATTGGCTCTGAAATAGTCAGTTTCTGAGGAGACAAATGTGAAGAATAAGACACCACTCTACTTCTAGTCTGAAACAGAAATGAAGCATTGCATAATGTATTATTTCAGCCTCTGGGTATTTCTTGTGTGTGATGACTTCTTTTATTTACAGTAATTTCACTTTAAGGGCTAAGAAATCAGGGCATATAAATAAGTAATACTCAAAGCACTGTTTGTATCAACATCCATAAAATTATATTCCTGCAGAGTAAGAGACAGTGATGAAGTAAATATAAATCCTTAATACACTTGAATGAATTCAGTTGATATAAGAGGTTAGGCAGAAGTGACATAACCCTAAGAACAAATCCTAATATAAAATTTGTCTGTTGATGTTTGTTATGGTTTGGAGGTTTGGGATTTTTTTTCTGATTATAATGTAATAATAATAAAATTACTATTCTTCAGTTTCACTTTTCTTCCTCCAGTGCTGGATGGTATTCTTGTGACCAACATCAAATGCTACACTGCTTCATTTGAAATGAAAATATTAAGTGAAGCAAAAGAACCTTATGCCACACAGTCTGTTTTGTTTCACAAGTCAAATATGTTTTGTTTAGTTTAATTTTCCCTTTGGGACTTCATTTTAAGAAAGGGAATATTTACCTTAATCCTGAAGGTTAAATATCCATATGCTTCAAAATTGTATTTCAACATTATGAATTCTCAGTGTTAAGAAAAGATAAAAGAAATCAGCTTCTCAAAAAAAATCAGCTAAGAATTTCCCCTGGAAATTACCCTGGAGAACCTGCAGAATCATGATGAAAGTCCATATGAAAGAATAGAGACAAAATTTACTTTCTGAACCCTAATACCAACATGGAAAACTATAGAGACTAAGTTATTTGAGAAATAATGAAGAGAAAAAACCTCAAATATAATGAAAGTAAGACAGATTTTAATATAATTCAAAAATCAATTTGCCTCACCAAGGTAAAACGGGTCCTTTTTCAAATCTTATAAATAGATGTGATGGATATAATAAGCATACCCTCTGAATGTTTTCTCACATGCAAATGATGGTCAAAAACAAGTGAAAAATACACTGAAGTACTGACAATAAAAAACATTACATGTAAAACCCATGGACGGGAAAAATCACAATATAGAACAATGTAACACTACTCAGGAGTTAAATAAAAAAAAAATATCATTTCTACATTTCTACTCTGCAACATATTGCGAGTAACAAAAAGAAATATTTATCTTCCCTAAAAAATAAAAAATATACTATCATAGGAGCTACTCCTAATCCTAGGAGCAATATGGTACTACTTATAATTTGGATATATTTAAGCCCTGGGTTTAAGTAAACCTCTGACAAAACATGCCAATCTATTCATAACTGCTGTTAAAATGTTTTTTTACCAGATCTGATCCTCAGGTAATCCATCTACATTCAAAGCAGAGCTATCTACTTGTCAGAATGTATGTGCTTCATCAGTTGGAAAAAGAGCCACATAAAACAACTACAAGAGAGCTATCTAAAAGAAAATAGATCACTAAAAGAAAGAAGAGGGCATCCAGTCTGATACCACCTTAGCCACAAAAAGCTCCCAAATTTACAACTTCTAAAACAACTTCTGAATGCAAAGGATGGAGATCTAGAGTATCTGACAATTAAAGAACTAGGGTTCATTTATAGACCATTCATTCCAGTGTTTCAATTTACAGTGCTATCTCGGCTCTCCTACACATAATGCCTGAGACTGAGGGGGGAAGCACAAGAGAGGGGGATGTTTTCTGTCTCCAGCAGTTAGGGAATCTGAGATGAACAGGTGGATGCTACTGTATTATTTTTTCTATTTCGGTATCTACCTAATATAGTGATTCTGCAAGTGTTTGAAAAATAAGCCAAAGATGGATTTTTATCTGTCAGGGACTACATAAACTGGGTACAGCTTGGGTCATTTGTAGCTGCTGTAGTCTCATAGTGAAAATGTCATCAGACTTGTGGTTCACCTTCTCTGTACCATTTCCTTTGCCTCTTCTGCCCCCAAAAGATTTTTCAATTAATTCCCAATTATATATATTTAATTTATTCTACATTTAATAGCTGATCTTTATTCTTTCTTCAAGTGTTTGTCAAAAAAAAAAATCAATTTCATATTTAAAATTTAAAAATGCTGCAAAATGTAAAATTTTACCTTTTACTAATATTTTATTTTTGAGATAAAAAGCTTTTAGGTTAAAGGAAAACACAGGTAGCATATTTACAAGCAATTTACAATTTTAGTTAATATATTTATGAAAATACTTCCATTTAAAAAACAAAGAAACAAACACCCCATTTCAATTTTTGTTTATCATCTTCAGAGGAGAGAAAGATTAACAGAAAAGTAAAGAAAAATGAGCTTTCTCTTTTTCTATGTCATGCTTTACAATACTGTGGGTTTTATTCATGAATTTTTAGTTCTCTAAGAAGCAAATTACTTGCATGTATCTCTGCTTTAGAATGATAAAGAATTTATGTAGAGTGCAAAAAATATTGAAGTCAAGAAAGTATGAGACTGTAAGACAGTGGATTTTTTGTTTGCAATATTTCTAGCACATGAAGGGAAGTTATAAGGGATAAATATGGATTTGAGGGTAGTTTTCAGATCAACTCCATGCAAGTAGAGAATAGTTTCAAAAAATCCCAAACACAAAAGAGGGAAAGGAAACCATGGTTTAAACTGCATATCCCGCCTTCTCCCCACCCCCTACTTCAATAGACAAAGAATTAATTTTAGTGCTTTGTTGGTTTTTTTTTCCTTGACATTAATGCACTTGTTTAATTTTGTGTTGCTTTGGTATTCTGCACATTCATATTATAAACTTGGCATTCACCCATTCAAAAGTTAGTTGTAATTAATTTAATCTTTAAAAGTCAGCTTGAGACTCCACACATTTAAATTCAAGTCTGCAAACAGGTGACAGTGTTAAGTACCACCATGTGAGTCTCATTACTGAGCAAATGGATTTAGTCAGTATAGCAGAATTCAGGCAGATATTCAGCTCACACCAAAATAGACACACACAGCAGACAGAACAGGATACATTTGTCTAATTGTAGTAATTTAGTGTCACTAAAAGTCCAAAGATCTCATTTTTTTACAGCACAGTTACATCACCTGTATAAGTTTGGCAGATGGAAAACAGGACTTTTGGCAGACCCCAGCTGGAATTCTACAAGAAAATTTCTGAATTACCTCTACAATAACTGGAAAGATACGTGTGCTTCAGCCAACCAACTCATTCCATATGAAGGTGAATGTCTAAGGGAGCTATCATGAGTCATCCTCTAAAATGCCTACATCATGGAAAAGAATAATCCAGGAGTTATTGAAAAGCTCCTGGAGGACAATGTAGTCATAAGTCACAGCCAAATATGATCTGCTTGTCGAACGTGATTTCCTTCTATAACAGGGTAACCCACTGAACTGATCTAGGAAGGCTGGTAGATATAATCATTTTGGACTTCAGCAAAACGTTTGATACTGTCTCCCACAGAATTCTTCTGGATAAAATGTGCAGCACTGCTCAATAACTGTGTTATGTGATAGGTGAGCAACTGTCCCAAAGGGAACATCAGGCTGGTGTCCTGTGACTCATGGGGCTCCACAGGGCTCCATCCATGGCCCTGCGCTCTTCTGTATCTTCATTAACTTGGACACAGAGTTCAAAGTGCTGCTAAATAAGTTTGCCAGCAAATAAACTGGAAGGAACTGTTGACTCCCTTGAGGGCAGAGAGGCCCTGCAGAGAGACCTCAACAAATTAGTGAGATGAGCAGTCACCAACTGCATGAAATTTAACTTGGGCAAGTGCTGGATTCTGTATCTAGGATTGGGCAAACCCATATAGATCAGGGAACAAGAGGCTGGAGAGTGCCACTGTGGAAAAGGACTGGATTTGAAACCACCTGAGGGACCTGAGTGAACGTAAGTCAATAGGACCCAATGAGATGCCTCCGAGGATCCTGAGGGAATTGGCTAATGTAGCTGCCAAGCCAATCTTCTTTATATTTGAAAAGTCATGGTAGTCAAGCCAAGTCTCCAGTGACTGGAGAAAAGGAAAATTGCTCCCATTTATAAAAAGGAGTAAAGAATGACCCTGGAAACTGCTGACAAGTCAGCCTCACCTCAGTGCCCAGAAAATTCATGGAACAGATCCTGTGGGAAGACATGTAGAAATACATGGAAGGCAAGGAGGTGATTTGGGACAGCCAACGTGGCTGCACCAAGGGAAAGTCATACCTGACCATTCTAGCATCTTTCTGCAGTGCAGGGTCTACATCAATGGACAAGGAAGAGCTATAGATGTCATCTGCCTGGACTTTGCTAAGGCCTTTGATACAGTCCCCACAATATTCTTAGCCCTAAATTAGAGAAATATTGGTTTGATTGGTGGACAGTCTGGCTGTGGCCAGAGAGTTACAGTCAATAAGTGAATGTCCAAGTGGAAGCCAGTAACAACTGGTATCCCTCAAGGCTCCATAGCAAGACCAATACCCTTTTGTAACCTAATCAGTGACAGGCAGTGAGATTAAGTACACCATCAGTGAGTTTGCAGATGACAATAAGCTGAATGGGGTACTGTATTTACAGGGTGCCCTGTAGCAGGAAGGAATAATGAATCTGACTCCATGTTCTCAGAAGGCTAATTTAATATTTTATGATACAATATTAAATTAAAGAATGCTATACTAAACTATACTAAAGAATACTAAATAAAGGATACATACAGAAGGCTAAAAAGACAATAATGAAACTTGTGACTCTTACCAGAGCCCCAGCGCAGCTTGACCTGATTGGCCATTGAGTCAAAACAATTCACATGAAACCAACGAAACAACCACCTGTCAGTAAACAATCTCCAAATACATTCCAAAGGTGCAAAACATAGGAGAAGAAAATCAGATAATTATTGTTTTTCTTTTTCTCTGAGGCTTCTCAGCTTCCCAGGAGAAAATCCTGGGCCAAGGGATTTTTCCAGAAAATATGAATGTGACAGTGGTGCATTTGATATATTTGAAGGAAGCAATGTCATCCAGATATGCCTCAGCAGACTTGAGATGTGCTGCACTTAGGTCAAGGTAATCCAGTGGTAATCCAGCCTGGGTGATGAACACACTGAGAGCAACAATAGCAAGAAGGACTTTATAATACTGGAAAATGACAACCTGGAACCAGCAATATGCATCTGCAGCCCAGAAAGCCAACCATATCCTGGGCTTTACAAAAAAAAATTGTAGGCAGCAGACTGAAGGAGGTGTTTCTCACTCTGTACTCTTGCAAGAGCCCACCTTCAACAGTGCCTCCAGCCCAGGGACTCCAGCACTAGAAATACAAAGCTGCTGGAGCAAGCACAGAGGGAGGGGCACAAAAATGATCAGAGGGCTGCAATGCATCTCCTGTAAAGAAAGGCTGGGATGGGAGACTGAGGGTTTTTCAGCCTGCAGAAGAGAAGATTCTCATCATGAGACCTTACTGTGACCCTTCAATACTTAAAGTGAGCTTGTAAAACAGATTAAGACTTTTTGCTAGAGCTTGTAGTAATGAGGTAGTGATTTAAACAGAGAATGGATTTAGATTGCATAGGGGGAAATTTTTTCCACTGAGGGTGGTGAGATACTGGAATGCGTTTCCCAAAGAAGCTGTGGATACCTTACAGCTAGAAGTGTGGGGAGGTGCTTTGAGCAACAACATCTAGTTGAAGAGGTCCCTGTCTGTGGAAGGGGGATTAGACTGAATGATCTCTAAATGTTCTTTCCAACCCAAGCCATTCTATAGTTCTATAATCCTCAGATGTTTGTTAAAATAAGCAGAAATTTAGGAAGATACACAGGAGTGAACACAATAATGAAAACCCAGTCAGAAAGTTTCATACATACCGTAGTCTCCTGTAAGCAGGCAGGTCTATGAGGATAGCAATCTAATGCTTATTTCTATAAGCAAGAAAGAGGTCATCAGGAATTCTGTCAATAGAATTTTCAGGCATTTCTTTCCTAATCTATAATGAAATTAATTACTTATTAATAGAACTTAAATAATTTTTAAAAAAAACCAAAAATACTATTTATTTTATGAAGTGCTATTAATCTTTGAAGAATCTGGTCCAGTTAAGAATTTTAGAGGGGTGTAGTGTGGTGTTCACTTATGTTCCTCATTTGTTATATTCCTTTGAGAAATGAAAAGGCACGGTAAAGTAAACAAAAAACAACGCAAGAAAAAACCCAGATGAAGATCAGCACTCTTCCTACACATATGTCTCTATTTAAGCAGTGTTACTAAACAATTTTCAAATAGAGAATAGTTATTAAATTACCATTTTAAAACACATATGTTAATGTTTAGGATCACAAGTTGTCATCACTAAACATTGTTTAACACAAGCCTATTTCAAAATAACCTCTAAACACTCAGTATTTTATAACCAGATTTATTACACAAAACTTTCACACTTACAAAATGTAATCAAAATATTACACAGCATAATATACTGAGTAGAAAATGACAAATGTAGCAGTTTATCTCTATGAAAATATATCCAAAATTATTCTATACAAATCAAAGTCCATGCTGCTTTCACATTCATAAGTAAATGAAAAATATTCAGTGTTTCCCATCTTGTTTAGACAGTAAGAGTTTTTTAATTGCATAGTCTGAACAGCTTTTCCTGTCCTTTAAATGCAGATGGTAAATCAGACATCCAACTTCACATATGCACACATACGCACACCAGATTTTCTTTCAACCATACAACCATAGAAATCAAATATTATCAACTACTATTTATAATTAGGCCATGAATAATATTTTGTTAGGATTGACTTGTTCTGTAAAAATTATATTTATAGACTTTAGGAGGATTTGCTCCATCCAAGTGTCATGTAGGCATGTACATACTGAAAATTCATTGATGTATGTTCATAAGAGAAAGATCTAAACAATGTGCTTACTCTTACCTCTCCTTGTGTAACATGGATGTTTTCTCATGTACCTCATTCTATGAAAAGAAAGAAAAGGACAGGAAAGGGAAAAGAAAAATCTCACTGGATTTGGCTATGACAAAATTTCTCTTACTATCATTTATGGCATGAATTTCACTAAACAATGTATTATGTATTTGTGCTGATGAGTTACGTCTTCAAAGGGGTTGCTAAAAAATACTTAAAAGAAAGACCAAAAGATTCAGTTTGTAGGCCTTTGGCCTGCTGTTTCACTGCAACAGTTTTCAATGGTTTTTCTCTTACTTCTGTTCTAAACTTTCAGCACACCTTTTACCTGGTGCTTCTCATATTTTCAAGTGCATCTCAGAGAGGAATTTAGCTCAATTTAGCTCCATCTTCTCTGTAGGTATCCGTCAGTTAGCTGAAGACTATGATTAGGGCCCCCTTAGTATTTTCTTAAGGCTGAGTAAATCCATTTATCTGAACCACTCTTTGAATACCAAGCGCTCCAACCTTTAAAGGGTGACAGTAGCCCTTCACTGAATTTATTAAAGTTTGTCAGTGTTTTTATTGTAAAGCACCAAACAGCACACAATACTTCAAACAGTCTCAGACACACTGTGTGCAGGGGGAAAAATCCTTGCCTCTTCTTGGATAATTGTTTCTGATACAGCTAAAACCACTGCAATAGCAGACATTTAGTCATTATCATCTCACAAACATTGCTGATTCATCCTCAGCTTTCTGTCTGCCAGGACTTTAAGACAATTTTCTGCAAAGCTGCTTTCTATACTGTTGCCATCTACCCTGTAATGTGTATGGGGTTACTCTGTCCCTGGTACAGGATTTTCCATTTGCTTTTATTGAACCTCATGAGGCTTCTGCCAGGCCATTACTCCAGATTTTACATTCCAGCCCTGTCCTCCCATGTATCAACTGTTCTGCTAACTTAGTATTTTCATGGTAACTTGTTAATGTTTGTGTTTCTCATATTTTGTCACTAGATACTGGGACCTGGGAGACATGAGAAGAAATATTATGAGTTAAAATAGAATAAAAGAAAACCTGAAACACCTCAGTCATTGCTGTGCCCACTTCTGCATCTTTCCTTTTTTTTTCACCCAGCTTTTTCTTTTGTTCTGCCTATTCACATGCAGAACTGCACCTGATTTTCTCATATTTAAAAAGGGAAATGAAAACTAGCCATTACAGCTACAGGTTGCTCTCAAAACGTTGTCCCGCCAATATCTAGCTTTAAATGCTATTAAATGATAACTACTGAGCTTTCCAGATAGATCAGGAATTTCATCTGCCTAAAGCCATCTGAATGAGAAGTCCAAAATATATGTAAGATTGATTAAAAATCTATACCAAACTTACAAAATAAAATTGTACAGGATACTAAATTTTGCAACAGGGAACATATGCAAAGTACAAGGATAGCAGAGATACTTCCATGTACAAATTAGGCTTTTCTCCTCTACTGTAGTGTAGAGGATTATTTGTTAGAAAGAGGACCTTGAAATCCTTTCCTGTAGTTGATACTGGTAGTTAGCACTTATGGTTTTTGGTGATTCTTAGGCATAAAGGTCAAGGTCATCAGGTTTGTGAGTTTCAATTTTCTAATATAGCTATACTGCAGGAAAAAACCCGAAAAACAACCAAACAGAAAAAACCTCCATAAAAAGTAAAGTAAACAAAGAAGAAAAGGAAAAAAACTAAAAAAAAAACTCCCTTAGGTTATTGGCCCAGAGCCTGGATACTTCTTTCATCAATTGTAGAGTTACAGACAATTATTTGAGAAGTAAATGTCTCTCTTACACTTTTCTCTTCTTACTCATATTAATCTTGTTTCATATTTTCCCAGTTTTTAGCAAGATCTTTAGAAGAAAATCAATTCAAGCAGGCTGACATTTTGCAGAAGAATTTTTGTTTGTCTTTTAATGGTATTAGTATTTATAGGCTGTCTTAAAAATTATGCTTTTGTGTCAAAGTAAGATTTAATGTTCCTATTATGGAAAGAATGCAGCTCAAAACCATTAATCACACAGTTTTCATAAAAATATTCCATTTTCCCAGATAGTGATGTTATTAATTGTATGAATTATTGCTGTTATCAAAATTTAGTTAAATAATAAATGTTTATTTAAAATTAAAATAAAGATTCACTTCAAGTTTACACTCTATATCATTGTAGTTAATAGAAAATTTGCTATTGACTTCACTAAGCTTTGTCTTAAGCCTCATTAAACACAATAGGTAATGCTATGGTGGTTAATAACAACTCTTTAAATTAGCAAAGATGAGTAGCCAATCTTTGTTAAGCATGAACAGCTGCTTTGTACAGAACACAAATTGAGGTATAATAACAACAAAAATGATAATTAAAATGGAGTGGAGGCCCTGAGGAGAAAATGAAAGCAGAAAATATGACACTACCTTGTTCCCTTCTGAGATGCTTCCACATTGATCATAGACAGTGTGCAGCCAGAAGAAATAGAGTTTCTGGGATAGTCCAGATTGCAGAAATAGCCCAGTGAAGATTAACCCACAGAATGACCCACATTACAGGGAAATATTCATCCAGGCAGTGAACAGACAGGGTGAAGGGAAACTATTCAGAATTCTGCAATGGAAAACACAGTAATGTGTTTATCCAAATGTCCTTAGAAAAGAAAACCACCAGTGATTATCATGAAAAATGGAAAACAGCTGGATACAATTTTGACAAGAGTATAAAATGTCATCTGTAAAGAGAGAGCATAATTTTGAGAACATTCATTTATGGGCTTCAACACAATGGACTTAGTAAAAGTCAAAGTACAATGTACACATGGTAATGGCTGGGAATTTGGTAAAATCAAAAAAGCTTATGCAGGTGTGTATAGCAGACAAAATCTAAAAACTGTTACATTCAAAGTAAAAAGACATATCTCCTTAAATCAACTGTAATGGATTTTACCGATTTTTGCTTTTGTACCCGGCAGATGGATGTCTTTTGAGGATTTACTAGACAACAGAATAGAAATTGCCAAAAATTTTTATGTTTAAAGTCATTTGTAGAGGATAGTCAAATGTGTATAAAATTGCAAAAGAACAAAAGAAGCTTAAGTAGGCATCATAAATTAGTGTTGAACTATGGAGGATTTCCCAGCAACACATTATATTCAATCAGATGCATTCATGAAAAAATCCAAGAGCACACTCTAACAATCGTATTTGTCATGCCTAAAATACATGTTACTACCATCAGTGTTAAGGAAGATTCAGGTTTTTATAGCTTTGCACGTAGGTCAAAACCTGGAAATTTACTTTATAATATCATTTAAATATAGCACACTTTTCAACCTCTAAAATAAAGGGAGAATAGTCCAAACCATCGTTTTTCTGTACTTTTCTTTTATTCAATTCTTTATTTTTAAAACATTAAAGGACATTACAACTATTCCTGAAAAAAATCATGAAAAATTGAGTGACACAAATTCTGATCAGAGAGTATATTTCAAGTATTGTTATAAATTCCTTAGGACATTGAAGAACCTCAGGAATTACTTAGTTGAAAATATTAGTAGTCTGACCTAAATCAGAAATTCTACAGATCTACTGTTGAAAAGGGACATATTTCAAATAATATAAAAAGTGTCATTGCTTTATCTTCAGAGTACTTCATACTTTCTGCATTGTAAATGAACCTAAGAAATGGAAGAATTGAAATAGTATCTTCTGAAGTAAAAAACAAATATTTTGCCTAAATTTCATTTTACTTAATTTTAATATCTATAAAGGTCTAAAGAAAAATAACTTTATTTTTCTCTTACATTCAGTACACAGAGATAGCCAGAAAGGACAGAAGTAGTTATATGACTGCTACTACAAGTGAAAATAAGATAAACAATTAGTAACCCTCCCAACTATTACTAAGTTACTGCATTATCTGATAATTTTATGGCAGAGTAAAACACCTCACTAATCAATCAGGCTTGATAAGTGCATCATACAATGGGTGAGCGTCTGGCTCATGGGTGATGCTTAAAGGGTAATAGTGAATGGAGAGACATCAGACTGGTGAGCTGTAACTGCTGGGGTTCCACAGGGCTCCATCCTCAGCCCTCCGCTCTTCAACACCTTCATAAATGACTTGGATGCAGGACTAGAAGCAATACTAAGCAAGGCCACAGATGATACAAAGCTGGGAGGAGTTATTAACTCCCTCAAAGGCAGGGAGGACCTGCAGAGAGACCTTGACAGATTAGAGGACTGGACAATCACCAGCATAAAGATTAACAAGGAAAAGTGCTGGATTCTGTACCTGGGATGGGGTATGAGAAGCTGGAAAGCAGTGCTGTGGAAAGGGACCTGGGGATCTTGGTCAATGAGACATTGAATAGGAGTGAGAAGTGCCCTGGCAGTCACGGGGGCCAACCACATCCATCAGGGCATCAGGCACAGCATCGCTAGCCAAGAAAGGGAGAAGATTTTCCCACTCTTCTCTGCACTGGAGCAGCCTCACCTTGAGTGCTGTGTGCAGTTTTGGGCACTGCAATGCAAGAAAGATGTTAAAATACCAGAGCATGTCCAAAGGAGGGCAGCAAAGGTAGTGAAGGGCCTTGAGGGGAAGCTGTATAATGAGCAGCTGAGGTCACTTGGTCTGTTCAGCCTGGAGAAGAGGAGACTTAAGAGGAGACTTTATCATAAGCTACAACTTCCTCATGAGGGAAAGAGGAGAGGCAGACACTCTGCAGTGACCTGTGACAGGACTAGAGGAAATGGCCTGGAGTTGTCTCAGTGAAAGTTTAGGTAAAATGTTAAAAAAAAAAATGTTCTTTAGTCAGTGAGTGGTTGGACATTGGAACGGGCTCCCCAGGGAAGTGTCTGCAGCATCAAACTGACAGAATTCAAGAAGCATTTGGACAATACTCTAGGGTACATGGCATGACTCTTGGGGCTGGTTAGACTTGGTGGAGTTAGACTTGGTGATCCTTGTCCCTTTCAAATCAGCATTCTGTGATTCTGTGAAATAAGCAACTATGTATATGTGTGTACACAGGATTACAAAATTGCAATTGGCTCTGAAGGGAGTGTTTAGAATACTGACAAATCAGGCATGTCTAAAATTTTTAAAAAATGAAACAATTGTTCAATGAATCTACGGGTGGCAGACTTCATGGAAGTGGTAAGCTCTTACCAATTATTTTTCACCAATGTTACATGCAAAAAACTGACAAGTCTTGCTATAATAGCATAATTTAGCAGTGAGTATATAGAACCACATCATAAGATCAACATTGAGTGCTACTATGACAGTCCTCAACTGCAGAGTTTGTGATGATCAGGTTTGAGACAGCCTTGTTAAAACAAGTCAGTCTCAAAAATGTGAGCTTAACTTGTTTCGTCTCCACCTTTGTTCAGCCATTTATTTGTCTCTAGGCTATTTCCTAGAGAGGATATCTAATTTGCTTCCAATTATGCTTTTCTTGGTATTGCTTTTTGAGGTGTGATTTTTCTGTGCTCAGTGCGAATTCTACAAATTCCAAATTCTAATCTCAAAGCAAGGCTTATGCTTTCCCAGGTCTTTGCTCTTCTTGTAATTCGTCCTGCTTTCTTGTTTGTATATATTCCCATGCTTCATAAGTGAAACTACATGTTTTTATTTGCCCTTGTGTAAGTAAAATTGCTTACATATTTATGTAAGATGCTTCTGCATTTTTTCTGGCTATAACATTACAGTATAACAAAATATTTAAATACTCTTTTTCTCAACACCATTTTACCAAGTTTGCATTTGATTTCAATTACCTAAAGATTAATGGATTTTAAATTTATAAGGCCTGGATTTTGTCTATGTACTGAGTGCTTCCAATTTTCATCTCAATAGAACTAGGCTGTCTTAATGAATTATAGTCTTATAAGCATGCACTTCTTTCATAGAGTTTCCTGATTATTTCCTAATATTTCTGCAATTTAGCCATTTTACAAGCCTTTGTTGACTATTTATACATGTATATATGTTTTTATTATATAAAATAAATCAAAGATATCATCCTTATACTGTTAATCAAAACTCGACATATCCAAGGGTAACATTACAGGTCATTGCAACTTCTCATACATTTTTTTCTATCCTTTGTGTCTTCTAACAGAGGGCATATACATGAAATACAGGTTTATCAAGGCTGCAAATCTCATAGCAGCCCAATTTGGGGTTCTCAAAGCTTGCATTTCAATACAACTTCTCTAGTCATACATGTTCATTTCTGGAAGAAACACCAAATATACCATTCTATGATTTTATGTTTCCATGTTTCTAATTGCAGATTCTCTTTTCTCTGTCTTCTGTCACAGGGTTGAATAATAGAATTTAATGAGATTTCCTAATCTACACTTTTCTATTCCTCTTATTTCTTTGCTCTGTTCCTAGGCATGACCATACTTGCAATTAATAACTATCCAGTCCTGGTGTGTATTATTCAGTTTTCACTCTCTTAAGCACTGCCATCTAGAAAAACCTCTTTTAAGCCTGTTGTGCTTTCTGTTATAACAACTTATCACCATACATCTGCTCCATCTGCCCTTATCAACACTTCTGTAACTATCCTCTTATCAGGTTTAATGTATAAAGATAAGCCTAAATGTGCATTAAAAAAAGTAGGAAGCTGTTTTATTCTTGTATATGTAACAGCAAATACGGAATTTAAAGCATATCAAACAAAGAGCAGAAGAGCAAGACTAACAGGCTTCAAGCATCATACAACTTGTTTAAGCTAGGATCAATAAGAGTAGGCATGATGAGGGCCTTTTGAGTCATCTGGAAGAAACCTAATTAAGGCTTGACTTTAATTAAGCAGTCCCTGCGTAACAAGAGTGCACTCAATTATATGCTTATGTATTTTTCTAAGCTGCACAGTGCTAGTGTACATGTGTTTGTCAGAGTAGACAAGGACACTTTAAACCCAAAAGATTTACATCAGAAAATGTCAATTTTCTGTGAATCATACTTTTATATACTAAGAATAAAACAATTCTGATGAAACAGTAATTGGAAAATAACCCCACTGGAACAGATTAAAGCAGCCTAGCAGATACCAGTGAAGGACATAAAATGGACATGAGTGGTAATATTTTGGAGTGTGTTCCTTCTGCCCTAGTCATCATCAGCTACATTCTGTGATCCCAGCACAGGAGGGTAGTAGTTACATCCCCCACTGCCCAAAAAAACACAAAAAAACCAAACCAAACCAAACCAAAACAAACAAAAAAAAAAAAAAAAACTCCAAAAAAAAAAAAAAAAAAAAAAAAACAAAAAAAAAACCAAAAAAACAAAAAAACAAAAAAAAAAAAAAAAAACCAACAAAAAAAAACCCAAAAAACATGGCACAAAGGACTATTGCGCCTCCAGTCTCTGGCCACAGTCTAGCTGGGTGTTGCAGCCAGTGTCAGTCATGTCAGCCCACAGGAAAGGGGAGAAAATCTTCTCCAACCAACTCTAACCAGTCAAGGCTGCCCTGCCGTCCCTCCCAAAGGAAACCTGACCTGTCCTGTCCCTTCCGGGAGTGCATGGGGGTCTGTGGTTCTTTTAAGAATTCTCCAAAAGCAGCATATTTAAAATTCTGATGGTCATGCTTAGTCCTTTGACATTTTCTTAAACTTCCCTTTTCAATTGTCTGGAGATCCTAACACCTTTGCTAAGCACTTCACCTGCAAAAATTAAAAAAAAAAAAAAAAAAGGAGAAGGGAAAATTATGAAAGATGAAAGCTATTTCCCAATACACGTTTTAAAAAAGAAAAATTTGTGCATTTGCAGTAAATTTCAGTATACTTAAAATAGAACCAGAACTTCAAATGTGTGATGAAGTTTTACTATTAAAACACCAAACCATTTAACAAATCTTCTGTCTCTGAAATTCATACTCTCTGTAGATCTTCTGACTTCATGAAGCAATTTATTGCTGAAGGAAGTGAACATTTTATTCTCTGGAGTCTTACGAGATGAATTAGAGGTCTCATTACTGAAGTAAAACATCTTGAAGAATCACTGAGACCAAATAACTAGTATTGGTTCAAAGATGAATTTTGCTTCTCCTGGAGATTCTTTTGATAATTATGCAATTTCAATGCCTAGAAGAGCCAATACATTTTCTGTGTATTTGTTCTTGTCATAAAATCCCTCTTCTAAACCATATCATTGGAGTCCTTATGAATATGCATACGAAGTTAATGGGAAACCATACTGATTAAGAAATTTTAGTTTTAGACTTGGATAAAGCTCCCTTTTTTTCGAGTGGATATGATCAGTTATTAGCAAATTCATTCACTGAATGTATTTTCCAACTAGGGTCTTTTTTTTAAGGATGCAGAAAAAAAACCTTTCAGGTTTGTCTCTCAAAATAAATGAAAAAGTCTGCCAGTGTTTATGTTAGAAGACAGCTCTTACAAAACAGATTTTTAGAAGATAATTTTTCCTTTCCTAAACTCAGTGCATAATTTTACTGCTAAGTTAAAATACTGTGTCAGTACCTTTGTTGAAACTTCATAACAATTTTGAAAATGTCTTGAAGAAATATTATGTTCAATTACTGTGGTAGTTGGTAGTTTATAAATAGACATTGTGGAATTTTAAAGACAAACTGATAAGACTTTAATGAAAGCTATTCATCTCTGCCAGAAGTAACACAGAATTTAATCACGGAATCACAGAATGGCTGAGGTTAGAAAGAATTACCAGCAGAGACTCCACAACCTCCCTGGGCAACTTGTTCTGATTTTCAGTCACCCTCAGAGTATAAAAGAAGTTTTTCCTGATGCTCAGAGGGAACATCCTTTACTACAGTTTGTGCACACTTCTGGTCCTGTCACTGCACAGAACAGAAATCAATATGACTCTGTCTCCCTCTCTGCTGCTTACCCACTCCCACCCCCCATTTAAGTATTTTAATTGCAAGATGTTTAGGTCTGTTAACAAATTATAAGTAATATTTAATCTTTTTGGAACAATTGAGAGATTTCTATTTTTAATTGCTCTTATTAACCATGACTTTCAGTAGTTACAAAGACACAGTCACACAAACATGCAGCCACATATATACTTATTATCCTTCCTCTGCCTTCTTCTTTCTCTTTTTTCTGTATTAGTTACACAAGATTGCATATAACAGTTTGATTTTTCCAATTTTTCCAGAGATTCTGAGGTAACTACCCTGTTAAGTGGAACATTTCAGGAAGTTTTCAGGGGACCCTGCAGCTTCTGTTAGTTGTTTTTTGATTGACAAGTTAATGATTGTGAACTGATAGATTTGCTCCTGATAAAATATGGGCCCACCCCACATCACTCCTTGGTGGATTGAATCAAATGAGTAGCAGATGTCCTTCAAGATCAAGCATTCAGTGGTCCTGACACACCATTATATTCACCATGGGATTCAGGGAGGGCATTGGCCTGAGACTGCAGGTCAGAATTGTGTCACTCATGGGAGTCACATCCAGTTCAAGACACTGAGTCATCAGGTGCTGGAAAAAAATAGGTATTTCTTCTGTAATATTGTGAGGATAAACAGATCAGCAAAGGCAAGAGCCACAGTCTCAGGATACAATGAGGGCGGCTGCCATCAGAGACATTCACACCCATTGCTCAGTAGCTCTGTGGGCACAAATTCAGTAGGGCCCTCTCGAGATTCAGAGAGCTACGGCCTGTCCAAACCCCTGACCCAGGACCCCACTCACCCTGGTGTCCAACACCACAGGCAACCACCTCATACACACAGGTCACAGCAGCACCGGGCAGCTGGCACTTGCAGTACACATACACTGGGTTAGACAGTGAGAACACACTGAGTTAGAAGCTTTAAAAAGAAGATATAAAATAGGGCAGTGATGAGGAACAGGGCTCTTTCAGAGAAGTGCACTCATTTGTTTGCATGCAGCCAGTCCCTTTATACCTTTTTCTGTCTGTTTGCCGACTTTTTTTGTTCCTTTCTGCTTCCCCTTCCTCTACATTTCTCTTCAGGGGTTTGTACAATTCTATCAATCCTAAACTCCTTCCAGCCTGGGGTAGCCCTGGTTAACAGTCTTATCAACTAAAACAGTGCAACAACTGTGGCCATCAATAAAATTGTTTTTGAAAACAACTATATTTTAACCTCCTCTATGAGCTGTCATTTTCTATCTAAGATTTTCACAAATGCAGATAAGGTCTTATACAAAAACCTAGATGAATCTTTACAAAGGATAAAAACAAGTTCAATGAAAAAGATATGACTATGTGAAGCACAGACTTCATGATAATCATGTATTGAAGAAATAGTACATATGCAGAAAGCTTAGTCAGAATCGGAAAATGCAGAGCACGGTAACTCTGTGTTTGTTTTCTCCATAAGAAATAAAATTGACAGTCTTTGTTCAGAGTAAGCAAATAATGGAAAATAAATGCTTTCCTGAAGTTCACTTGAAGCCTAAAGAGATACTATGTTAAAACCACCTACCTTCCATTCTTTGCACCTCTGACTAGTATTCCACAGAGATTCTTCTCTAAATTTCAAGTACAAAATATGTGAAGAGATCCAAACTTGTCTACAGAATCCACTTATTATTAGCATCCATTCATACCATAGAACATGCCACTGGAGACTGCTATTGTCCTTAGAGTGAAAGGATTTCAAGAAACTTATTTTGGAGCATCTGAAAAAAGGGAAATCTGCTGCCTGTAATCTCAATTATCCATTTGCTTTTTCTTTAAAGAAAGGTTCAAGCTCCCCAGTTTCTTTCAGCAATGTCACTTGCCAACTTTGTTTGCAGCGGAAGTAATTTTAATTTTTGTTATTTTTGTAGTAACTTTGCAGAAAAATATAGTTTGAAAATGGCTATCAATTATTTCAGATCAGAACAAACAGTCTTAACTCTACGTTATGGGAAATTGATTTAAGTATAGTTGCCAGTTACTAATAAATTAAAAAAGTGCCCCTAAGAAAACATCTTGACAAATACATAGGGAAGGTTAACTATATTTAGAGTAGTAGAATAAGACCCAACTGAGATAATATAAAATCACTTTGTATTGCTTGACAATCATCTTTTTATTTTTATTTTTCCAAAACAATAAGCGCAACTGTGTATTACATTAACTTATGAAAGGCCCTGTGTTTCAGGGAGTAGAGTGGGCTGGAAGTGGTAATGGATATATTTTGCTAAATACTTATCTACATCTGTCTTTGCTAATCTAGAAGCTGGTTTAGCTAATGATTTTATATTACCATAAGGAAAGCTCCTACAAGATTAAATTACTCTCATTCATAAAACATGTTTGAAAAAGACAGCTTAAAAAAATTGCTAAAAATGTCACTGAAAAAATACTAGATTTTTAAAGCATAAACCAGAATCATGAGGATTAAACATGTCACTTATCAATTGAGCTTGATACTCAAAGTTTATAATTTTGACATTTAAAAGCTAGCATTCAAATGCATTTAAAGTATTAAAAATATCATGCACCTCTGAATGAATTTAATATTGTATTCAAATAAAACAAAATTAAAAAACCCAAGTATGAACAAATTTAATAACTATTTATCATGCCAGATATTTAGCAGACATTTCTACTGCAAATGAACTGTATTTGGAATATCCTTTTTCATTACTGAATGTAATTCTAAAAATGTTTTCAGATATGTGACTGTAATCCTATGTTCTCACTTTAATGCAATCTGTAGTGCCCACTAAACTACCTTTTTTTTTTGTTGCAGACTTTGTCTGCTCATCAGTAGAATAAAGTGGGAAGTATTTGGATTGGTTTAGAAAAAGTCTGGCCATTAGGTTTGCAGCATCCAGCACCTTTTTCTTCTCTGTTCATAAGGGACCCACTACAGCCAGTGAAATGGGGACTGAGTACCTCTTCTTCCAGCCATTCCTGCTGTTATTTTAGTGACTCATGAACTCACCTGGGAAAGAGGAAGTGCAGTTTGTATTCCTTTCAGTTACAAACAGATGAGAACCCATGTCTCCTACTCTGTGTGCTTTAAACCTGCTGTTAAATGAGGCTGGTAGAAAAGCCATTACAGTAATTTTTCAATGTAGGTGTATGTTGCAGTTGTGATCAGCTTGGTACTGATATTAATTTGTACCTTGTCAGGGGTTAAGTATGCTAAAATCATTCTTATTGAAACACATCTTTCTGTGACTTTGGTATTTTCTTCCTGACTCCAATTATCATTGACATTTTGTTGTAGCTTTACTCCTAAATCCTTGAACTTGGTAATTTAGACTGAACATCTAAGTTTGTATGACAAGAAAATTTTCAGGCTGTCTGGAAAACGATTTATTTACTGCTGGCCTCCACAACTGGGTGCTGCTGGACTGCTGTTTCTGCTGCATCTGATAGAAGAATATAGATTCTGACAGAAATCCTTTTTCCATGTATTAAAGGTAAGAAAATTCTGATAGTTAAATCTTTTCATATTTCTGCACTGGCAGATCAAGAGCTTCCAATCTTAACAAATGTAACTAAGCGCAAATGTCAATAATGTCAACAACCAAAGTAGCTATAAAAATATAATGATGTAATAGTTATTTTATCTCTGATTTCTTTTGTTACTAACAAATAGCAGTATCCATCATCAGTTTAAATTGCTGTGTAATAGTGTGGAGTTTCATTCACTAAGGAGTTTACTTGATTTTCTCAGAGGAAAGAGTCTCTTACATCTGTTTGTTTGTTAAACTGTCTTAGAAAGACCCAGCTGGTTGAGCTGTCTTAGAATCAAGAATACATTTATTTTAAATATGTATCATTCACTGTTCTTGGAGTATGAATATTTAATTTATCTGAAAATACTATGTGAGTATCTAGATCTACAAGTCTGGAAGATAGAATAAACTACACGTAATGGTTAAAAAATATATTTTTAAAAAATTTGTGAGTATAAAAGTAAAATTTTAATTCTGGTCTAACGCAATACAGAAAAAAACGTAACTACTTTTTTTTTCACTTCATTATCATGATTTTTCCAGAGTTTGATAGACTGATCATTATCCTCTTACTTGGAAAGTGAATTAGCTTATAAACATTAGAATATCAGAAGTTTTATATTTAATTGAAGACACTATGTACATTAATATACATGTGTGTGTGTTTTATAGATATTAGTAAGCCTCATAACCCACTTTTCTTAATAGCTATCCTGGAGAATTATTTTTTTTTAAATTGCCAGATTAAAAAATTAACAATGAACTGCATTTGTCTTCAAAAATAATATTGAGTAAGAGGAAAAATAATGGACTGAAATATATCGTAATGCCTTCTGCACTGGAAACTATATATGGAACAACACACATAAAAACAATCTCCTGTTTGCAGGCCTGGTTTCCAATTAAAATGTCAGGATAGACATCTTACCTCATTTCAGGTATGAAAAATAACCGTATTTTCAGTAACTTATTCATTATACACAGGATGGTGAAATGCAGGATCTCTTTTGTTAGAAGAAAAAAGTTAATCTGTGTAGGTGGACATATGTATGTGAACAATGAGAACGCAGTCAACTCTCTCATTTAAATAAATTTCTAAGGGAAAAAAGTGTTTATATTATCTGCCTTCAGACATGAAGAATTATGTGCCTTAAAAAGAGGAAACAATTTGTTTTCTTTGACATAGTGGAGATGTGGGGGTTTTGTTGTGCGGTTCTGTTTTTTTTTTCCTGGTATCTTTAATAGATCAATGCTACAGACTTAGTTCATTCAACTAAACATCAAGGTCCAGAGATATTCAAAATGCTCTGACGTATTCTGCCAGGCATCTAGCTGCCTTTCCCAAACGCTACAGGTCCCTTGTATCTGCAACCTTCTTCACAATGCCTTAAACAGTTAGAGGACTGAAAAAGGTACTCATGTTCAGGTTACTGAGAAAGGAAATTATTTGCTTACAATGGGGTGACTAGCTCCTCAGTGTTGACAGAGGTGAAGACATGGCCTATGTGTGCACATTGTGATTGTTATAGGAGCTCAGGCAGCTGGATCACTCGTAAATGCCTATGTTTGATTGTTTGAATCAAATCTAAATCAAACCCTTAATACTGGAGACAGCTGACTATGAAAAATGAGGCAATTTGATATGTCATCTTCCCTAATTCCACGGAGAGGACTTCTGTGTAAGACTCACTCTACCCTACAGAAAATAATCAAAGGTGGAACTGTCCAAGGGTGAACTTTTGTCGTGCTCTTTACCTTAAATGTTCTGGTTTTGCCAATATAAGTAAGTTTTCTTCAATTAATAGAGTTCCCTTTTAAACATGCAATTTTCAGGCAAACACAGTGTTAAAATACTAGAGAAGCTAATTCAAACTATAAGGAAAATGTCCTCCATTTTTTTTTTCCAATTTGAGTGTTTCCCATGTCTTTGGAACTTACAAAGTAATTTTGGTGTCCAAAAAACCAAAAAAAATCTGCTAATCTATTTTCAGGTTCTAAGAAGTAAATTTAGATTCTGTTTGACATGTGTTTTGAAACAAAGATATAATGTTAGGTTATTTAAGATAGTCAGAGAAAAATAAATTGCACTGAATTGCTTCTTTGACCTCTATTCCATATCTCTTGAAATCAATCAATCTCTTTGACGATGAAAAGAACTATAGCATGACTAGATCAGGCTTTATTTGGCTCAGTACAATATGTAAATAAACATTAATCTAATTTTTGTAGATGGAGTAAGCCCTGTATCATGTTGATAAAATATTTTATTTTTTTTTTCCATGCTAAATTTTTTTTTGAATACGTGTACCTAAAATATATGACATGCAGGTAGTAAGAAATTCAAATATCTGGTTATCTTCTGGAAGGAAAATCTAATCTGAACACACAGCCTAAATGTTTCTTGAAAAATGCCTGGATTTATAAGATGGAAAAAGTTTTATGGTAGAAGCTACTTTTTTTTTATCATCAGAGACAAATTATTTAATATCTCAAGCTGGAAGTTAATAAGTGTAAGAGTAATAATAAAAATAGTGAATAAGTATTACTATGCAGGAAAACAAAGGTGGAAGCACAAAATAAGACAAAATAATTACTAGCAAAGTATCCTATTGTAGAGGAAAGCTATGGGGCATACTGAAATAACACAATGGCTCTATAATGCATTCTGTAATGACTTTAAAATGTTTTAAAAAGTAATCATACAACACTGAAAATAAAGACATGACTGAATATTACTATAAAGGAATAGGTTAAGCATGTAAGAATTTTATCAGAAAGATATAACCATGGAATCAGCTCCAGCTATGCAGAGACATTTAAAAAAAAGAAATAAAAGGTTTTACAAGTGCTTTTCAGAATAAGAAAAAGACAATGAAAAGAAGATTTCAATGTATAGAAATAAGGTATGAAAGAGTAGGACAGATTCTGTACTGTGCAAGAGAGCACTTTGAGCAAATGGGGGTTATCTGGGAGATTTCTGGAGACTGTGTCAAAGAGATATCTTTGACAGATATCAAGAATGGCAATAAGGATTGGTGTCTTTTTGGAGTCACTGCTTGCAACTAGCCGAGAACTCTCTGGAGATGGGTCTATAAAGCAGAAACTTTGTCTGCAGTAACCCTACAGTTTTAGAGGTAAGAGCTTGAGGGACATAAGACAAGTAAAGTAATAAAGATCACTGACTTCAGAAGAGTAGACTTCAGCTTCAGGTTCTTCAGGGAAGCATTAGGAATAGTGTAAACAGTGCTTGTATTCAGACACAAAAAGGACCTCAGAAGTGCTTTGAGATTTTCAGAGCATCATTCTGAAAGCACAGGTGTGATCCATTCCCATTTGGTTATGCCAAAAATGCCAAGAAACCAGATGCATTGGGTTTGTGTGGCAAGGGTTTGGTAGTGGGGGGACTACAGGTGTGCCTTCTGTGAGAAGCTGATAGAAGCTTCCCCCTTTGTCCAATGTGGATGCTGCACTGCTGAGGTAGGCTCTGACCCTGTGGGCAGCCCTCTCTAGAGCTGGCTGCTGACAGGACCTGTGACACTGTGGAGGGGACACATGCCGGAGCAGTCTGCTTCTGAAGGACTGCACCCCATGGAAAGTTCCCGTGCTGAAGAAGTGTGTGAAGAATTTCAACCTGTGGGAAGTAATCACCGTGAAGGAAGTCATGGAGGACAATCTCAGTGGGAGGGATCCCACACCAAAACAGGGGACAGAATGTGAGGAGGAAGGAATTGCAGAAATGTGATGAAATTATAAAATTCATCTTCCCACCATGCTGCTTGGGGAGAGATCTAGGTATAGAAATCAGGAATGAAATTGAGCCTGGGAAGGAGGGTTGAACTAGGTGAAAGTATTTTAAGATTGTTTTTTAATCTTTCTTATTACCCTACTCTGATTTGATTGGTAATAAACCAAATTAATTTCCCTAAGGCGAGTCTGGTTTGAGTAATTTGTGAGTGATCTCTCCCTGCCCTTCTTTTAATCCACAGGCCTTCATTATACTTTACCTCATGTGTCCAGCTGAGGAGATGGAGTGATAGAGCAGCTTGGTGGGCGCCTGGCATTCAGCCAAGCTCAAATTACCATACCAGCCTTTTTAAACAGCAAACTATTAGCAGATTATATCTAGAAAGAATAAATATGTGAGACAAGAAAAGATAGAAAGTTATCCAAAGAGGGATACAAAAATATTTCCTTAGCATGCAGATATGCAGTTAGGAAACCAAAAGCTCAGCTGGAGTTCAAATTCAAGCAAGAGATACTTCTATCCTTATGTTAGTAGCAGGTAGGGGCACAAAGGAAGCAGAAGATTGATGCTGAATGGGGCTGGCAAATTAGTTACAAACAACACTGAGAAGTCTGGGGTACTCAGAGTTGTCTTTAGGTCTTTAAAGGTAAGCTCCTGAGTTTTTATGTCAAGAAAAAGGACAGATCCAAAGAGAGAAGCACTAACAGCAGAGGAGGGTCAAGCTCAGGAACACCTGTACACATTGGATGTGTACACATCAACAGACAGGATGCATCTGAGGACCTCTGGAGTTAATCATTATGAAGCTGTTCTCTTTTATTTTTTAAAGGTCATAGATATTAGGGGAAGGCCCCAAGTGATTGAAGTGGCAAAAATATTTTCATCTATCTACAAAAATATTTGCATCCATCTACAAAAATAATGCATTCTTCTACAGGAAAAAGAAAAACTCAGAAAACTAGAGACCAGAGAGTCTCATATCAGTACCATGTCAGGAATAATTGTGGAGCTAGTCCACATGGAAGATATTTCCACAGATGGGAAAGACAAGATGGAGATATTGAAAGGGCTAGTTACCAAGTTAAGTCGTACTTATCCAACCTGTGGCTTTTTCTCATATAAGTTTTCTCAGTGAAGGGAGGAGAGCAATGGACCATCTACCATCTACCTCAAATTTTACAGGGTGATTGACATGATCTCTCCTAACATTTTGGTTGAAGTTGGTAAAATATGAACTGGAAAAATGGACTACATGATGAATGAAAACTGAGTAAACTGTCCTGGCAGTCATAAATAACTTAGATTCTTACTGTCAGATAATTTGAATAGAGGTACCTCAAGGTGTATATTTTCTTCAAACAAATTCACTCTCTTTTAAAACTATCTGAATGGCGGAATCAAATGCACCTCATCACAGATGATTCCAACCTTTAAGGAATGGTAGATACACTGAAAAGTCAGAACATAGACATAGCTCAACAAGCGGCAAGATTTACCAAGAAGACTTGGGTTAAACTTCAGAAAGACAAATGGGAAATTCTGAGTTGGACTAATCCCAGCCAGCAGTACAGACTAGGGTGCAGTTAGCTAGGAGTGCAATTGATCTGAGCATGACCTCTTCCAGCAAAGAAAGTAAGCCATATCCTGGAATGCATGAGCAACCATGTGGTCAACAGAAAAAGGGATGTGATTATTCCATTCTGTTGAACACATGCTATGCTGTATTAAGGTTTAACACTGGGCAGAAATAAAGCACAACACAGCCACTCACTCACTTCTCCCTCCATTGGAACTGGGGAGACAGTTGAAAGGATAAAAGTGAAAAAACTCATGGGTTGAGATAAAGACAGTTAGTTTAACAGGTAAAGCAAAAGCTGTGCATGCAAGCAAAGCAAAACAAGGAATGCATTCACCCCTGCTCATGGGCAGGCAGGTGTTCAGCGATATCCAGGAAAACAGGGCTTCATCATGGGTAATGATGACTGGGGAAGATAAAATGCCTCAATTTCTAATGTCCCCCTTCTTCCTTTTTTCCTCCCAGATTTATATGTTAAGTATGATGTCATATAGTGTGAAATGTCTCTTGGGTCAGCTGGGCTAGCTGTCCTGGCTGTGTCCCCTCCCTCCCACCTTCTTATGTACCATCAGCCTGCTCTCTGGTGGAGTGGTGTGAGAAGCAGAAAAGGCCTTGACTCTGGGTAAGCACTGCTCAGCAATAACCAAACTATCCCTATATCATGATCACTGTTTCCAGCACAAATCCAAAATATCGCCCCATACCAGCTACTATAAAGAAAATTAACTTATCCCAGCCAAAACACAGCATAATACTATACTAAGAGTCAGCTCTTGTCATACCCAAGAGTGATGCAAGAGACAGTAGCTGCTTTTGTGTGACAACTCAATCAAGCTTTCAACATTCTCCGTACATAAAAATAAGAGCATACACCCAGTAATTGGGCCATGAGATCTTCTTCAGATTGGATAGACAGTTACTGCTTTCCTCCCTTTATACTAAATCCAGCATACTAGATAATACACATTTTTATGGACACAATATAAAGCCCATATTTAAACACTGTTAATTTTAATACTTATTAGAGCAAATTAATTAGGATTGCAGACTAGTTAAGGGAATTGGATGGAAGAACACTGCAAAAGTTGAGGGAGCCTGGCTCTGTTTGTTCTAGAGTATTTAGGGAATTAACATAAGCAGTCTCTGAATCTTTAGTGCTCATCAAGGACAAAGGAAGAACAAAAGAGCGAATAACAAGGTTTGAGTCTTTTTGAGAAACATTAGGAGTTTAAAATTAACAATATAATACAGTCCAAAAAAAGTAAGTAATGTCTGTTAAGTAAATGTCATTTATTTCTGTGATAGGATACCTACTAGATAAAGAGAAAATTGCAAAGTACATATTTGGAGGCTTTTGTTGCTGGCATGATGATTTCTGTATCATATTTGGATTGCTACCTTTTCATTAAATGAATAGCACCTATTCAGTTAGTATATAAAGAGCTATAGTTAAGCTATCATTCCTAAGCCATCTTGACCCATTCTTCCTTTACTGTCAGTTTAGTAGAATTAGTTCACAGCATCAGGCTTTTGGTCTTGTACAACTGTAGTTTGTTGTAAGCAAAGTCATCAGGCAAAAAATCTCCCATTAAATGAAATATGGCATCCACTTTACATGTTTAAAAGACTGAACTAGCCTAATTTTTTGGTTTTGAATGTGAGATATGTGTTAATTACATAATTAAAAGGTTAAAGACTTCTTCCCCCTAAGAAAAACCAAACAAACAGACAAACAAACAAACAAAAATTAACCAAACAAAAAAACCCCACAGTAAATCAAAGGAAAAAAACACAAAAAACAAAGAAGCCCCCTCCTAAGAACTAGTAATACCATATGAAAACAAAAGAGCATGATGTATGTTAAGTATAACTAGCCAAAGCTATATAGTTTGAAAGTCTGTTTGATTTGTTGAAAATTGTTAGGAACAAAAAAAGAAAATTAGTCAGGGGTATCCAAGCTTTAAAGAAGGACAGCTTCTGTGACAATCACTGGATGAAGAGAGCCTTACCAAGTCTTTCTCTTCAGAAATGCTTGACAGGTAACAATTCTACAAATAACTCTGTGATCTTCAAGAATACTCACCAAAGTCCCCAGTTGCTACCAAACATGCAATCACTCTCACACATTTATCACCTCTTCAAGAAGCCCCTAGTACTTTTGCAATGCAAAGTTGTTTGCAAACTCCTCTATTTTGTGTCCCCGACTACTACCTTGGGATGTTAAAAATAATTAAACCTAGAAGGAGTTTACACAGTATATTTTTTATCCTGCCATTTGGATTACATCGATTAGCATTGCAGCTCATCATTCTTTTTGGCATTCTTTATATTTCTAGATAAGGAATAAATAGGAAATCAGATAGATGAGAAATTACAAGATAAGAATCTTACTCATGACTTCTTCATAATTGACAGAAACTGGCTTATTCTATCAGTTTGCTCTGGAGTTGTCCACCTAATCTGTCAGTCTGGCACTCTAGAAATGTGGGGCTGCTTCACATATTCTATGGCATATTAGAGTGCACTAGAAGTATACATAAAGACTACTGAACTGAGTCTTTAATTGTCACATCTTAAAGCAGACAATACATCTGATCAGCTGAAAAGATCTCCAGGACCCATTAATTGCCCTGTAGATATATTTGCAATAACCATCTGAATTTCCTTTGTGATGACACATTGGCATTTTAAAGCTATTTAATTGAATCTGAAGGCACATGTCTTAATTGAGTCGAGTGACTTTTACTCCAGAAATTATTGTTGCAAGCATTTAGGACAGGCTACAGTTGCTTAAACACGGGCATCTATTCTGACTTCATGTGCTCTAAGGCACTTTATAGCTGCAATACTGGATCAAGGGGACACTCACATGTTTCTTGAGCAGCAGTTAGAGACCATGCAGAACAAGGGAGATTATGCTCAAATTGCGCAACTTGGCTGTTTTTTGGCAACCAGTATCCATTCATAAAGATAAATTAATTTCAGCCAAAATGCTTTTATATAACAGCCCAAGTTTAATGAATCCATATTTAATGTTCCCCAAGCTTGTATACTAAATATCAAGCCACTTTTTGCTAATTTTTCATATGTTTGAAGATTGAACAATGAGACTTTGACACTCGTGAATTTGAAAAGTGGTAGTTAATGAACACTGAGGGCTGTGACTGATGTATGTTCTTCAGCACCTTTATGGAGGTGACAATGAAGGTGATGATTTAAGCTCCTTTGACTTTAACATGAAAGAGAGGATATGCAATTACTTTCTTGCCATCTAGCTTTTGCTGCAAAGGTCCAGCATCAGAGATGACATCTTCCCAAAGCACCTTTCAGCTGTAACAGGCTGTTTAAACTGCTGCTGCAAGCTGGGGCTCAGGAAAGTGACCTAAAATTCTGAGGCCACAAGGAGAGACACCAAACATCCTCTGATACAGAAAAGAAAGTTGTTTCAGGGATTAGCAGGCTGTGAATACCAAATTAATTAATTCTTAAATAAAGTGTGTGTTACAGTAACATGGAGACAGTAGGTTAAAAGGAAAAATATTTCACAGGTGATGAATCCTCTGTGCATAGAATGAGAGAAGGTGAATAAAATACTAACTCAGTAATTCAAAATGTACACTCTTCATTTTCCCAGTAAATCTGTCTTCTTTTCTACCAAGTTTAGGAAGTATGTGCAACCTGGAGGAACTTGTGCTGTTGAAAGGAGACCCTGGACTTCATGGTTGCTTTTCCTTCAAAAATATGCTGGTCTATATCTGTGATCAGTTTTGAGATAACAAAATGAAATCACGATAAATTATATATATTTTTTTCTTACTAAGGAAGCTGTAGTGAGAGTCTATAGTAGGAGTCCTAGTGAATATCTATATTGTATTTGAATACATCTGCATGTAATAGAAAAAGGGGGAAATGTAGTGAGAGTCCTATGTATATGGATAAGTGGGTCCTAGCTATTCTTTACGAGCCACAGCTGCTGCCCAACTAAAGACTTCGCAGCTGTGACTCATTTAGAATAGCTAGGACCCACTTATCTAATACATATGGGTCTCACTACAGGAAGCAAGAGTTCTGAGACATTACTGTTGTTGAACTTTATTAATGAAAACTTTTTTAAATTATCCCCAGCTTTTTAGTGTCCTTTTTTTTTTAAGTTCTTATGTTAAAAGAAATAAGAAGTACTGACAGTCATGTTAATAACGTATTTCTAGTGAGGTTTTTTGTAAAGTATTTATTGAGCTATACCTCCCCCTAATGTGATCATGAATTTCCATTATTATTATCTCTTGTAAGCCTGAAACAATATTACACATGTATATATATATATATATATATCAATGTAGCTTTTTTAATATATATACTTTAAGAATTCTTACACTTTATAATGCAAATATGATTGCATTCTGCTTACTCTAAAGTATTCAGAAGCAAAAAATGCTGATATTTGTTATATTTTCTAATCCTTCTATTACAGCTATTATTTTGTAACAGTATTTTAATCATAAACAATTTTCAAAAGTATCAGTTTAGATTTTGAAAGAAATTCCATAGCGGATTTTGTTTGATTTTTTTTTTTTTTTTTTAGTTTTTTTAATACCCACAGAAAAATACTGGTCTGTTTGCTGCCAGTAGGAATTCATATAGTGGCTGTTACCTGTTATGATGTCTACTTAGGAGGGGGAAGCTGTATAACTCCTTTTTCAGCAAAGAAAATCAGCAAGATTATATTTTTTCCTCCTTTTTTTAAATTTTCTTTTTTTTTTTAAACTAGTAACCAAATTCCAGTGAAATAAATTCCAAATTCAGTATCTATTCAGTTTTACAGATGGGATCTGCTTAGGATGTAAGACAGAGGGTCTGCTGCAATCTCAAGCTGTGTACATGACAAAAAAAAATCCCTGTTGCCTTGCTTTTTTTTTAACAACCATATGTATTACATGCAAATGTGTTATGTATCACAAAATAAATTTTTCTGCATTCTAGACGCCATACCAATTTCCTTCTTAGTCCTGTGAAAAGCAACAGTCGGTGGAAACTAAAAAGAACAAAAAAATCACAAAAGAATGTATCATAGCAAGAAACAGCATGGCCAATGCTCTTGGAGCTCACCTGACAAGCTTTTTTGCCTGTATGGACCTGTCCAGGTTAGAATTTTAACCTCTTTCAGCTTGAGGTAACTGATAGGCAATTGAATAAAGTTAAAAGATAAAGCTTTAAATGACAGTCTCAGCATTATGCAAATGTTTGTTCTAGTGGTATTTTCTGTAATTTTTCCCCAGAGTTGAAAAAAGTACTCACTCTGGCAATAAACAAAGTTTTAAAAGTGGGACTGAAGCTAAGGCTTCAGCTATTCAATATTTTGCCTCTGTGAGCTTCCTGCTAAATAAAACACTGCAATTATTGTGACAGAAAGTTGTTTTGCTTATTTTGTCTTAGTGTATTTTTTAAAGATTATTTTAACACTAATCAACTTAGTTTTGCATATTCTGCAAGCTGGGTAAACTCAATTTCTGTTCCAAGTACACTGTCACACGGGTGGTTATTACAACACAGCTGGCATGGGTTGATCTCAGTGGGATTCCACTTAGCATGTCTTTCAAAACTGCAATATTTTATTCAATAAGAATATTCTTGGAACCAAAATAGATGCATAGTGGTATGTAGTGCTTGGAGAGGTGATTTTACATCACTAACTCGGCTAAGAAATATTACATCAGAGTAAATATGAATGAGTCAGCACTTCATACAATCATAGAATGACTTGGGGTGGAAGCCATCTTAAAAATCTTCTAGCTCCAATCCCACTTCCATAAGCAGGGATGCCCCCGACTGGATCAGGTTGCCCAGAGTCCCTACCCTTAAATACTTCCAGAGAGGGGCATCCACAACCTCTCTGGGAAACCTGTACCAGTGCCTACAGTATTCTCTGAATAAGGAAATTCTTCCAAACACCTTATTTAAATCTCTCTTTTTTTTTAGTTTAGAACTGAGATTATGTAAATTTTTTAAATATCCTCTGAAAGATAAAATTCTCTATAGTTTTCTCAGCTTGGTAGCAATGCAAAAGCTTATTAGTCAAAGAGTTTTGGTTTTTAACTTTGTTCAAAAAGCAAAATAAAAATGAAAACTGCCTTTTTTTCTCCTCTGTTGGACTACACGAACAAAGTAGAAAAATGCAAATGATGTTATAAATTCTAAATAGCTCTAGGCCAATCAAACCAAGTTGTTACATCAGATAATCCACTTATCATGTAAAAGCCAGAACAAAATGCATCTTTTCCTTTAATATAAGTCTAAAGAAGTACAAAGATGTTATTAAATAGCAACATCTAAATGATTTTTCTATTTTTTGAAAAATGTGACACTCCTTGACTGTTATTTTCAAAGTAGCATGTAAATAGGGAAGTTAATCTTTTCAAGATCTTGTGCAGTGACTTCTGAGTACTTTTAGCTGAAATTTTATTACGCCTCTATATATTGATTACATTTTTTGCAAAATTCTAACAGGACACAGTATTGTTAGTGCATGATGGATGAACAATGACAAACACCTTTGCTCTGCGTTTCTTTAAATGCTGCTTTGAAAAACCCCTTTATAAAATGTGACTTTTCTTCTCCATGGAAGTGAGCTGGCATGAGCATGATGACCTTGAGAAGGGAAATCTTCTTTAAATACCCCAATTATAAAAAAATACTTTTTTATATTGTTAATGAATGTAATGACCTTCCCTTTAGATATTCAAGAACATTAATATTTAGAATAGAATAGAATAGAATAGAATAGAATAGAATAGAATAGAATAGAATAGAATAGAATAGAATTTCAGTTGGAAGGGACCTAAAATAGGACAATTCTCTGACTACATCAGGGCTGAAGAAAGGTTAAAACACATTGCTAAAGGCATTGTCTTAAACACTGACAAGTTTTGGACATCAACCACCTCTCTACAAAGCTTGTTCAATCAACACTGAATATCTCTTGGTGCATCTGTGACCCATTCCCAAGTGTCTTTTCACCAGATACTAGGGGGAAGAGATCTGCATGTCCCTCTCCTCCTCCCCTCCTCTGGATGCTGCAGAGAGCCATGACATCCTTCAACCTTCTTTTCTCCAAACTAAACAAAACCAGAGTTCCCAGCTGTTCACCATGGGACATTACTTTTAGCTCTTTCACCAACTTTGTTGGCCACCTCTGGATTCATTCAAGGACCTTAATATCCTTCTTAAATTGTGGGGCTGCACCAGTGCTAAATACAGCAGGGTAATTGTTAGAACATTTGTGTATCTTTCTAACTTTCAGATTTTTTTTTTTAGAAAAAAAACAACTCTCTATGGCTTACCACAAATATAGTTGATGGTTATTTAATATTCTACAAAAATTTCATCTATTTTCTCTGTCTCCTGCAGTTAAAATCCATTTTCCTTTATTTTCCCTATCCGTTTAGCAACATGGGACAAACAGTGGTGAGCATTATAAATAAATAGAGCCTGTAATGCTCCTGCTACCCTCAAAAGATCACACAGGTTTCTTGCAATCTGAGCACAATGTGGAAAGAAAAACATGACATTTGGAAAATTGCCAATTTTAGTAAAATATTAAGATGCTTTCATTTGAAATCATTTATTCTCCTATTCTTGGTGTACATTTAACACAAATTATGTTCCGTAGTGCATATTTTTCTTGTTATATGGGCATTACATTGGAATTTTTCACTTTTAGTAGATGACAGATTTCAACAGGAAACCTTTTCAGTAAGAATACTTTAGAAAAGGAGAAAACTCTGTCTGCAGAAAGCTCAACTAAAAAAGACATTTAATGGGTATCACCAGGGTTTTTAATTGTAGCACAGTCTGTAATGTGAGGCACGTACACTCCTCCCTGACGTTGAAGCCAAATGACACCATGTCATGCTATAACTCCATCTGGCAAAAAACCCTTGCCCTGCCACTTTCTCAGTCCTTCCCAGTGGGATGGGGGGGGGGGGGGGGGGGGGGAATCTGAAGGGTAAAAGTGAAAAAATTCATGAATTGAGACAAAGCCAGTTCAATAGGTAAAGCAAAAACCATGCAAGCAAGCAAAAGAAAACAAGGAATTCATTTACTACTGCCAATAGTCAGGCAGATGTTCAGCCCTCCCCTGGAGAGCTGGGCTCCTTTACATATTAATAGTGGCTTAGGAAGACAAAACTCCTCCACTCTGAATGTCCTTCTTCAAGAGGTTGTATATACAGTTATATGAAGCACAGGTTCTTGGCACTGCACAGGCAAGAAAACAAACTTCCCCTGATTTACAGTAAGGAAATCTAAGGGCCAGAGGAGAGGATATGTAAATATTTAATATTGTACCTTTGTTGTATTGGGCATAGTAACCAGCAAGCTCTTTTCATACTGATATATATCTGTGAAAAACTGGGACTGTTCTCATCCAATCAAGCTTTCTATAGTTTTTACTGCCTATGTAGAATAAAATGTGGGCTAATTTTAGCCCCCAAATATCTAGTACATGAAATAGAGACATTTTTAGTCTGTAGTTTTCTTTCCTCATGTTCTCTTTTCATGATTCATAAACCCTCTAATGTTGGAAGCACCACAATAAACAAATATTATGCAGTTACTCTTTTCTCTTTCAAAGCCACAGTTAGTGAATTTCTCATTCCTCAAAGAACACACAAAAACTAGTGCATTCCCAGCATTTTCCACTGAGCCTGTTGTTAGCTGCACATACAAGAAAACACTTTTTTTTTTTTTTTTCTCTCTCTCTCTGTGAGGGTGGTCAAACACTGGAACAGATTTCCTAGAAAGACTTTGCAGTCTCTATCTTAGGGTATTTTCAAAATTTACCTGGTTATAGCTCTATATGGTCCTGCTTAAGCAGGGAAATTGGACTAGATGATCACTTCCAACCTCAAACACTTTTATCACTCTGGGATTTTGTAAACATAAGTCTGTATATCCTGTTGATGTCCCTAGGATATATCAGATATGTGTGTGGTTAATTGTCTCCTATGCACTGCTCTGCATGTACATTGATTTTAAATTTTTTTTAAAATCTTTTTATCATATGATCAGTCTAAAGTTTTCACAGATTTCTGTCTCTGGTTCTTTTACCCAATGAAATCTATCATCTCTCTATTCATATTGACTACTATGAGAATGTCAGCTATAATTCCATGTATTCTCACGTGAAGACTTCCTGATGAAATATTTTTATAGTAGCCATGTCTTTTTTCAGGAATCCCTGGTTGGTTTGGTATTTTTTTCCTTTTCAATTTATTCTCTAAAATAAAACCCAGAGATATTATTTTGACAAAGTGAAGGGAGACGACCATCCGATTGATGAGCCTCGAACTCTGATTTATTGATCCAGTTTAACACACTTTTATAGTAGTGTTAATTAAGCTCATACATATTGCGAAACCTGAGCTCATCATTGGTTACAGATTACACACCAACCCCTACTTTGCTGTGAATACCTGTGGTTTTCTTGTTGAGGCTAATACTTGTTTTTCTCATCCTGTTGCTGACTTGTTATTTACCATTCTCAAGGCCTCCATGTTTTCCAGCATGGCTTTCTCATCACTTACTCAAGGGCATGGTGTTTATTGTTGTTAAGGGAAAAGCCTGAGAACTTGCTGCTTACAGCTGCCTTTTACTTTTTAACCAGCTGTATGTGATCATGGCCTCTCTATAAGCCATGTCTGATCAAAACTCTGCAACATTATTTTGTGTTTTTTTACTTTAGAAAACTAAATTTAGAAAGGTGGTTTGTAGAATTGCTTGTACTTTCTTTCCTTCATTGTCCTTCAGATAAGGATTTAGGTTCATTTTAGACAGTTGTTATATTCTTTTGTCATTCAAACCTGCTGTTTGAGGTCATTAACCTTTGTTTCATGTGTTGTGATTAGAAGTTTTGATATAGAAATTTTTTGTTTGTACTGTTGAGTAATTGTAATTCTGTGGAACAGACTTCACTTGCAGGCTCATTAAAAATTTAGGGTTTAGAGAGTTTTGATCTTTTATAACTGTTAGTGCCGATGCCTGTGTTTGCAGATGCATGCACACACTTATCTTTGAAACCCATCAGCATTTTAACACAATATGTAATTCTGTGTGAAAATAGATTTCATAAGAATCAGCCTTGATACAAAAACAAAAAAAGCAGACAACATTGTTGTGGTGTGTTTTTGGCTTCCGGGTCCCTTCCTCAGGTGTGCCAATATTCCCTTCTCCCTTCCCCCTCGCCCCTTGCTGAGTGTGCCCTGTCAATCAGGCTTAACATTCCAGCAAGGCGTCGTGTGGTTGGTCGATTTCAAAGGATGCTCCTCAGGCCTGGGGGACATTGGCCCGTATAGGTGTCCCTAGTCCCTTGAGACCCTGCCCCTTTTCACCTGGTTGGTAGCTCACCTGTCCCCTCCCCTCCCCTGTGCCTGAGCTTAAAAGGTTAATCAGACCATGCGGCCGTGATTCTGTTGGAGCAGTTGCCCTGGTTCAGACCTCTGTAACCATGGAATAAACACCTGGACATTAAACCCTCCAGCGGAATCCTCTCCTTTCTCTCTTCCCCATTGCCAGAAGCTCTCTCTCCTGAGGTAAACGGAGTTCCTGACAAGCCTGGACTTGTTCAGTGCCCTGCTGCAATCTCCAGCCGCCAAGGTATCTCTGGGGTGATTTACACCACAGTGCCGCCTTTGGCCCAGCAGCGAGGGTTAGACTGGCCCAGGCACCATCTAACTGGTAATATTGGGATTCCTATTCCAATACAACATGAAGTCATAGTCTCAAACATCAGTGTCTTATACTGTGTGCTCTCTGGTAAGGCTCTCAAAAGATCTGTGACACATAACCAGAGCAACAACTACAGGCACAAAAAAGTTATAAATGGCATTAGACACCTCTGTGGGGAAAAACTATTTCAGTCCACATTTTCTGAATGAAAAAAAAAAATCAATAAAAATGTTGGTTCACTTTGTGCTTGTTATTTAATTAAAAATATCTCATGTTCAGTAAGTTGTTAACATCTCCTAGGCAAGATTCCAAATAAGTATTTGGAATCACAGATGAGCTTCCTTACTGGAGAAACTGTTCACATGGTCTGCAGACAGTGTTTTCTGCTGTCATTTGAAATGTTCTGTGGTATCCATGGGACTGGCTCATTATAAAATAGTTCTAAATTGTCCCAGACCTGTCTGGAATCGCATGTGGAAACCAAGTGAAATACCCTTGTGTGTTTTTGATGACACTGCAAATCTATGTTTAAGGAAGCTCAGTTTTTTCCTTTGTCCTCAGGAGGCAACCGTAACACATAGACTACCCATAGAGAGTGATTCGGTTCACCCAAAGAAAATGTAAAGTATATGGAGAACAGAGGGTATGTATTATGTACAAATTCATAAAAATATGTAGATGCGACATACATATAATCTGTCACTTATGACACTTTCATTTTCACTTTCATTTTCCCTTCTTTTACAAGGGAAAACATTTCATCTTCAGTTTTGGCCTCTTTTTTCAATGGAAGCCATCACAGCTATGAAGGGCTTAGTTCAGTTACCTAATACCTGCGAGAGTTCCTAGGGTATCTAAGGCATCCATAAAATACTCATCTATATTACAGAAGATCTGCAGGCAACTTATGCTCTTCTGAACCAAGAAATCCATAATGCAGCAGATGTCTATGTCCTGAGAACTGAATCAGTCCTAATTTTCTTACATTGATCTTTGTATTAATAAAAAAAACCCCAAACTTTGGGGTTTCTCAGTGCTTAAGAAAAAGGACCAAGATGGCAGTAATGTACTTCTGATGGTTTTAATAAGCAGTTTACTTCATAAGGCACTCCCAGGGTAAAAAAGAACTTCTGAAAAATGAAATGTCTCTTGTTGTTCCAAGCAGAATTCCATTGTAGTCACAGTTTTTACAAAGTAATTTATTCTTATATCTATAGGTGGAAACAATGTAGTGGTGGAGAACAACTGTTCTCACCTAAATAGTTGAAAGTTTCATAGCTACCAATGGTTTAAAGTGAGCAAAATCCACTTCCAGTCTTCCAGAGAAGAAGTTCACTTTATTGGAAACAATGAGTACGACAATATGTTCTAAAAATAGGCAGCATTGGAATGAATGGATTTATTTAAGGTTTATCTATGCTTTAGGAAGATAATTTGCTGTTGCTCTTGTAAAACATTGTAAATGTACACTTTATCAATTTAAAAAATCATTTGATCACTTAATACTAGTGATAGAATTTCCAAAGGTAGTCAAGGAAATGTAGAATGTTCTACATATGTGGCTATAATAGTTTGGTAAAACTACTTAGTACAGTCAAGATCCACCAGATTTTGACATTGGCATTAGGCAAGGTCATTTCCAACCACTAAATTCCAGGGGTTTTTCCTGATTAATTTCCAGTGACTCAGTGCTTAAAACAAATATATTTACAGAGGTATATATGGCAATTAACCTACCTAAGTCCCTCAATAATTTATCAGCTGCTAACTTCCTCTGGTGATCTTCTTTTAATGTAGAATGAAGACTCATGGTTTACAGATAATTTTTTGTCGAACTTACTCAGTTAGAACTTTGGACACAGAGATGGAGCCACAAATAATATTTAAAGCTAAAGCTAAAATGAATCAAGGAATTGTGATGCTTGGTAATGTATTCATTGAATAGAAGTTAGAAAATTAATTACAAGGATACAGTTCACAGTGCTGAATTAAGCTTTTAAAATTTTTGCATAGTTTGCATGTGAGAATTAAATAGCACAGAAAAAAGAATAAGCTTTGCGAGTAAATGGGAATCATTGGAAGGAGATACATCTGAAAGTGTATCACTCTTTGGTTTGGGTGCCTCTTTTGTGGTTGCACTTAGCGGTCTGTGCAAATCATGTGTTTTCTGTAGGAAACAAATCCCAAACACAATACCAATCACAGTCTAGGAGATATTAAAAATAATTTTTAATCGACTGTTCAAGCTTGGGTCCCCCATGGGGTCACAGGTCCTGCCAGAAAGCCATGTCTGCTGCAGGCAGATATTTGCTCTGCTGTGACCCTCCATGGACTATAGAGAGACAAACCACACCACCATGGTCTTCTCCATGGGCTCCAGCATCTGAACATGCTCTCTCCCTTCTACACTGACTCTGGTATCTTCAGAATTGTTTCTCACATTTTCTTTCTATTGTCTCTCCCAGCTACTGTGTGGCCTTTTCTGCTTTTTCTTAAAAATATTATTTAAGAGGTGCCACTAGCATCACTGGTGGACTTAACTTTTGTCAGCCCAAGTTCAGCATGGAGATGGTTGAAGCTGGCTCTGTCTTACATGAGAACAGCTTCTAGTGTCTTCTCACAAATGTCAGATGAGAAAAAATCCAATTTTGTGGCCTGAGAGCAAACATGGCTACCTGTAATGTGAAAAAACTCCTTTCTTCCAATTCTAGATATATTTGGAGGTGAAGGGGTGCCGTTCTTTGGTTTGGTATTCTTTATTTATCCTCAGTATCTGTAATGTAAGCAAAGATAAGAGAATTCAGGTTTCCATTAGATTATATTCCTTCAGATCTGGGATCCAAAATATATGTGTGTATATACACATATTCTACAATAGAATTGGTATATATTCCTAAAGGCATTTTAGTCCTGTTTTGCTCATTATTGCTATTTTCATTAGTGGTATTTATTCAAATAATTAAGAAAAATCAATAAAATAATGGCATGTCTGGATGTAAAAAGAAAACAATGTTTTTATATAAACAGTGTCCCATGGCTTATCAGGAATATCAAATTTAGTAAGATGAATAATTCAGTATTAAATTTACATATAAATTACACTTGTAAACAACCATAATATCAATAACTATAATTAATTGCATCAGTCATAAAAGATGTGATTATATGCTTAAATAAAATAAAGACTACACCTTTAAAACACACCTAGATAATTTTACATGAAAGAACAAACAAGGCAAATTACTTTCAAAAATATGGCAATGAAGACAGTGTGTATCTATCTCACATACGGCTAAATATTCCTCCTAGTGTCATAAAATCTCTTTGTAAAACATCAACAAAATATATTGACTATTAAAGATTTGATCTACTATTTGCTTATATATTACTATACTGTAACATCTAAGAATTTAACCATTTTTTTATGTACACTTTATTTTGAAAATGAATTTTATTAGGAGTTTAATTTTAGTGTTTCTTAAATAATGCAGGATGGCATTCTTTACAAAATTCTTTCTTCCATTAAAAATACAACAAAGATGTTAGTAAATATTAATAAATATTTTATATGCATCTATAATTTGCATAAAAATTATTAAATCAAAGTTATGAAAATATTCCAAAGTTAAATCACTAGCTGCTCTGACAAGCTCATTCTAATATGCATTTGATATATAATGGATTAGGTCTAATCATTTCTTACAGGAAACTATGCATGATACCTGTTCTGCAGACCAGAGGTTGTTCCCTAGCCTTTCATTATTTAGCCAGAGATGAGCCAGGAGTTGATGAAGATCATTTAACACTTCTTGGATCAGCTTCAAATTTCCATAGCACCCTAAGGCTGCATCCTGACTGCCTATCGGGATGAAATCTTGGAGATTGAGATATCTATTCCTCTTTTCCTCTGTAAGGACAGATTAATGTACAGCCAATGAGGGAATTGTGATGTATTTGAAGAAATTTCAGCAAACAGTCGAAGAACTGGACAGCCAGGGCACAATGGCTGTACCTATCTTGAGTTAAGATGCAATTTGCAATTCCAATCAGGCTTTCTGTAGTCAGTCACACTGCATGCTGTACAGGCATTACTGCAGAAACAAAACAAGGACAATACAGAGGCATTGACAGACTTAGATAAAACTTCCATCTTCATATCTAATCTTTAATATATGAGCGAAACATATAGTCACATAAAAATTCCATTTCACTTAAGCTTACAACTTCTGAAGAAACTCAAACACTAGAATTTGTATACAAAAAGAATAAAATAAGCTTCCCCTTTATAGTTTGACGAGCATCTAACTGATGAACTTAGTCATTTGCTTTAGTTTCAGGTAGCCCTGTGAGGAGCAGAGAGCTGGCCTCAGTGATCCTTATAGGTCCTTTCCAACATAAAATATTCCATTAATTATGATTCTATTTCTTGACATTATGCTATGAACTTGGAGCTCTTAGAACTGACTTGTAAAAGTATTCTGAAGCTCTGGTCTGAAGTGATAGAATAATGCTCCCTGACAGAACAAACACTTGAACCATAATAAAGCATAGTGAGAAAGGTATCACATCCCACAAACTAGATGAAAAAAAGTTTTACTTTACTGGTATATACCTTTGAGATTTTTGATGTTTGGCGTTTTAATTTCATGTTTGAATGACAGTGATTTCAAATACTTTTCCTGCAAAGGGATAGTTGTTTTACTTTCAAGTAGGTCCTTATCTAGGTTCACTGACAGCTACATTCAATGCTCTTGGTGTAGCTGCTGAAGTTCCAGTTATTTTCAGTGGAGTTGGTGGACCTCACTGTTGATGTGAACAACCATGAGGATGGCCTGGTCAGAAGAGTAAATTTACTGAACAGAACAAAATATCTGCTGAACAGTACTGATGAGAATTGTCTGCCAACCTGGGAGTTTTAGGCCTGGTAACTGGGGCTGGGAACCAGAAACATCTTTGAAAATCTTAGCTGGCATCTTTGAAGTACGGCTGAATACCTAGAAATCTAGCAGTACCCTTGTTAAGTGCAAAAATGAGGAAACTGCAATGTCAATTTATGATCTGAGAAAGCTGGGACAGTGTAGTAAAATAAAATTGGTGAGATTCTGTAAAATAAGTCATGCAAGGCTGCATGGGATAATGCAGGATAATGTAGGAGAAAAAGATAGAAAGGTAGAAGAACATGAAAAAGTGCAAGAATCCCTGCAAGCAGAATTTCAAGAGTGGCAGGAAAGTAATGGGCTTCTCACAGAGACATATGCAACTGCAAACACTTTGCTGAGAGCTGTTAAGCAAGAAGCTGAAGATGTTTTAGAGTGCCTTAGAGCAGTTAGAGCAACTGTCCCTTGAAACTCATAGTTCTGATAAAAGTCAGTTGTTTCGGGGTTTAGAAACTAGTCTGAGACCTCTGGCTTTAACACAGCCACAGCAAGAACATAGAGGGTCAGTCTCAGAGAGTGAGACCATTGAGAAGATACATATAATAAAGTAAGATGATTCCAGGCCTCATGAATATGGTTCTGGCAACAGCTTTCCTACCCCTACTTTATTACATGAATGTAATATAACACTTTCTGTTATTCCTTCTGTTTTTCAAACTTCTAAAACACAGTTCATGGCTCCTGCCAGAAGCAAAGGCCCTTCCCAGGTCACAATGACCACTACAATCTACATTGCACAACAACTAGCGGAGAAATAAAACATGGCAAAAAGACCAGTGGCAAGGCATTACCAAGCAGGAGCTGGAACTCTTTTTGATCAGAATGAGGCCAAAGAAATATTTATGGCTGTGTCCCCTGCAATACTGGAGCCCCCTTTGGTACTCACAGAAAAAGGGTATTGGTGGAGATTATGTTAACAAGTTTCCAGTGAAGCCCAATTAAATCATATTTGCTTTGAATTAAAGGGGTGGCAAGGTTTCCAAGCATGATTTTCACCTTGGGAAAGCTCACTAACTGTCCTGTTAGATACAATAACCACCACATTGGATGCAACCTTAGTAACATGTCCTGGTTTTGTAGGAACTAGAGAACATACTCCTTTTCCACAGGGAACTGTACTCCCCAGACATCCACATAGGTCTACCTGACATACCCAGACGAGAAAACCTAAGAGAAATGGATATATTTCTGGAGCAAGAGCTGGGAGCTACAAGAGATGTACTGAAGTGCCAAGGAAAGCAACACTGAATTTAAGCAACTCAGTTCCATCCTTTATTTTTCAAGAACTTGGATATTAAAAGGGAATGCAGGCTTTACCAAATGATAAGTAGTTTTTGACATGTGTGGAAATGCTTGGAGGCATGGAGCTCACCTTAACATTCTCTTGAAATTTAAAGTTCTTTGAGAGTTTGGGGGCTTTGGCTCAGAATGACTGAAAAACATTCAGAACAAAAATAATAATTTAAAAACTGAATCCTAAGTGTTTTCATCTATGCTATCAAATCTTAAAAATTAATTTCACCTGAAATTATATATATTGACTATTTTAGTGTACAGTTGATTTCAAAATAAGATAGTTAATTTTTAAAAAAATGCTCCTCTAAGAAGCTATTTTTATTAAAATAGTTGCAACTAAATTCACTTTTTAAAAATAAATGTAATCATAATTAATTTTCTACCCCAAAGAGAAGAAAATTATTACAAAAAAGTATTTTTGTTCATGAAGAGATTGATTGGAAGAGACTTCATAGTATCTTAATATGAATACACTCTATTGCTGAAACCTACAGCTTTGGTTAGGAGTGGATAGATTTCTTTGGTTTCCAACTGTCCCTTACTAATTATTTGTGCAAAAATATATATGATGTGTACTATAAAAAAAAAAAAAAAAAGTTGTTGATTATTTTACAAGTATTTGAGGTCTTAACCTGAACTGGCCAAAAATTATTGTTCAAAGAAATGTGACATATGACAGCTAAGATGACAGATTTAATGAAGAGTCTAATGTTTAGAGCATGTGCAATTTAAGAAAACATGATTTTCAATTTATTAAGATGCTCCAGGAGACTAAAAGCTGTATACTAGAGGATTTTCTTAAATACCAAGCTGTGAAGTGTCTGAGAAAGATAAAACAATTTTATGAGCTTAACCATTGACTGTTTTACAGGCATCCTTTGATATATGGAAGAATGGATTTGAAGCTTAACCCTCTGTTTTCAGGTGACCCTTCAGTCTAAATCACAGGATTTTTCTGCCACCTTTGTGATCTTCACCAATATTCAGCACTTTATAATTTAGAAATTCTATGCAAAGTTCTGGAACCAAAAAAGTAGACATTAAAACTTTCTACATCTCCACCCGCTTCTAGGAAGCTTTCAGACAGTTTGATCAAATTGTTCAGAAAAAGGGTTCATTCAGTGTCAGAGGGCTTAGTTGATATTGTTTCCCATAAAAAACATCCTCATTTTGAGAGGGTATGCAGCCTTAGTCCTTCATATTCCTCAGCATTGTTAATAATGCTCAACAGAAACTATAATCTTCCACTTGGCATAAAACACTGTAACTAGAGGTTTTTTAGCAGCCAGGACAAGAAATACACACATATTGGATTTAAATATATTACTGGAGTTTAGTAGAAGAAGCTTTATGTTATGCAAAAAAGCAATTTACTCACCTAGCCCTCATTTGTTTATATGACTAGGTTTATTCCTTTATTAATCTCCACTTTATTTTTGATAGAAAGATTAAAGAGGATAGTATAACTCTCCAAGCTCCCACTAATCTCCCACCTCTTAAAGCTCCAAAGGGAGAGCTAAATTAACTACTGGGGTACATGTGGCTCATGAGCCTGTAGAGAAATCAGCTGTGGGAAAGAGAACAACATTTTAATAACATGAACAGCTTGAAAGTATGAATATTTTCTTTCTTCTGTTTTCAGAGCATTAATCCTAATCATAATCTTGACAAAGTTTTACATAATCCTGATTTGAGTATCCTTTCTACACAAATATAATAATGTGCTTCATTATTATTAGTTATATACTTTTTTATCTTGAGCTCTGTGATACTTTGAATGTGTCAAAATCCTTCATACATATCAAGGTCAATTTATGTTTTATAAGTGAAAGGACTGAGGTGAGGCTGGTTTGGACCCTAAAATAGTGACATATGCATGTTAGGAACTAAAATGTAGCAGTATACCTAGTCTTCTTTGCATGGATGTAGTACCATTATTTGAGATTCAATAAACTGGTACTCTAATTGTTCTAATCCAAGATCTGAAGAAATTCATGGCAGCCTGAATGTAAGGGAAAAATAAACTGCTCCCTGAGACCTTAGTGGCAGCCTGTGTCTGTTGTGGGTATATGTGTCAGCGATGCTTGTTTACTGAGTGAAAAATTACTTATCAGTAAGAACTTCAGTATTTAGTTAAGGTACTTGTAAAACTTTCTTGAAAAATTTCTGACTCATTTAGACAGTGAAAAAAGTTACACATGATAATTTTAAGCAGTTAAGCTTCTACTGTTGTACTTCAGTAAGAGATTTGGGGTTTTTTCTCTTATCTTAATTGTTAGAAGTATCTGATTTTAATTATGTTTTCTTTTTCAAAGAAACTGCTCCTCATATAATAGTAGGAAGTTACAGTTGGTGAATATTAACCTCATCTACATGCTGCATATTCTGAGAGATGACATATCCATTTTAGTATGTGATCCACCCACAATACTGAGAACTGTTTTGAAAAAATTGCACCAATTTGCAAGACAACATATTCAGTACTTTTTAAGGTAAATTTCAAAATGGTTAGTGTTTATGATCATTCTTATGCTACCTAAAAAATGAAAAACCTTGTAGGATAAGAAGGATTATTTAAAATTGAAATGGAGAAGGTGCCAACCAGATGATTTATGCATTATATATCTTTCATTTGAGTCTTTTCTTGCTATTAGGAGACTTGATTTAGTAGATGTGACATTTTCATCATAAAAATGAAACTGGAACTTAATTTAAAGGAAGAATTTCTGATTTAAAATATTTTTTGTTCTGAAAACTTTATAGATTTACTCTTGTGTCATGCAGTGTTTCAGAGGAATTCTTCACCCATGCCTCAGAGAGCTTGCTCTGTCCGTTAGAATGACAAGGAGGAAAGGGAAACAGATGGAGGCCTAGAGAAATAAAGATGATGAAATGTTGCACTACTTCATGTGAAGAATGTACTGATGCCCTTCTCTGGGGAATGATATGTCAGAAAATGAGGAAGCAATAACAGAAGAACTAGTTTTGAAGAAGGACACCACAGTGCAGTCAAATAATTCCATTTGAAGGAGAAAGGGGACAAAAAACACAGAGCTTGACAGTAGCAGCAGCAGCAGCCAAATAGACTAAAAAATGTGCAGAGTATTCAAGACAGAAAGAGAACTGTGGTGAAAAATCAGATGCTAGGAAGGAATTAGGAATTACTCATTCCACTGAAAAAACTGAAGATGGAATTAAGAAAAAGAAGTGACAGTGAAAAATACTCAGAGCAAGGATGCAGAGAGAAAAGGCCTCATCAGAGATATTGGAAGAGTTCTGTGTCTGTGGATACTGCTATCTATCATATGGGGGAAGACAAAAATTGTCTTACGGGGTTATAGGGGAAAGAGGCAGATTTTGAAAAGCAGTATAAAAGTATGAAATAGAGAGGAAAAGTTTGATGAGCAATAAAAAATAGAATACGAAGATTTTAAAATTGTGACAAAATTGATTCTGTAGTTTTGATTTGGGGAAGTGAAGAAAAATGTACTCAACATAAATGAACAAAAATTAAACGTGAAAGCTCAGGGATGTTTTATGAACGTATCCTATTTTCTTAACCTGTTACTCCAATGACAAATTCTTCAGAACATTCATTCGGGATTTTTAATCCTTATTGATTCAGATAGTTTATGCAAAAAAATTTTCCTGTTTACCTTTTCATATCAGGACCAAATTCAGCTACAAAAAAATTACACAATCTGTCTTTTTATGGCTTCCACAGTTATCAATCACTTTGACATTCCCATGTAGCAGCGCCTGACAATTGACCCCAACCAAATAGTGGTCCTGTCTGACTAGTGGACTCAAGTACTGACACCTGGGGGAGGTGAGTCTGTCTATAGATGGTGATACTGCCAGCTGTAGGTTAAGCAACATCTGCCACTTCGTGTCTGGCTGCATCTTATTCATGAAGTCAATCAAATTTCAGGATAAATAAGTGTGAAGTCCATTAGAAGAAGTCAGTACTAAGTCAATATTAGGAAGAAGATTGACCTCAATTTTGTCCTGAAGTACCTGCAAATACCTGCAAGAGGAAAAAAAAACCTTCTGGCCAAAAAGGCACACATTTCTGAGCATCAGGGAAGAAAGAAGCCTGACTGTCTTGGTGGTTTGTGGGCTCTGTGCTGAGGCAATTAGAGCCTTCCTGAAGAAATATGTCTCCTCAGTGAGCACCAAGCAAAGGACAGGTAAGGAGACAGAGGAAAAGGAGAGCAGCACAAGACAGAGCAAACATGAGCAAAACTGAGAGAATGCTGAGAAAAGCAGGGGGCAAAAAAAGTCAGGACTCAGAGATGACAGGCATTCTGAAATAAGCTGTAGGAAACCACTGAAATTATAGCATGTTTATCATATTACTTTTCTTAAAAATATTAATGTCAGCCCAGCCCTCTGAGAAAAAACAACACACATAATTAAGAAATTTCATTTCTATGTCACCATAATAGGGATTTTTTCCCTTCTAATGTTTCTTTTTCCCCATTTTTCTTTTTATTTTTATGTTCTTTTTTTTTTTTCCTCTTTTCTCTACAAAGTCTTTAGTCTACAGACTCAAATGCTTGAATTGTGGTGTGGTATTCAAATAGTAGCTCTAATACATGGGTGGTAAAGAGGTCCCAGAAAAAACATATATTAGCTATATATTGCTTGAAAGCTTAATTTCAAACCATAACTGATATTTGGAAGGGTGGAAAGTTGAGTCATATCTGCTTTTTCATTAACTGTTCACTACAAGTCACTGATAACAGAGTTACCTGAGTTACTAGATTTGTCTCTGACTTGACTAGTTTATCTGTTCCTGTGCTAAGGGACCCTTCATTCATTGCTGCCTCAGTCAAAATTATACTGTTTTAAAGAAAGTAGTTTCTGATTTCAATAGTGACTCCTACAACAATGGAGCTGACATGCCTTTTCTATTAAATGACAATTCAGATGATCGATTCAGAAAAAGAAAATAATTTTAAGAAAATAGTGATGAAAGCAGTAAAGGAAGAGAAGATTTTATTTTTAACAATATCAGTTTGAATAGCCATCCATGCAAAAGCAGAGACAGTTGTTCAAATGATGTTGATCTTAACTTGCTTTCAAGAAGAAGGGGGAATGAACTCAAAATAAATGCCTTTCTCTTTTAACTCACTAACCATTTTCTCTAGGCCAAGTGCATGTCTCTTCTTGTTACCTGTTGAAAAGTTAAATTGCAAGCAATTTAATTGCATGCCTAAATAGATAAGCAATTGTCAGTGTCTACTGTGAAAATCTCATCCTTTAGAGAAGGCAGTACTAAGAATCAATATAAGACAGAGATAGAACAGAAAAGAAAAATGATTTAGATATATATTTATTTTTATTTACAAGTTCATTCCTAGTTTATGCCCTTACAAAGCAGTATTTTGCAATGGCATTAACAACATAGTGTGTAAAGATATTTTTTAAAATGACTTAAGACTACATATAAGTTACAGACCATTTTCCTTGAGAGCTCTTGTGACAAATGCATTGCAACTGAGTGGAAAACATATTCCTTTTCCTGCTGTGATTGCACATTTGTACTCTTGAGTGCAGGCACATGTATTTGCAATTTCTTCCTGACAGCTTGATTAACCTTGAAAAGTTACAAAACAGAAAAAAAAAAGGAAAAGAACTTTCATACTTAACTTTCCAAATATACTTGAGAAAAACTACAAACCTAATAGTTTATAAATAATGACAGTGGTTTCACTGTGTTTCTGTATTCTTTCTGTTACATCATATATAATGTTTCATTATATAAAATCAATAATGTGAAAATAAGAGAGTTAGAAGTTCAGAGAAATATACAGAATTTGCATTTTGGTACTTTTATTTGTTGTAGTGGCTGAGGTGGTTGGGGAAGGGGCTATGTGGGGGGTTTAGGGACTTCTGTAAGTAAACACTGGGGCTTTTCTGTGCTGATCCCAGCTTGTTCCAGCCAAGTGGAATGGACCTACTCTAGGGCATGGCTGAGCCCATCACTCAAGATGGTGACACTTCAGGGAAATTGTGTTCAAGAAAGAGCAAAGTCCTGGCTGAGAGGGAGAAGAAAGCAGAGAAAGCATGCAAAACAACATTCTGAGCACTAAGGTGAGATTAAAAGGAGGAGGTGGAGGTATTCCACGTAATGGAACAGAGAATCCTCTGCAGCCCACGGAGGAAAACAGGCTGGAAGATACAGATATTTCCTGAAGAAACTACAGCACAGGGAGGACCCTTTTGGAGGGGAAAAGTATCAAGGGAAGGAGTGTCAGAAAGGAACTGTTAGAGATTGAACAACCCCCCATCTTCCCCTGCCTTGTACCACTCAGCAGGGTGGGCACCAGGTAACAGGAGTCAGGAATGAAGAGGAAGGGTTGAGTCTAGGAAGAAGACGTGATGTGGGGGAAGGTGTTTTACTATTTTTCTCAGTACCCAAATCTACTTTTATTGGTTGAGGAGGGAAAAAAAATCCCAAACTGAGTCTATTTTGCTTGTGATGATAATTGTCATGTGATCTCACTTGAGATTTTCATCTTATTTTCCTGTCCTTTTGAGGAGTAGAATGAGAGAGTGTAGAGGGCACCTGTGCTGCTGTCTGGCAGCTGGCCCAGTTCAGCCTACCACTGCCATGAATCAAGGTATCCTCTGTACCAGTGCATAATCAGCTGGAGAAAAATAGATCCAATACAAGTTTTCTTTAATGTTGGTCTTAGCATTTATTTTTATCATGCTTATCTGAGGCACACCAATAGAATGCATAGACAGAACAATATATTATGGCACTAAACAATTAAACCAGTAATTGAAAAATGAAATATCTTAAATATCTATATCTCCAGGGAGTTTTTCTGTTTTTGATAATGCATAAGTGGCATGTATTGTTGTGCCAGGATTAAAAAGAATTTTATCAAAGCACACCATAATCTAAATATAAAAGGAAGATGAAGGGGAAAGATTAAACAATATAAAAACCCAAGATATTGTAATGAAATAACAATATTTATGCTCCTTCTGTGTTCAAATGGTAGGTTAGCTTAATTAATGTATACGAAATGCAAAGACCAAGTAGATTCTTATCAAACTGGAGTATAAATAATTAAATGTAATCAAAATTACTTGGAAAAAAGGTTAAAAAAAACAGTGTTCAGAGCAGAAGATGAATTCTTAAGATATTTTTTCTGATTTCCCCTAAAAAGAAAAAAATATTTTATTGACTAGTTATAAACAATATTTGAAAAATAAATCATTTGGCTAGGTGTCAGTTCCAGAATTTTTGTCACATTTTACCAGCTGCAAACAAGTTTACTCCATGACCAATTTAATTTCTCCTCTCTGAATTGGAATGTTGTCCATGACTAGAATTTTGTATTTAAGATACTTAATAGAGGGCTTTGATCTTTTTTTTTTTTCCTGCACATGAACAGCTGAAAAGAGTTGATATTTTTTCTTACAGTGGAAAATGTCACATATAAAATAGGATTTCATTACAATTGCCTGCAAAAAGAAAACTAGGCCCTAAATGATGCAAGTATGCCCCTCTTTTTCCTCCTCTACCCCAGACTACTATTTGTTCATAAATTAATTTTCTTTTTATTTAGAAATTGAGCTACATTATTGAATTTTGCCTGTTCAGCTTTCTCTGTTGGAAAACAATGACACTTCACCTAAACAAAATTCAGTCTTCTGTGTTCTGTCTAATCCAACTGATTTTAAGAGAAAATATTCAGAAAGGTGCTATGTTACTGCATTCAGGTTTGTGGGATTAGTTGTTAGAGAAACATCTACAGTTTTCATTGGTCTCAGCACAAGGGACAGAATTACTTTAGCCCACCTCCTACTTCAGAAGGCTAAGGATGATACATTGTTGTCTGCAGTTAATGACGGTGTTATCACCAAAGAAGCCCATGTAACAGATGTTCCCTATGTTTTTTGACAATTGAATAGTTCGGGTATTTATGGACTGAATTTATTCTGTGAACCATTAGCTCAATGTTACCCAAGGCACTTGAAGGAAGTAATTATGATGCACTGTAATTATATAAACAGAGATACTTGAAGGTATTTAAGCCCTTTACTGCTGTTATCTTCTAATTTCAGTGAAATTAGCAGTTATAAAGGAACTGGGCACCAAATTCTTTGTAGTGAAATCTGATTAGTATCATCAAAAAAAAAAAAAAAAAGAAAAGAGAAAAATCAAACAGTCAATCATGAAAGTGTTTTAACAAATAAATATGTCCATTAGAAATTTAAAATAACAAAACTAAACCCCAATATTTCACTAGTTGCAAACTTTGTTGCAACTAGTGATCAGTGACATGAGCTAAGAAAAAATTTTATCCCAAGCTAAAATGCGAAATAAGCTAAGAAAAAATTTTATCCCAAACTAAACTTTAAAACCTGTGAAATATTGGGGCAGTATCTTTTAATATAGGTTTGCCCTGCCTAATTTTTTATGCTTAATTGAGACATCTAAAGGGGGAATCTTAGAATTGTAGAATGGTTTAGGTTGGAAGGCAACTTAAAGATCATCTTCTTACAACGTCCCTGCCATGGCAGGGACATCTTCCTAGAGAGCAGGTGGTTAAAGCTCCATCCAACCTGGCCTTCAACGCTTCCAGGGAAGGAGCATCTGTAGCTTCTCTGGGCAACCTGAGAATGGTTCCTCATCACCATTTCGGTAAAAATTTATTCCTTACAGCTAATCTAAAGCTCTCTTCTTTCAGTTTTAAGCCATTAACTTTTGTTCAGTTATTACAGACCCAGGTAGAAACCTCTCTATTATAAGCCCCCTTTAAGAATTGAAAGACTTCACCAAGATCTCCCCAGAAATTTTTCCTCTCCAAGCTAAGCAAACCCAACTCTCTCAGCCTTTTTTCACAGGAGAGGTATTCCAGACCTCTGACCACTTCTGTGCCCTCCCCTAGGTCTGCTCCAGGAGATCCATGTGTTTATTGTGCTGGAGAAGCCAGAGCTGGATGTAGTGCTGCAGGTGGGGTCTCACCAGAGGAGAGAGGAAGATTCCAGGTTCTCTGTGGATATAGACACTTCTGCAAGCTCAGTCCTTGAGAGCATAGCTTCTGTAAGAGACAAAGAATGATTTGAAAACTTCTCTACATTCCTAATGACTACACATAGATGTTTCAGCCCCTGAATTCCATGTCCAGTTGCTCTTTTTCTATTTCCCAGGCAACAGAAATTTTCTTGAAGACCAAGGAATGATCATTTGTAGGTTATCCTGGCTGCTGTTGTCACACTATTAATGTGACAGAAACTGACTAAGATTCCATTTTTCTAGTTATATTGTGCATCTACTGCTTACATGAAGATATTGCTATACAGAAAATTGACTTCAAACTTTATTTTCTTAGGTCATTTAAATGCAAGACTATATTACTGTCATGTCCTTTATCATTTTTTGAACAGCCTGACTTTCAGGCATCTGAATTTTTAAGCTTTGACATCAGAATTTGGATGAAATATGCCTGCACTAAGAGTTTTCACAGAGCTTCAGTCTCCATAAGAAATTAATTTATGACTCATGTTTGTTGCATCGTATCTTTTCTGCTGTTTTCTTAGTCTGTTAACTTTTCAGAGTGCTCTCTGAACACACTGTGCTTCCCAGCATTAGAGATTCTACATGTGTGACCTTGGAGTATGGATTCTCCTGCAACCATTGGAGAATGCAATGGCTGCTGAGATGGACACTGCGATACTCTGCTACTTATCACAGAGAATGTCCCTTATTTATCATTTGCTGCTCCTTTTTGAATTAAAACACAAAGAGTGTGCAGAAATTCTGAATAGATATGTAATCAGAAAGAAGCAGTAAGGATGAATGGAGTATTCTGTTCATCTAATGAAACTTTCCATTCTTTTGCCTCTGAAATGTTTCTTGTGGCTTTCCTACTGATTCGTTTGGAACAAATTATGCCCTAGGTAAGTGAAGGCTACTGATTGCAAGGATCTGTAGCATATGACAATCTAAGTGGAACCTTCCATCCATTACCTCAGAAGACTTTGAAATACAAAAAAATGAACTGTTGCACTAGGTTCTTCATATGCCTGCAAGTTAATAATGTTCCTTATTGTAGATAGATATGCTTGCATTAAACTAATCATCCTTCATTATTTCATCAATAGTAACAAATATGCACTGATTAGTAGAAAGATGTGTTTGTGAATTTAATTTTCAAATGACAAGTCAAATCAAGTACTGTGAAAGAGGATAAAAGCTAAAAATCAACAGCTGCCAGAAGTTCCTGTGAAAGTAAAGGAGGTTAAAGAGAGGGTGAGAAGTTAAAGAGACATCAAATACCAATCTTCAGCCTTTGCTTTTTCTGTATTTCTTCCAGTAATTTAACCACCAGGTCAAGAAATATTTGGACAATTCTCTCAGGCACCTGAGAATCTTGGGGGTCCTGTGCAGGGCCAGGATGTGAGCTTAATGATCCTGGGGGATCAACACAGCATATTCCACAAATCTATGATTCTATAAATCCCATCGCTCGAAATAGAGCTTTATTAGTGGTTTTAACCATGTTACATGACAAGATATAAATAATTTAGGTGCTCACTTTCTGGATACATAAAAATATCAGACATGAATTCATGAATTACACTGTTTTTTGCATGACACATTACTGCTAAGGAGTAAACAATGTACTGTGAAAGAAAATATGTCCATAAGACATATTTCAGTTAAGACAAGCTATAAGGCAGCTATGTTGATCAAGTTATTGAGGAAAGACAATATTTTATGCAAAAAATTCCCAAAGTAAATGTGACTAAAAGACTAAATTTTACTCATGACTTCACGTCAAACTTCATAAAAGAATCCAATAAGCCAGATGTGCCAATTGCAAAAATCCAATCAGCTAACAGATAATAGAAAGATGAAATATAGATTTATCTTACATTTTTTCTGAACAAAACAGAATTTCTGAACAAAACAGAAAGCACTGGCTTTATACGCCAATATAGTTCTTTCCATTACAAAAATCTTGTCTGTCTTCTATTAAATATGAATCCAGAAAACAATTTTATCCCTGATTGTACTGTTACTAGCTGTGGAACAAGTCTGAATATAAGGAACAGGATGACTTGCAGCTGATAAAATGAATTTATTAAACCCTCTTTTCACTTTCTATTTCAGTCATGGTTTTGCTACTGCCAGCACTTTCCCTGATGTGATGCTTAGCAGTGACAATACCATTTGGCACATACACAGATATAAATGTGTGAGAGACAGGCAGGAATTGAATAGAGCAAGTAGAGGCATTTGGTAAAGCCAGAGTTATTGAGATCTGTTTGTGAGTGGAAAAGCTTAAAGACTAAAATCTTGTGAAAAATACCAGATAAAATTACTTTATTAACTTCAGGTAGAAAATTAATTTCCCTCAATATTTGCCTTAAATATGTTGAGATTTCTTATGATTGTTTTATATTTATCAAATCCCCTGAGCAGGAATGATTTTTTTCTTTTCTTTAAAAAAATGCCTACTCAAAAGGTCACAAATAAAACACCCACAACTATCATTCATTAGCTGATGTTCTGACATTTTTCTCAACACTTTCCACCTTTTTTTAAGCAAGAGAAGAGTGAAACTATATTTCTTTTCTGAAGTCTGTGTACACATGCTATCTTTCAAATGCAATAAGTCTGAGTACACCATACATCACCTAGTGGTATCTAGAATTTACCATACCAGTTGCTCTTGTGTAAGTTTTCACATTGCAGTACAGCTGTGAGAAATCAAGAGAGTAGAGAAAGAAATAGCCTGAGTGGTCTAAGGGATACAGGTAGAAGACATTCCTACAGAGGTTCTATGGGTAATCCATGTTAGGACATTGCCCTGGAATTTAGATGGATCTGGAAATTGCCAATTTAATCATTGCATTAGTTTAAATGAATGTAGCAATTAAAATGGATTAAAAAGAATGTAAAAATCAGAGAAAAGAGAAAAAAATTTAAAACAGGAAGAAGAATGAAAATGTACATTTTAGTATGAAAAGTGAATATATATATTTAAAAAAACCTTAAGATAATAATAATTTGATTTTTTTCTCATAAAATTTTATATTTAAAAGTAGTATAAGTCTAAGAAAACCTCCTGTGACAAATGTTCTTATTTTTAATTAAAAGAAACAACACTCAATTCATGGTATATAATAATAGTTATACTACTCATGCTATAAAGTAATAGTTAGTCCATAGGTTTTAAAACAGATCTTCTAAATCTTCTAATTATGTTGTCTATTATTTTTTTAATTTGGAACTGAAAACATTCTTCTGAAAGATAAATATCCTTCATATTTCCAAAGACATTCTAAGAATTATGGCACTTCAGAAAAAAAATTTCTTGAATTCTTAGACAAAAAAAATAAAAGATAGGTATTAACTGGGACAACACTGCTTTTCTGGTAATATGCAGCAATCATGTTTAGTGAAGAGGGAATGGAAAACAAAAATGGATAAGCAAAAGTCTGGGTATTTTTTAAGTTTGATTTTTTTTTTTGCTTTATTTTCTCTTAGGGTTTTGATGAGGGGAGCTTGGGAATGGTTGTAGGGGTTTTTTGCTATTTTTTTTGTTCTTTTTTAAAAATTCAAACAAAAGCACACTGGTATCTCATGTCCTATTAATTAAATTCAGTACAGTTGGTTTCATAATTGTCCTTCAAAACTGTTTTGTCAATTCTCTAAAGCATAATTGCATGATGATTGGATTAACATTTCAGAATATAAAGCAAATATGTACATTGCATTTTAAAATTTCAAATAAATGACAAGCTGCTTAAAAATATTAGGGATTTTGATATTTTATTTTTTACATTAGACATTACTTAATAAAAGTACTACCATGTAGCCTTTATCTCAAAACTTTTAGTGGATTTGTGCATTTTTCCCCTGATTCTGAGCTATGAAGTATTTTATTCACTGTTTTTTTCAATTTTTATTTCTTTCCTTTCATAAGGATATCAGGTAGTCACACTTTTTTTTTTTTTTCCCTTCTAATTAGAACATTCACAACAGTTTAATGCCTTGGAAAAAGAACTTCACTCATTACATCTTGGAGAGCAGATGGAAATGCAATGTGAACAACCATGCATAAAATTTAGATTTCAAAATTCTAAAGAGAAATAGCAGAACTGCACATAATAGAAAAGAAGAAAGAGAAACCATGACAAACTTGGTGATAAATTTTTCAAAACATAAAGGAAGAAAGAGGAGAGTGCATAGGGAGTTTGTTATGCGCTCTTCTTCTTACAAGGGATGCATGTATGAGAGGAAAATATTGACAAGGCTTCACTGCATGTTCTTTACTTCCAATCTAATCATACAGAACCTTGTCAAGCAAAGGAAGGAAGATAGATGTAAATAAAATTTATGCTTCCTGTTAGAAGATAGATGTCTAATATTCTAATATTGAAATGAAGAAAAATTCAGTAAAAAGAGAAATCTGTTTAGCAGTAATCTATGTTGTCATATGTCATCAAGTGTGCTAATGTACTTCTCTGTTATTCTGCCCACATTTTCTTCTCATGTTGAAGCTTTTAATCAAGAAAGACCTCTGAAGCAGGAAAGTGAATCTTGTTTATTTATAAGTTCAAGATTATGTATTTATTACTTGTTAATCCTATTTTTTCCATTCAGCATCCCTTCAATTGACATATAAATGTGTTTCATGTTTATTGCAGCCTAAATAATTCATGACTGAAAAAGAATGCAGCAGATATTCTCATGAATTCTATTGTATTTAAGTTTATGTGGTTTTATTTATTTATATATTTTTACTCCATTATTGTAACCAATAGATGTTCTGGTGTGTTTTGCTTGACTACTTCATAATAATTCCAGACTGTCCCTGTGGGATATTGCAACTGTATTTCAAACATAAAACACTCAAAACATATTCTGGTTGAAAATTCACTGCTTGTGAATTTCTCTATGTGCTCTTTAGTTTTCACAACACCCTTCCCCTTGTTACCAACTATCAGATAACTAATCATAGTCACTAATATAAAAAAAGCAAGTGTCAAGAGGAAAATTACTTGCAGGGGACAAGACAGATTATATGAAGTTTTATTATACAGCAAAAGTGAATTTGTTTGTTAGTTTTTAAGAATAGGAACATTGAGGGAGCTTGTGCACAGCCCTGAAAGAAGCACAGAGGTGTTGCAGTCATGTTCTATTTACAAAACTACAGCTAATGGGAACAAAGGAATGATCCAAATGGTGACCAAAGGTGAACTTTGCTTGATTGGCTTGAAAACATGTATTACTTTTCCTGTGACCACGTATGCCAATGAAGTAAAACCTGTGCATGATTTATACGCATGATAAAAGTGTCTCAAACTCCAACTTATTATGAAATAGCAGCAAATGAAACTTGATCTTTTTATAACTCTCAAAAAAATCACATATAACCTAGGGGAGGGATGTGAAGGGGGCAGAAGACTCCTCTTCTGTATCCTGGGATGGCTGATGAGCTGTACCCATTTCCCTTGGTTTACCATGAAGTAAGCCTTATTTCACAGTAATATTGTTGATTTTGTTTTCTGATATCAATGTATTTATCGACAGAAATTTCTGAACCTTATCTTATCACAACAATTGCTCTATGTGTGAGTCTAGAATCTTATTGTATTTGTCTGGACTTAATGTGCAGCCCATACTATTTCTGCAAATGGAATTATGATTGTGAACAGACTTTCAGTATAACCAGTCTTTTAGTGCATCCAACACCTTACCAGATTTACAATGCCAAATTATTTAATCTACAATTTTATTTCTGAAGGTCTCCTGGGAAGTCGATCAGAGAGATCCTGTAGTGACTAAGAAGGGGAAACCACCCCTGCACCCACTGCATCTGCTGATAACCCTGAAAGCAAGAGAATTGCCTTTTCTTAAATTTTTACATGACACTAGCTTTCCTTTCCCATGTATTGGGAAAGGGTCAGTATTTTGGGAAAGGATTGGGAGAGTTGGTATTTTCACTGTTTCTGGGACTGCCCATGTCCTTCCTGTTTATACCCTTTGCCATTTTCAACTCCAGCTGAACCTTGGTCTTCCTAATTTCCTCTCTGAATGCTTAAGCCTTGCATTTAAAATGCTCAGTAATCTGTCCATGTCAGCAATCAATACCCCTCATTAATCTGTGTCTTTTCTACTTCCCTAATCTATTTCTTTTTTGCCTTTAGGTTGAGTCAGACATTCTGGGCTGGGCCAAGCTGAACTTTCCTATTACTGATTGTTTTCTCAATGTTGAGGATGGGCTCCTCTTGTGCGTTAAGGACATTGCCCCTGAAGCCTCCTTGAAGAAATAGGCTACTCAGTGAAGTGGTAGAATCACCACCCCTGGAAGTGACCAAAGGCATGTGGATGTGGCCCATGGGGGAATGGTTTAGTGGTGAACATGGTGGTACCAGGTTAACAGTTGGACTTCATGATTTTAAAGGTTTATTCCAACCTTAATAATTCTATGAGGTTTCATGGGCTTCTTTGCCCTTCCTAGAAAGGAAGCTTTTCAGATTCTGATGAAACCAGCATCCATACTCTTGAAACCCAGGGTCTTTGATTTGCCTTTTGCTGTCCTGAGGCTCTTAAATTCTACTCTGTTGCAGTAACAGCAGCCAACACCTCCTTGGCCATTTTTTTTTCCTTTGTGATTAGCAGACTCGGTGATGCATCTCCTCATTTTGGTCCATACTGTTTCTGCATGACAAATTTTCCTCCTGGACGCAGGAATGCACCTACCTTGCTTGTGCTCACCATACCCTTCTCTCTATGAAGTCCGTGACTGTCAGTTTCATGTAAGAGTCAGCTTCTAAGATGAAGAAATATCTTCTGTCTGTTAAAAAAAAATACACCATCAGAATTCAATTTCCTCTGAGACCTCTGATTATATTTCATCTATTTAAGATTTTCCTTGGCACTATACCTGTTGAGAAGAAGGGTAGCTGCACTACTGGAAAACATCTATAGATAATACATCTTTTAAAAAGGAACCCAAAACTACTTTTATATATAGCTTCCTTTTTGTGTTTAAGTTAGGCACAGATAGACCAAATGCCTTCCTTACCTCAATTTACTCTTCTCTGAAAACATGCTGAAGGGTAAAACAGACCTATTTTTGTTGACAGAAGTCGCAAGTCTTCCTTAGATCTGTGAATGGTAAGGCAGAGAGGGGAAAGGTTGAGAGATATGAATGGAGGGGAAAAAATGTAAGTTCATAATCATGTTCAAAATATCTCTTAGATGTAATTATTTAGAAATAAATTTGATGTTATATGCTGTAATATTCTTGCATTTTGAGTGAGCCTATAAACTTTCCTTGAGTGGAGTTAAAACTTTGCTAGGTAAAGTACCTTATATAACTGAAGCAGACTTTTAATTCTGTAATAATTTAGTACAAGTTTTTGTTGACCAAGTTTTTATACCTTCAGAGAGGTAAAGCTTAGATCTTGCTTAAATATATTTGAAAGGTATATTGTTATATTGTATTCATTCATTGGAACAGCTTTAGTTAAGTTTGCAATGTTTCAACACAAATATTCTAATTTTTTTAAGTATTTCACAATTAAACTCTTATTTTTAAAGCTATGGCTATTCTTGTAAATTACATTATGAAAATGCTGACTGGAAATGTTATGGTTATGTACCGGAACATATACTGTAAGGACTGACTATGGATATGTTATACTGGAACATACCATGAACTCTCAGCCACAGAGGTGTGAGACAGCAGTATAACTGAGTGTGCACTAACATATATTTCTCAACAATCTTCACAAATAGTCACAAATTGTATCTGGTAACACTATTTCCTCCCCAGTTTTGGCCACATGATGTGGGAGAGTCTCAGGGAGGAGGGGGCATTAAACTGGGGAGTGCCATTCCTAAACCATGGCACATCAGAGTCTTGAACAACTGAATTTATAAATGAACATGAGAACTTCAAATCCTCAGGCACAGTTCACCAGTAATTTGTTTGAATGCCATGTCTAAACAGGTCACTCATTGCTTTTGTTTGCTTGTTTGTTTGATCTTTTCTTTTTCTTCTTCTAAATTTGTAGGTACATTCTATCAGATTTTCCTTTTCCATTTCAGTTGTTGTGAATTTTCTGAGACCTATTCAAAAGCATATGAAAATATAAATGCATACATGTGGATACATACACAAATCATATATATATCTTTCATCAACATTAAAACTACTTAAAAAATCATTTGTTATATCTTTACAGAGAGGTAGATTACAGCAAAACAGTTTTTTGTTCTTCACATATTGCTTATAGTCCTTCCATTTTGCAATACACATTTTACTAGCCAGAGATGAAATTGTAGTTTGTAGGAAATTTTAGTGGAGCACAGACCCATTTACTCATACCCTCACACAGGCTTTAAATTATATATTTATTGTACATATTTATATTTATATATTTGTTTATAATTAATATTTTGAGGGAAATAATATATTAACAATTATTTTTCTAACTTTTCAATTTTGTTTTACTCTCAGAGAAGCAAATCTCAATTTCTCTGATATTTAAGACTTAAGATAATATGAAAAATGCCTACAAAGCCAACCACAAAACAAATAAGAAACTTAAGGGTCATTAGTAGTCAAAGAAATGAGAAGGAACACTTTCTAGTCATACTGATAATGAAAAACATAAAAAATAATTTAAAAATTACAGATTAGAGGATGCAGTTTATATAAAAACCAACATTTTTTCATTTGAGAAAGGGATTTAAATTTTTTAGTTGGCTAAGTATTTGAAAGAATTTTGAGATCATTTGAGTTTATAGTGGAAATAAAGCAATTTGAAATTCCAAAGGTGTTCAATTAATAGCATTTTAATACTGAGTAGTAATCTTTCAGTCTGCCTACAAGAAAAAAAACCCTACATAGTTATGTCTGATGGACTCTGAAACTATTTCTTTCCAAAACATTAGTAACTAAGTGGAGTGTAGAATTTATAGCCAGTCGGCTCTTCTTGTGTTTGGACATGTACTATAGAAGCTTCATACTTGTAGTTGTCAACATTTTGATATTGCTTTTATTCTTAAAAGACGTGTGTTTTGTTATATCACAAGTGTTAAAATTTACTTCTGCTAAGAGAGGACTAGTAAAAAGGAAGTCTGTGAAAGTGTCTGTTTTTTTTTTAGTTCAGAAAATGTGATTATTGCTAAAACATAATTTATTTTCTTTAACATACAAAGGCATATGTAATTAAAAAATTGGTATTTTTTTTAAATTATGCACTGATGTAATTACATACCACTTTTATGCAGACAATGTAATGTATGCATCTATATACAGGGCAGTTCTACCCCTATAATATAAATATATATAATCACTACATCTATAATAATTTTACAGTATAGTACCTAAATTCAGCCTTTTCCAGTGCTCAGTCATCCTCACAGTAGAAAACTCCAGGAAATACTTTTCTACTGGGTGGGTTATCGAGCTGTGGCACAGGTTGCCCAGAGATTTTTTGGAATCTCCAACTTTGCTCAAAAGGTCAAAAGCCATCTGGAGACAGTCCTGGGCAACTGGCTCTAAGTAGCCCTGCTTGAGCATTGGAGGCTTGGAGCAGATGGGATTCAGAGGTCCCTTCCAGTCTCAACTTTTCTGTCATTCTGTGGTCCATGGTATAAATACAAAGAATCAACACAACTAGTTGACCAAGAAACAACAGATTCTTTTCCTGTACATACACTCACTTCTTTAGCAAGATTTTTGTATAATCTTTTGACCCATCTTCAATGGGAATATTAGAACATTTAGTTTCTGAACTGAGCAGACCTGAAGGGAAATTCTAACAATTGAAGTCAATAACAATTACAGTAATTTCAGCACAATCAGTACTCCACTGAGTCTTTTTTTATCCAAAGAGTACAGATATAATTAAATCAAAATGTGCTTTCTTATTCAATTAAAGACATTTAGCCATGGAAAGACATTTCAGTCCTTACAAAATATTTTTAACAGATTTGGAAAACATTTAAAACTTAAACTCAGGAATTTTCCCAGTAAATAACATAGGAAGTCAAAGGAAAAAATAAACATTTGTTTTCTACTGAACTGTACTTGAGTTTTTCTTCACTATCTTTTTTTTTTTTTTAAATCTCATCACCTTGTGTGATATTTATTTCAACTCTGTGAAAATCACCAGCTTAAAGTTTACTAGTACTTTAACACAAATGCACATACAGAGCATCACATTCCCCAATTGCTGGAACCTTGTCCTACTTGCTAGGTGATCCAATATGATGTTCACACACAGAGGCTCAAAATAGGAAGGATATTCATAATAGAATACAGTTAGAAATAGGATTGAGCAAGAAGATTCAGTAAGAATGTAGGACAGTCACAGTAGCACTGAGTGTGACAAGCATAATGACCACCTTCTGCTAATCTGCAATCTGTCCTTTTTATCCCTCTTTTTCTAAACTTGTTCTTTTTGGGTTGGTGTTGATCCCTCTAACATTCCATAAAAATTGCTGTATAATCTGCAGAATCTCTGCTCCACACCAAAATAGTTTTTCCCTCCAGCCCATAGTAAGTCCTATGTTCCTTAAAGCAGCATCCCTTCTAGTTTCCTTAGATTTACCCACTGACAAAATCTTTGAATGTCATACAGTGAATTTCAGCTGCACATTTATAGAAGGAATATAGAGAGGAAAGATGAAAGGGAGAAAGATGAAATTCAATTGTTTTAATTGGAAAATGATGTTATAACATTCATGCTCTTTGACAGTCCTTAACAAAACAACTAGACTTTAGAATGTGCATTTCAAAATTGCAAGACCAAGGTTAGGTTTGGTTACTACTATGTAGATCAAGTATCATGTTTTCAAGCACCACTACTATTTTTCAGGAGCATATTCTACTGAAAACAGAGGCCTGCAGCAGCTCCAAAGTAGCAATGCACTAATCAGACTGTAATTGTGGCTTGCCTTGAACACAAATAGAAGTATATTATGATAGTGTTAACAATATTGTATGTACACTGTATAACCACAATATATAAATAGTTTGTAACACCATTAAGTCAAGCTTAGGAACAATCTTTAACCATTTAACTTTAGTTTGTGATCACCAAGAAAACAAAGATATATGTAGCTCCAGGTAGAAAAAGATAACTACATTTTTGCATATTGGTGAGAAAAAACCAATTTTATTTAAAAAATGAATGAAACCAATTCAAACATTATCTTGAAACATTTGTTGAAATCTTTGTAAAAAATTTGCTTTGGAAAAGGAATTTAAACAAAATAACTGAAGTTAGATGTAAAAAATTTTGAAATTGGGAAGCAACTTCTAAAACATGTTTATGTTGATGCAATTTTTCTCTGAAGATTGTTGAAAGACAACACTAAAAAAAAATATGGCATGAATATTTTAAAAAAAGTGTTCTTAATTTTTCTTTGTTTATTTTATAAATGTCAGTTATTGAAACTGAATGAGTTTTATAGTCATGATTAGAAGGAGGTTGCTATCCATTACATTTGTAACTGTTTCAAAAAGCATTTAAGGAGTGTAAGAATGTATCAAATTACTGAGTATTTTGACTACGCTGTTAACATCAAGCTGTCCGGAGAAAATTAAAAATTGTTTGCTTGTCATGATATATTAGTCAGGTCTCCTTTTCTCAAGAAAATATAAATACTGAATTAAAAAAAAAAAAGTCCTAATATCTTTCAGTAACCTAAAAAATACATAAACTCATCAAAAATCAAAGGAGGCTATCAAAAATTAAAGGAGATAGAGTAGTGCAGGCAGAAAGTTCAGAAGAATATGAGTCAAAATTAACTTCAAAAACTCTTGCTTGTATCACAATTGTGCCATGTTATGTCTCGACAATCTATCTCAAGGAATTTTTGAGATGACAAGCAAACAGTCTCCTAAGTATTTGTATGCATAAGAACCTACCTAGACAACAGAAGAAAAAAGGAAGTATTTCCTATGTCCAGCACATTTTTTGGTAGTTCTTGTAGGGTTGCTAGAATTTAATAAATTTACAAACTATCAGCTTGGGAGCAGAGATGAAACACAATTAATGAGCAAATGTCTCACCAAGGCAAGTTACCACACACAGAGTTTCAGCCCAAAGGTATAAACAAATCTACTCTTCATCAAAGAAAGCCACTCAATAGGTCATTTTTATGCAGGGCCTAGGGAAATTGAGAATGCTACCACTTCTGAAGTCTGTATGGGCTTACTGTGATTAAAAGTGACAACCAACTTTCCCTCTCAGCTGTGTGCTGAGATGACCTTACTGCAGCATGCCTGTGTACTCATATATTTGCACTGTTAACATTGCTTTGCGGAGACTGTTAGTGATAATTATTGTCTGTAGTCTTTCATGCCAGAAATAGAGCTAGATGTGCTGCATTCATCAATTGGTAATATTGTTTCTGTTTAACATAAGGGATCTTGAGAAAAAAATGTGGTCTTCCTTTTTTTATTTGTGCCATCTCCATATGTTTCTGACAGAATATGCCTCTGGGTATAGAAAATTAGTATTAAACAAAAATAAAAAATATGTTGTGGCAGTCATTCTAAGACCGATGACTTGAAAGAGCAAAAAGATTCAGTAGGCCTTAATTATAAATTTTGGATTAAAAAAAATCTGAAACACTATTTTTTTTTCCTTGTATATGGGAAAAAACCTGACAAAACAAAGCATGCAATCACCCTGCTTAGCAACAGTGAAGAGTGAAGTAACTCATGAAGACATAATGAGATGAAAGAGAAATCTCTCATGATTTACTTCTTAAGTACTTACTACTTACATTTTTCATCTCTATAAATCTATCTTATAGCCCTACGTAAAAACATATTAATAATAAAGCACAGTTCTGTAAGAATGCGTATGTGCAAGCTGAGTCTCCTAGTAGTTAAATTCAGTCTTTTGTACTTCTGCTTGGACTTGCTAATTTAAATGCACTTTTTTTTTTTTTTCCCAGCCATTCTTCTGCTGTTTTTTTCAGCCAGACTGGTTGCAGACAGCTTGAATATACATGTACATTTGCATATATAAGCACAACTCCAACAATATTCAGCTGACTGGGCAAGAACACAAACCTATTAACGATGAGAAAACTCTGGTCATGAAAATTGCATATTCAGTAGTCATTATGTCTATGCTGTTTTACTATTTAGACGTAATAAAGGTAGTATGGTCTTCATACATATTATGGGAATAGAAATCCAGATTTTCAGCTTCAGCACTCTGAAAATAATTCAGAGTAATATTCCTGAATTACAGGGATTTCAGGGTTATATTCAACCATCCATCTTTAAGTGTCTTCTTTCATTACCACGTTAATATTTTCTCATATACTTGTGAACAATTTTACCTTGATCAAAGTAAAAAATTCTCATTCTATATAGTGTTCATCAGATTCTGTCTAGAAAGAATCAACATTCTCACTGTAAAGATGTTCTTCCCAAACAGCAAATGCATTTTTCCCCTCACAAAATTATTAGCTCTCAATTGAACACATCTCTACATAGTGCTTTATGTATTTATTGCCATAGTGCTTTATGTATTTTAAACTGAAACACAGTTGCTTTAGAAATTGCAAAAACATCTCTTATTATCCCAGAGATTCACTTTACTACTATTATTATTATTATTCAGAGGAAGCTTCATCTGAAGGATACTATTTTTACATTTGGTAGTATCAAGAATGAATTTACCCACTGCAGAAAGAGAACATCTGTGTATGGAAGTAATTCTCTCTATGGCATTACATCAAAAAAGTGGATAAAATTTATTCAGTGCAATGCCAACTTGCTATAGCAATTTCACCTCTTAAACTTCCTTGACTATGTAGTGAGCTGAGCAAAAGTGAGACTTTGTTAACTCCAACTAAAAACAAGTATTCAGAAGCATAAGTGTTCCTGTCATGGGGTAAATAATGTGAAACCCTTTTCAGAATTTTCACATCATAAAGCTACTAAAAAAAGTCTTTTCAAAATGCATTGAGCCAGATCCACAGCAAGTGTAAATCAGGATAAATTTATTAAATTAACATATTCCTATGTGGTTCCATAATGAGACTCTGTGGCAGGAATATATACTAGACTGCACAAAGGTAATTGGGGACTGAATATGATGATGCAGAAAATCCTTAATTTGATGTTGGAGGTTGGACTAGATGACCCCACCAGTGGTCCCTCCCAGCCTTACTCATTCTGTGATTCTGTTATAATTTTTACAGATCTAATAGAATATTTTCAGCGTATATTGATTCACACAACACAGCAATGTCTGACTGCAATTTTTCCTCTTAAGGAATGACCTGATATGAATACTCTCTGCTGATGCTAACAACCTCTGAACTATACTGGGTTGGTTATTTCCCTTTGGAAATGAAGATGGTGTCAAAATTTCAGTTTTTCTAATCCCATTGTTTGAAATAAAAAAAATTAGCAAGAAACCATTCTGTGCTTGAATGCATCTAAATGATGATTTAACATATATCTCAGATAAAGAACAACAACAAAAAAAAAAAACAAAAGAAAGGCACACCCATTTTTTAAGGTTGTTATGCATAATTTTATTTGAGTGACTTTTTTAAAAATCCATGTATAAAATCTAGCTAAAATGAAATATTCATAATTTAAGTGCATATGAATCAGTAGCACATGTTCCTTCTTACCTTTCGTATGCAGTCCTTAATGGGAGAGTCCTGGAAAACCTCTGTTATTTTTAAGTTAAAAACCATACGTACAGATTTTTTTAGTATCTATTCCTTCTCTTTTGTGTTGAGCATATATTTTTTTTTTCAGAATTAAACTGTTCACAAGGTTTACTTTTTTTTTTTCCAATTCTTCTCCACACTGTGGGTGCAGGAGGGAGGAAGTGACTGTGGTCACTGTGGTTTTTACCAGCTGGGATTAAGCCATGGCAGGACAATAGAACCAGACCAAATTAAACAAAACAGGGACACATGAGCAGTTGGGTGACTTGTTCAACTGTACAGCCTCAGATATTCAAATCATATGTGCCTGTACATACATAAAATCAAACTTAACACAATTGGAATTGAGGACATAATTTCAACAACTAACTTTCTCCTATTTTAGGATCAGTTTTTCTGTCAAGAGAAAAAAGTTGTCAGAGGAAGGTCATCACCCCTTATCTATTATAATTTTCTATGTGCCTAAATTTAGTTGAACCAGATCCCAGCTTTATGCTCTACCTCAGAAAGGGCAGAAGTAGTCAGGTCAGATCAGCACAGAGGAAATGGACATAAAGAAGACAGAGTTAATGGTAAGCTGAACTCTCATATATTGTATTGGTCCACTCTCATGGAATGTATTGGTCCACTTTTTCAATATGATCATATTATCCACAAGAAAAAGCTGCCTTTTACTTCTGCTGATGATACTTCAAGCATATAAAGTCACAGACTGAAAGAACTGCTCTGATGTCAGTGTGTTCTGGAGTCATACCATAAAGTCTCACAACTTCATCTGGAAATAAATTTTTTACTTTTGTATATAAGACAGCGCTGAAACGTAACTATCATACTTCATAAGTTTGAGACACTTTTAACAATGAAGTACATGAAAGTTTGCAGGAATATTTCTAAAGGAAAATTTCATATAAGTTGCTTTTGCATCTTCCAAAATCTCATGTAGGATGAGATAGAGGGTCACTTACAAGATACTTTTACATATCCTAGTTATTTAAAAAACCTAATTGACTCTAAATTCAATATATATTCATGTGCACACCTGTTCAAAACAGTTGCTATTTATATTTGAAAACTGGATTCTTACAGGAGGAATTCCTCTTTATTAGATTGGAACATTAACAAGCTGGACATGTACATTTGAGTTACTTACCATCGTTCAGTGCAAATGAAGAGAAACATGGCTGCTCAGGGAGTGATTCCTTTGCTCCTGCTCTCATTCAGGAGTAGATCACCAGAAGGAGCAGCTTGTTTGGCTCTAAAGGTGACCTTATTAGGCAAGTTCAGACAAGTTATTTCTTTCATGGTCTTGTGCAATAGGGAAAGTGGTGGTGGTGGGGGGCGAGTTAAGTTAGTTATTCTTTCTTAATTGTATGATTTTTTCCCCATTTTTCATATATTTTCCTTGATTCAGGCAATGCTGCCATTAACTTGTACTCTTTATAAAGTTAAAGAAGGCATGTAGGTTTGCTCTCAGTATGAATCCATGAAAGTACAGCCATCTTTTAAAAATCTGAGGGCTAATTGACCAGTTCTCTTATGGGACTTATAAATGTAACTGACTAATTTATTTTTTATTACTTGTCTTTGAATTTTAATAGTAATATGTTCTTTGGGTTTTCTGCTTCTTTGTTTGTTTGTTTGTTTGTTTTTGTGCTTAGTCTTTTTCTTATAGAAGCTACTGTGAAACTGGGTTTTTTTATATTTCTGATTAAAAGGGTGCAGAAAATACAGAGATGTTTTTGTTATTGCTGAGCAGTGTTTGCATGGAGTCAAAGACTCTTCTGCTTCTCATCCCACCCCATCAACATGTGGGCTGGAGATGCACAAGAATTTGGGAGGGGACACAGGAGAGCAGAGCCACAAAAAGGATATTCCATGCCATGTAGTGTCATGCTCACCATATCAGCTGGGAAAGGAGAAGGAAAAGGTGGAAGTTCAGAGTTACTATGTTTGTCTTCCCAAGCACTGTTACATGTAATGGAGCTGTGTTTTCCTAGAGGTGGCTGAATACCTGCCTGTCCATGGGAAGTTGTGAATTAATCCCTTGTTTTCTTTTGGCTTGCACATGCAGCTTTTGCTTTATGTATGAAATAGTTCATCTCAACCTCTGACTTTGCCCAGTTTTACCTTTCTGATTCTCTCCCTATCCCACCAGGAGAGAATGTGTGAATGGCTGTGCAGGGCTTAGACCCAACAGTTAGCTTTTCTTTCTCAGCTAGGCAGCTTCTACATTCTGCCAGATAATAAAAAGTTAACTGTAAAAATAAAACAATAAGAAAGAAAAAGAACAGATTTTTTTTTGTATGGTCTTGTCCCTGTTAACAAAATTTATAGGGTGTACATAGGATCTAATTTTCCAAGCTAGTTTGCAGACATTCTGGTACGATCTACCTAGCAACCCATACCAGCTATCATAAGGCAGTCACTGAGAGTTAGGGTAATGAACAATTTCACTAGAGACTCATTTCAAATTTCCCTTGAAATATGTGTGTGTCTCAATTATCCTTTGTAAAGCAGTTTCTCACTGTGAGATTTATCCAATGGCTACTGAAATCAACAGACATTGAACCAAACCCCACTCAGTACTTAAGGTGGCAACATATATATGAAGATGGTATTATAATGTCTTTTCAATAATAATGATTGACAAAATTTGATATTTCTTAGGAGCTTTTTTTTAAAAAAAAAGGTCTTCTAATCTTGGGACTGGAAATAAAATATCACTTCTGTGGCTCCATCATAGCAATATGAGAAGAAAAGTTTTCAAATAATAGAAAATAAAACTATATTTGTTCTGTATCCAGAAAGCAGTCTGTATCAATAGCTTTGACATCACAAAGAAGAATGGGAAAAATGTATATAAAATAATTTGAAATAGATTATATTCATATATATCTTCATATTGAAGAGAGTTTGAAAAAAATTAACAACCAAAACAGTGCTAGGGAATATTCATGTACCAGTACCTATTTTGTGTATCTATGATTGTTCTAACAAAGAGAGAATTCATCATGACAGAATTTTTTACAAAAAGCAGGCAGACTTTTTATTTTTGGAGTTTGGATTTTTTTTAGTCTTTCACTATCTTAATTAAAGCATTTCATTTGCTGGATAAAATGCAAGGCAGCTTCAATGTTCAGGCATAATAGAGATAAATGACAGCTTCATTCCCATCACAACTGGATGGAGGTAATTACTGATACTGTCACAGGCCTGGCACAGATCATTGCTTGTAGAATAGCCACATCCCTACTAAAAAATACTAATGTCAGAATGAAGGATTCTTTCCTTTTGTAGCTGTCCAATATGATTAAAAGATTTTGCGCTCTAAGGCCCTTTTTAACTAATATTATTAACAGTGAAAATAGTTAATAAGCCATTACTAAATTGGATGTCCCATTTTTGCATCCTCTAATGGGATCATAAACTAATAGAAAACTCTGCGCTGAAGCTTTGATAATGTATATTTCATTGCTGACTCTAGATTTTAGTTGCATTATTTGCCAACCACGTTAAAGGCAGAGTTTTAATTGTAAGTAAAGAACCCTGTTTTGACTCATTTGGTATTAAAAGTTTTCTTCTTTTCTAATTTTTTAAAAAGTAAGTAAACTTTAATCATAACACAGCAAAGCTGGCAGCAGGTGATCAGGAATCCGAAAGCTAATATACAGCTGACTGTTTACAAGTCTAAAAATATATCTCTCTTCACTGTTAGAACCATGAATGTCAGACAGGAAGAAAGTAGGAAACAAGATTGTTGTTGACTTATCCTCCACTCTCCATTTATAAGTGCACTAATATGTACTTTGGAAGCAAAATTCACTAAGATCTTAAGGTTTGTAATTGTCTTTTGTTCAGATTAATTGAAAGAAACAATAGATGGCCCCCAAACCAAGAGGAAAGCATACAACTTCTAAAACAAAATAGGTAAAGCAATTCACAAATAAAGGAGGTGTTGATTATTAATTTCTTTCCCCTTGAACACTGTTGAATAACAATGTATGAGTGTGTTTGCACATTTTGTGAGTGAAAGTGGCGCTGAGAAACAGAACAAGACAGTCAACGCAGCTGGGGAAAGGACAACACACACTGTCCTGAAAGAAACCCTGAGAGGAAATTTTAGGTCAGCCTCTGCCTAAGAACGCCTTGAGGATGTGAGAAAGCGTGAGAAAGGAGCCAGCTTCATATAGTTTCTTTACTCTTCTCAGAAAAAAAAAAGAATGTTATTTATTTTTAGAAAATGAAAGTAACTATACATAAGTACACTAGCCTACCATTAAATTCTCCTCATTGAAACAGTTCAAAAATTATCCAAGTTCTGGCTATTTTTAAGTGGTAATGCTTTCTTATTCTCAGATAATTTTTGTATTGGTGATTAGTTTATAAAACTGATGTATAGGCAGGGATTGAAGAGTTCGATTTAATACCATATCTAAATGTCAACCAGTTGAACTTTAAATTTTTTTGGCTTTGAACTCCAAAAAATATATTTTAAAATTATTATACAATTTATAAGTGAAATTATATCCATCAGCAATGTATTCAAAGGGAAACCCATACACACAGTAGAAAGACACCAGAAGGTTAGCACCAATAATGTTGAAATGTTGAAATACTGGGATTTTTCCTTTTTTTTTTTATTTTTCATTTAATGAAGAAGGCAGTGATTCAAAGGCAAAGACAGCCATCTCCTAGCATTTAGGATACAGTATGGAATTTTCTTCTGAGACTAGGTGCCCAGAGATATCGTCCAAAGAATTTAACAAACTACTTGTTATGAAAGCTGATCAATTTTCTATACTTGAGGACACATTCTTTCCTTTGAACACCCATTTGTGACAGATAATCTGAAGGAATTACTATTCAGTCACTATTGCAGCCAATATAGCTACATTTTTTTGAGGCTGTGGAAGATGCCATGATCCATAAAGTGGAAAAAAATCCAAGCAAAGGGGTCAAAAGTACGCAGATCCTTACAGATATTCAGAATCACAAAATTTGGAAGGGACCCTAGTGGGTCATCTGGTCCCACCTCCCTGCTCGAGCAGCTATGGCCTCACCAGGGCTGAATAGAGCAGCAGGATCACCTCCCTCGACTTGATGGCAATGCTTTCCTAATGCTCTCAGGATACTGTTAAGATCCAGTTATTGAGAGATGCCTCTACCCAAATTAAGGTGCAAATGACACTATATGCTATAGTCAATAGTATGGATTTTATTTAACAGTAAATATGAGAGAGGGAGATAGGAAGAAATGGGCAAAGGGCAGAGAAGGGGAGAGAGAAAGAGTGAGAGAGAGACAGATTAAGCAGAAAAATATCATCTCTCATGGATCCAACTTTGTCCCATTGGATCTTTTTTTTCATTGTGGGCTTCTTAGTGGTAGGGGTCTCGAGGGCACTTAAAATTTTCACTATTTATATATTTCAGCAAAAAATAATCAATGCTTATTGGCTGCACAGTTCTCTTATTCTGTTGATTGAATAATTCCCTCATTTCTAATTAGTCCCATGCTCAGTGTTTCTCTTGAGTCAGTGGGCCTCCTAACTTCAGTTGGCCAGCTATCACCTCCCCTGCCAGACCCAGACAGAGCTGATCTTCAGCACAGTTTCTGAGCTGGCCTTCCCTGTGGACTCCTTGCACTGGTGTATTCTTCTCTCCCAGTCTTGTTCATCTCCCCTCTAGGCCTGAGATAATTGGAATTTAATAGTATCTTTATCTTGTCTCAAATTCCTTCAGGTAGCTGAGCTTACAGTCCACATTCCAGGAATTAATGGAAGCCTGTTTGAGAGGGTGGGGGGTGATTGGGGTTGGGGTTAGGGTCATGTGTATAGACATGGCCCCTAGAATGAGGCACCCCACCACCTTCCCAAGGATCAGGTGAGGCTGACTGGCCACTAATTCCCTGTGTCCAGTCCTCAGGCATCTCTCCCAGTTGCTACAACCTTTCAAGGATGATCAGGAGGGGCCTTGCTTTAGTGTCCACCAGGTCTCTCAGCACTCGTGCATGCATCCCATGAGGGCACAAGGGACTTGTGAATATTTTTTTCCTATGTGTTCTGTAACCCAAATGTCCTTGATCAAGGGTAAGCCTTCCAACATTCCTTTACATTGGTATCCTGGGTCAGAGATTACTGAGAGATGGTCTTACCATATTTTTTATTTTTCTGATTTTTGGGTATAAGAACATATAGTTTTATTTTTTAATACAATTGCACTTTCAAATTTCAAGATTCTCTTTTAAAATATACCAAGTATTTTTCTTTCTGCTTGTTTGAAAATTTGACCAGAAAAGATTTACAAGTCTCAGCAGAGATAGGGTTTTTTTATATTTTCTTAACACTTCGGTGCACTCAGGTCCTTAATTAGTTTATTCACCACTCACAGAAACCACTGTTAATGCAATGGTGGTAATAATAGAAAGGATCTTCAGCAGGAATAATGTAGGCTCAAATGACAAATGAGCCCCATTTATTTGAATTTATAGGTCATTAGTTCAGATGCATCCTTGGTTAGGAGATTGTCCAGATTGTTAGATGGCTTATGCAAAGCAAGCATTCCACTTTTTGATGAAGAACTGTGCATGATAAAAAAGTACCATCAAGAGTAATGTGTAGTTACAGCACAGAAACAACATTTCACAGGATGAAAGCACAAATTGACTTCTCGCCTTCTGCAGTGTTTCCTCAGATCATATTTTAAACTCTTTGGAAGTAAGAAAGGCTGGAACTAGAACAGTCTCAGCTTTGTGTAACCTTTGTTAATGAATTTGATTATCAAGATTGTCAGTCAAGTTATTTCCATCAGGTAAAATTTTGCAACACTAATAATTGGAGAAAATAAAAATTAACCTTCTTTTTAATACTCAGAAAGATTAATGAAAACATAGAGGGTTTTCCATTATTTTCTGTCGTAATTCCTGTAGTTCATAACATTGCCATTTTGAACAGTCTCAATATTCTTCTAGATCTCTGTGAATTTTGCTCCTTTTTAATTTTTCTTTCAGACTCTCAGAATAAAGAGAGTCACTTCTTTGACATCCCTGAGCACTAGTAAACAGAGAAAAGCAGCATGTATATGTGGTCTGATTAATTACAACTACTCATAACATGATAACAACAGCACTTACCATAGAAGCTCTTCACAATCATCTTCTTTTCTCTCTACCAAGAGAGAAATATTTGCTAGTCTTTAGCAAACTTATTTGGAATTCTTCTTTTTGAAATCTCTTCTTCCTTCAGCACAACTGAAATAGGACAATGATTTCAAGAGTTATTTAGTGAGAATTGAAAGTCACTTTCTTTGTAAAAGGAAGGGGAGAAAAGAAAAAAAAAAGACAACAAAGGGGGCAACACAATTATTTCATTTATTTCCTAGAAAGTTTTGGCTGCAGATTTTTCCTGAGTGTGGAATTGAGTGTGGAATTGGAGCTGATGGAGAGCTTCTGGTTTAAAATGAGGGAAATGACATTCAAAGATGATTTTATATTGAGTGTCTGCTATAGGCCACCCAAACAGGTAGAACAAGTGGATAACAACAATAGGAGCAGTCTCAAATTTGAAAGTCTTGATCCTCACTGTGGGCTTCACCCACTAGGATGATTGTAAAGGGTCAACACACTAAGGAATAAATAATTTAGAGGGTTTCTGGAGTTTATTGGTGATAAATTCTTCCTACAAGTGATAGAGTAAATGAGGAGAGGTGCATTTCTGCATCTGATAGTCAACAATGAGGGGACTGCGGGGATCATTGGAAATGTGGAGCCCTCTCTATGGGTCAAAGGATGAAGGTGTAAAGGACCCTGAGGTCAAGGAGGAAAGTGAAAATCAAGTCCCACAAAACTGGAGAATGGGAGAGCAGACTTTTTCATCTTCAAAGAATCATTCAGCAGAAACACATTGGGTAAGTTCCTACAGGGGAGAGGCCCAAGAAAGCTGGTTAATATTCAAAGATCTCTTCATACAAGCTCAACAGACCTCCATCACAAATTAATAACTAGTCAAATAAAAATGCCAGGAGGATGAACAAAGACCACCTGGCCAAACTCAGAAATAAAAAGAGAGCAGACAGAGTGTGAAAACAAAGGTAGACAACCTGGGAGGAATATGGAAACACTGTCTAAGCATTCAAGGACAAAGTTATAAAAGCTAAATCCCAGCTGACCCTGGATGTCAGATAAAGTGGGACTTACAAATGTAGAGGCAATACAAGAAAAATGTGACACCAATGATTCATGATTTGGTTACAGTGTGAGGTATAGAATTCTTTTTCTGTCTCAGTCTTTATTTACAAGACTTCACTTATGTGAGAAGGCTGAGTGCTGGGATTGCAGCCTAGAGAAGAGGTTTGGAGGGCTTGTTACTCATGTATATGAATTCCTGAAGGAAGGATGCAAAGAGGATGGAGCCAGGTCCTCTCGGTAGGACCCAGTGACAGGTCCAGATGGATGGACATACACTGAAATGCAAGGTGTTCCCTCTGAAGATCAGGAAACATTTTTGGTTTGTTGTCATGATAGCAAATGATCTCCCTGCAGCACCACGTGTGACATAGAAACACAAGAAGTCTCAACTATGTTTCCTAGAGAAGCCTATAGTATAAGAGAGACTCCTCTCTTAATGAACTGAGAATTAATTATCTGAAAAGTAGTGATAGACTGAAAGTTAGTGATCTGAAAAGTAATAACTGAATTGAAAATCCAAAGTTTTATCCTACTGTAGTGTATTAGAAATTAGGGGAAGAGAAGAAGAATGTTTTTAGAAGGTTTTCATTCTATGTGTGTTTCTTTTTCCATGTAGTTGTAGGTTAATAAAGTTTTTTCTTTTATTTCGAAGTTGGAGCCTGCTTTACTCTATTGCTAATCAGATCTCACTGTAAGCACCAAAGAAAGTATATTTTCATGAAAGCACTTGCATTGTGCCAGCATCAAACCATGACACCTTCGAAGGTGACTGAGCACTGGAATGTGTTGCCAAGGAAGGTTGCAGAGCCTCCATTCTTAGAGTTATTCAATACCTGTCCAAATGATGTGCTTGACAACTGGCACTTAGTGGCCTTGCTTGTGCAGTGTGGTTGCACAAGATGACCTTCAGAAGTCCTTGCCAGCCTCAACTCTTCTGTGATTCTTAATTTTAGGGAAAGGTATTAATCCAGAATAAACGCAATGGTGTCTTGAGATAAGAAAGCTTCACAAGTTTAGGGTAATTTTTTTGTCTTAGAGATTGCTTCCACTTTAATATGCAGTAATATTATCTAGAATCATTAGTAATTTTAAAAGAAAATATGATCAAGTCATCTTAAATGTTGTCACACTTCATGAAAAAGTCACAAATATAACAGAGGCACCTCTACAGTCTTCCCATACTGTGAAAACTGTGCCAACCTGCAGGTTATTAACAGCAGAATAATTCAAGACGTTAGCATCATGTAGAAATTCATAAATCAGAGTTCAGAGATATTTACAATATCATTAAACATTTCTTTAAAACTCTCTGTTAAAGCAGAGAGTTTTAAAAATACTGCTACCTCTTCAAGAAACAAGAACATTCACAAAGCACATGAGATAATTTAATAATGGGTTATATTTTAGAAATCAATGTATTTGTAATTGTTTTACTGAGGTTTTTTCCCTTTATTCTCATTAATTTTCATTGTCTAAAAGCAATGGTAAAGGAATGTGAAATATGTAAAGTAGATAAAGGAAATATTTATATTTATAAAGAATTACATAATAATTTGCCAGATATTTTAATTCTATGACTATTTTAATTTTTTTTTTATTTTAGATACTAGTTATCAATAGCTATTCAGATAATAGCAATCTCCACATTTTTTCTGGGACTCTATTGTCTACAGTTCTACCTATTTTTGTGTTTATAAATTGCTAACTATCCATAGGAAAGTACACTAATTTTTTTTAGCTTTGTGATGAGTAAAATCATATAGAATTAATAAATCAGAAGTTTTATTTTAAAAAATCAGAAATACACTGCAAGAAAAGGAGCTGAAAATGTAACACATTTATGCTTTTTATGTGGCCTGCATTCCAAAATAAGTGGTTTACCCTGAGCTCTATTTTCTACTTTAATCAATAAGATATTCTCTCCTGGTGATTTTTATTTGCTTTCCTCCTAGATTGAGATTTTTTTTTATAAAATTGATATGAATAAAGCAAAGATAAATAAGAATGCCAATGCATTTTAAAAAAAAGCTTTTGAGAAAATCAGTACTAATTGTGCTAAAAAATTGGATTTATATTCCTATAAAGGAAATAAAAATCAAATAAATTAATTTTCATTCATATAAATACCCACAAAATCTATGCCATCTAAAACAATATAAATAACATTTTTGGGCAAGGTGCAATAACTCAGACAATTTTTTTCATAAATTTTGATTTATATAATATACATAGTATAGACATCATAGTATATATAGCATGCATAACGTAGACATCCATATCACCCCAACATGGGTATCTACATTATTTATTGTAATTGACTGATCTTCTGTGTGTGATTAGTTTGTTTTTAAATGGACTAATTGGCTTCTCCCAAAGTGCATATCTATCTCTGTGAATTTGAAAAGAAGTTTGAAGTATCAGACATATGTGTTTACGCTATGCACATGTATTATGTAAGTGACATTTATCCACTAAACCCATTCTGATTCTCTTACTTATTATGAAGTTTGGCTTTCAAGCTCTAGTGGATTTGTAGAAATGACCTTCAATAGCCTCTAGTCAAGGACTCTCCAAAGATAAAAAGGTCAGTTATTCAGTGACTCTCCACTTAAACCTGTACAGCAGATGAGTGAAAATTGCTAAGTGCAAGAACAAGCCTCTTCTCTTGCTGGAGAGGACCTTTCAACCTCTGAGTTGAATCAGAGGTACATTTTAAACAGTTCTAATTACTTGCTCAAGCAGAACTGGTTCTAAATTTATCAGAAAAGAGAAGACATGAAGAAAGATAAGATAATAGTAGCTGCTCTTTCCATAGTAACCCAACTGTTAGGCACATACTCAGGAAAAGCTAAAACTAGAAGCTAAAACCCTCATGAAGCTCAGGAATCTCAAACACATATTATGGGTGAGAGAAAGATTTCATAATGGCAAGTTAGGATAAAACCAGAGATGTGGATGACTCCTAGAGAAGATTGGACTAGGCCAAAGGTCTCCTGTCAACAGACTTCAGGAAGAGATGGGAGCATAAAAAACAACTGTGTCACAAGCCCTGGGGCTTTTAGAAACTTGCTGGCATGTGGAACATATGATTTTGTGTTTTGGGGAGCTTTGGAATCTTTGCTTTTGAGGGCCTTTTGGCTTGGGGGGCTTTTGGGTCTTACTGCTTTTTGGAGATTTTTTGAGACTTGCTTTTGAGTCGAGGCTTTTGAGATCTGCTTCTTGCCCTGGCCATAGGCTGCTTTTTGTCCCTTTTGCCCTAGCCCAGCCTGCGCTCTCCTGCCCTGGCTGGCTCTTCCTCACCCTCACGTCTGTTCTGCCTCCCTGTGTCCCTGACCTGCGTGCTTCATCTCTGCATCCCTGCCTGAGCCCCTTACATCCAATCCTGCCCATTCTGAGCCAGCCTACAGCCCATCCTCACCAGGACCCATCCAGAGCTCTGGACCTCCTGGCCAAGCTCCCCGTCACATCGTGCCTGGTTGTTCTGGGTGCTGTCCACACCCCCTGGCACTCCCTGGCGTCCAGTGGTAACATCCTATTTATCTCTGTCTCCACTTTCTCTCTCTCTCCCCTCTCTCCCATTCCTTTTAAATTTTCTTTCCTTTCTTTCTGTCTCTTTGGTAGACTGACTCCTTTCTATCTTGTTTTCTTCATTATCAATAATTGGTTCTCAGTGTTTGTCTTGTTTGACTTAATTTCATTCCTGATCATACATTTTTAAAATAACTCCTCACAGTTTCCCACAGTCAAACACAGCAATTTGGTAAGACAAAGAGAATTGAAGACACTCAAGTTTCCTTTCTAACTTTTCACTATTGCATGAAGAACTTCAGGTACAGGAGTCGGTACTAGTCATATCATTATGATTGTGACTTTGAATGGATATGACCTGATAAATATCTAAAGGTGTTTGACCACTAGTCAAAATACAACCAAAAAGTTGGCTGAGAAGAATTCAGATGTTTGTAAAAACAATTCAATTTCTTGTAATACTCACTTCATCTTGAAGATTTTCATTACTTAAATAAACCTTGCCAAGAATGGCATTTCATTATTAGAACTCCTAATTACAAGTGAAACGTCTATTTAAAGCTCTTGTGACTCTTTGTACTCTATCTCTGATAATATGTAAATTACAGTGCAAGCTCCCACTTGGCAAGACTTTCATGAATTTAGAAATGCAGAATTTATCTAAAGAATGGCACCATTTAACAGATTAATTGTTTGGTTAAAAGTACCCATAATTGTGTGTTCTGTTATACTTCCTGGAAATGCACTTTGGGCTCAAAAGGTTCAAAAGACTGAAAGTAAGATGATGAGAAAACGTTGTCCTGACAAATTGAGTTTTTGTACAACTTATGGCTAAGTAAAGGCCTCAGCATAGCTATTGCTCAATTACCACATTCTGCAATTCTAAATTTTTGAGTCAGGTCTGTATGTACATTCATATAAAAAGTCTTCAGTCAGTGCCTCTTCCCACTAATTTAAACAACCCTTATAAAAGTAGCGATCCTCAAATGATAAATGAAACAGATGACTGGTTAGAGCAAATGAAAACAACACAAATTTTTAAATATATTTAATTGTATAAATGACACAAATTATTCATAATCTACAATTTTTCTCAACATATATATGATATGTTATTCTAATATTTAACCTTGTATCTCTGAAAGCTACATATTTATTTCATGATACTGTACACAATGTGACCTTTTGAAGCACTGTAGCTGGTAAAATATAAATTTTCCTGCTAGCCAATCACAGTATGTTAAGACCAGACAAAGTTTTGCAGAAAGAACCTGCCATCAAGTGAAAAATCAAAAAAATAAAGAATATTCCTTGCTCTCCATTCAGAACATGCTTTCTCAGTTAGTTTCTGAGTTTCTTTGTTATCTTAGAGTTTGAGTACGCTTATGAGCTCATGAATCACAATTTTCTCCAGCCTTCTCATTAGCTATCAGAAAAAATACCTTCAACAACTTCTGTCGTTGATCTATTCTGTTTGATGAATATGTTGCTTGCTCAGCAGAATTTAAGTCTTCCTTACCCCAGCCCCCAAGCCTTTGATTTATAGAGAACATTTCACATAGTTATACATTTAAACAGTGCCTTATTACCTTTTTTTTCCTTGAAAAGCAGTAATGTTGATAGGAAAGTTATAAAAATAATTGTTAGAAAATAAGAATTTCACAGAAGCAAATTTAGAATTCTAAGAAAATTGATTTGTTTTCTGTCTGTATCATTTAATGCTGTCTTGAAGACTTTAAAGACATTGCTTGATAAGGTAGGACAGGTGAGAAGTTTTGAAAATTGAATTCCATGAATATACACACTTCTTAATATTTAGATTTTTTTCATCCTCCAATTTTGAATCATTCTAATTTGTTCTGCTCAGGAAAATGTCCAGTTTTTATGATTCTGTGAATATTTTATTGCAGGAACAGTTCCAAGAAGACACTGCTTCCATCTTTTCACAGTTCTCCACAGTATTTTATCAAATTTTGCACCCTCCTATCCTTACTGCATGTTCAAGACATACCCTCAATTTCATAAGAAGGTCACTCAGTTGGGCTGTGGCAGCTTCACATTATTTAAACACTCCTAAAAGAACAATCCAAAAATGCAGTAATTAAGAGACAGAAAGTCAGGGGGTCAGTATGGAACCCAGGAAACCATACTGTGTGAAAATAGTCTATTCTAGGAGATGTGTCCATGTGAGAAACATGGACATCTATGGACATCAATATGTCAGATTCTGGACCAAACTGAATGTTGGAACTCGTATGGTGCTAATTTTATTGTAGAGGTTAGACTAATCCTTCCCATATACCAGTCTGATTTATAAAAGCAGGAATGACTGTGCAGGTAATTATTACACATTACTACATTACTGCTTTATTACACATTACTAATTGCATCTTCAGGCTACTGCCCACTCTGTAAATAAAAAACAAACAAACCAACAAAAAACCAAACAAACAACTGGAAAGATCACCTAAATCATATTAAAGCTATGCCACAGCTATATTTAATTTACTATTACAGCTGCAAAGTGGATTCTTGGTTTTGAAAGGAGACACAATTTAGATGATTATTTTAAGAGTTCATCAGTTATTGTGGGCAGAGATATAATTCCTAATTGCAATCTGGAAAGTAATAAAATATAAATAAATTATGTTGCATCTTAAAAAAGTCTTACATTGCCGGTTAACTTAATGAAGTACAGCTTTCCCCAAGCCACGTTTTTATTTAACTTTATTACCAAAATACAAGAGCTGAAAACCAACTGCTCCATTTCTCCTTCGTGACCTAAAAACTAAGATCTAAATACACCCATACATAACAGGGATGACTGTACATACAAATTTATTTGCCATCTATTTACTGTCTAATTTGTTACTGAGGCAAATATTTTCAACAAGCAATTATCAATTACTTTAGACATTCAAAAACTAGTTTCATTAAATTTGTATTTAAAATCCATATAAAATGAAGAATACAAATACATTTTTTTATTACTCTGTAGATGAGATTCACCTTGCTTGCCTGATAACCTGAATGTCTTAGTAGCTGTGTTTGAGACAGTCAGCCTGGGTCCTATTATCATTTAATAGATGCAGGCACTTTCTGGCACAGTTCATCTGACCCATTAGAGTCCAAACCCCTGCCCACATATTCTTGATATATGTCTGAGGAGTTAAGTTTAATAGTGGCTCTTAAACTGAAAATTTAAAAAGATATTTTATCCAGGTTATGCACCTGTAGATAACAAGATCTTCCAATTTAGACAAACTCTCAGTACACTTTTGTACCTGAATTGATTTTTCCTGCTTAGAAATAGGACTCAATGGTTCTATGTCCTAATTATATAACCCCCAGATCCTGGATTACAATAATTTTGGTGCTTTGTTTTGTTTATGTGCTCATTCACATCTAGTCATACTATCTCTAGCTAAGGCCTGCAGTGCACTGGATAGATCTCAGAGGACATTAATCCTAAAGAAGCCCCAGAAAATGTTGAAAGAAAGTGCAACAGGGAAATACACATATTGCATTTTTTATTGCTGTGCACTACTTTTGACTGAAGACAAATCAAACTAAATAAATAAATAAATAAAATGAATCTTTGCTTCTTACTTCTTTACTAACACATATTTCTGGAACTGTAAAATAGAGATTAGTTAATTTCTGACAATGAAATGAGAGTAAAGTATGGTGCTATCCCAGGAATCAGTCTGAACTAGAAGGAAGAATGGATAGGGAAAAGGAAGTTCCGTACTGAGAAATTAATTACAGCAAAAAATATTCAAGGCCAATAGATTGTCTACTAAAGAATTAGCACTATATCATTATCAGCAAGTCTGGTAATTCAACCACACCTTCAAACACAGAGACACTGCATCCCGAGCAGCCTGTATGCTCACACACACCTGAGAAGGCCCTATGGATCAGCACATCTTGTGACAATCTCTAGGCAGTAATACACGGCAGCATCATGTTATATTTTCACTCCATATCCAAAATTTTAATTTTCAGTCCTGCTGTTTCAGTACTTTGATTATGCGAGTTATTTTCCTATGTTTTCTTAGTCTTTGGACATTTCTAGCACAAGTACTGTAGAGAAAGGATTCTTAAAATCCTTTTATAGAGTCCCCTAAGGATGCAGTAAAAGCCTATATGAGACACATAAACACTGCTCAACTCACATGTAATTGCTGACCTCATCTCTGCACTTCCCTGCCCTGGTCACCAGCTTCCTCTTTCTCACCCCATGGCAGAAAGTACCATGACTGGGCAGAAGGTCTAATGCTGGGGCACCTGGTCCTCTCTTCAGTCTCTGATTTCTCAGAAACAACACTTGATAAAGACTTCTTAAATTGATGCTTCACATTGGCTGGCTTCTAGGAAAGGGAAAATAACATATTGAGTATTTAGGAAAAGAAAATGAACAATAATGGATGAAGGTGAGAGAAATAGGCAAGAATCATTGCTGGCTTAGAGATTCTTGGCTGACACTGCTCACCTGCTGCTTGGTACCTAGAGTACAAAGGGGTTATTGCTGCCTTCATCTCCCCATGCCTCTTAGACAGACACGAGCTGCATGAAATGGACTTCTGGTGGAGCCTATATCTATACAATCTGTTTCAAATAAAAAGAGATCCTTGAAGCTTCCAGATGAAATTCACTAAATTTAGTAGAAGCAAAGTTCAAAAATTCAGTGTGAGTAGGTGAGTAGCTCTCCTGGTCTCTAGGGGACATAGAGGTAAGAAAAATAAAAAAAAAAAAAAGAGAAAAAGTAATTGACCTGAACAGGAGAGAGTAAGAGCAGGGAGAATGAAGGTAAGGTCCTTGAAGATAGTAACTACTTCAAGCTTAGAAAAGATAAAAGGAAAGGCTGACTGTAAAGCAGACTCACTGCAGAAACTAAGAGGGATTATAAACATGAATAAGAGTGAGGCACTATGAGCTCACTGATATGTATAAGATTTAACCTAGAGAGAGGACGTTCAACTCCTTCATATACGTTACATCAGGTTAGGAAAACAAAACAAAAGAAAACAAAGCCAAAATAGAAAACAAAAAAAACAAAAAAAACCCAAAAACAAACCAGCCCCCAGCTCCGCAAAAAAAACCAAAAACCCAAAACCAAAAAAAGAACACCCAAAAGAAGTCAATAGCTGTGGGGAAAGAAAAAGGTATGTAATTGACCAAGAAATCAACACCTGTAAGTGATTAGCCAATAAAATCCTTAATTAAAAGTTTAGTAGGACAAAAAGACTCTCTTCTAACAGATCTTAAGAAGTATATAATAATTAGAATTTAATACTTATGGCATGCTGGTTTTGGGGTTTGGGTAACACTGGTGAACTCTGGACTGAGGTTCTTGAGGAGAATGAGCAACCAATCACCAAAAGTTTTCCACAGGGCTCAATTCTATGGTTGGTTTTGTTCAATAGGTTTTGAATTACATGGATGTAGAAGATGAATGTACCATTAGAAAGTTTTCTTACAGTGCCAAACTGGTTGGTTCTCATGACTCCCTTGAGGGATGATAGGACTAATCAAAGGATCAAAATTAAAGCATTGAGCAATTATAATGGCAAATTTAAAAAATCCAGGTGCTGGGTTCCACACTTGTGACAGAGGCACATATAATTGGGACAGGAGTGACTGGAACACAGCTCCACAGAAGATTGGCTCAGGCTCAATGGGAGCCAGCAGTGTTCCCTTGCAATCAGGAGGCAAACAGCATCTTCAGCCAATAAAAAGTGGTAATTCATCTACTGTATTCAGCATTGGTACAGCCTCATCCAGAGTACTGTGTGAAGTTCTGGGCCCCACAGTTCAAGAATGACCTGAAGGTCCTATCCTACAGCAGAGGATAACAGAGCTGGTAAAAGGGCTGGAAGGCACAGCCTGTGAGAAGTGGCTGAGGATGCTGGATTTGTTTAATTTAGAGAAGAGCACAATGAAGGGTGACTTCAAGTTATTTGTTTACAATATAATTATTTGCAATTATTTGTTTAGACATAAAAACATTCTTATTTTCTAAATTTATTCTTTAAAGGCTTTGTTTTTATTTCTGCCATATGTTATTACAGCATTTCTTCAGTGCTCCTGCTACTGTTGCATAATATTCTGCCACAAATCAAACAACTCTGCTAGGGAAAATTTTTCTTGAAAACCAGGAAAACTTCAGTGTTGTGTCACCATAAGGCATCCACTCCTGAAGACCACTGCAGCCAAACCAGACTTCTTATTCTTAATCCAGTAAGATGATAAAACATAAGGTTAAAGTGCAATGATCTTATACACAACAGGTAAAACCCTTGGTTTAGTTTTCTCTTATGTGGCATTTGCCATAACTAATGACATTAAATACTAGCAGCTCTCACCAGAGGGCACAGAAGTATCTTCATTGGAGATGTCCTTCACTCGACAAAGAAAGGGTTTTGGTTATTCACTGTAAAAGTCCTCAGCTCTTCCTTCCCAGCAGGCACTCAACTTTCTTACAGTTCAATTTTATGGCTGATGACACATACAAATGGCAAGTATCCTAGCCTGTTATTTTACTATGCAGTCCAAATAAAAAAAAAAAAAAAAAAATTCAGTAGCTGAGTTAGAGGTCATTAAAAACAGCAAGAGGGATTTTTTTTTTAACATGTTCTTATCCAGAAAAAAAATCAGGCTCATTTTTGAAAATTAAATTATACATGGAGGGTATTTCATCAAATAACCTTTTAGCCAATTATCAGACACTATTAATCTGTTCACTATCCATTCATGTAAAAATTACTGTCTTGCAGGTTTTTTTATGAATTAGCTATACTAAAGAATCTGTAACTGCTTATCTAACTATAGATGCCAAAAGCCCAAAATAATTGTTTCAGCTGTGGTATGGAGTGACTAATCAAGGTCATGGCTCAGCCTTTCTAAAGGGATTTTTTCTGTTCCTTTTGTTGGCCATCAAGAATTCAGATCCCCAATTCAGGAATACTGCTTCCTAACCACCAGAAATACATAGTCACATTACTACCTAATTATATCCATACAGGAATAAATTTCAAACCCAATAATTTTGATGCATATAATAAATTGAAACTTGTTTTGAGATATTTTCTTGAAATTACAACCATAAAATCATAGAGCTATAGAATGAATTGTGATGGAATGGAGCTTTAAAGATCATTTGTCCAACTGTCATGGGTGAGGACAACTTTCACTTGATCAGGTTGTTCAAAGCCCCATTCAGCTTGATATTGGAACCTTCCAACACTGGGACAGTCACCTCTGAGAAATATGCTCTGGTGTCTTAAAATTTGAGCATAAGAAAAGTTTCTTCCTTATATTTAATCTGAATCCACCCTTTTTCACTTTAAAACCAATCATCCTTGTTCTGTCAGTACACGCCCTGTTAAAAAGCCTGTCCCTTCTTTTTTATAAGCCCCACTAGAGTATTGAAAAGGCACTATAAGATCATCAGAACCTTCTCTTCTCCAGACTAAACAACTCCATTTCTCTCAGCCTTTCTTCCTAGGAGAGAAATTCCAGATTTTTGTCATCAATGTTGCATCAGGAAACGCATTACCAGCAGTTTGAGAGAGGTGATTCTGCCCCTCTACCCAGGCCTGGAAAGGCCACATCTGGAGTTTTGAGTCCAATTCTGGGCTCGCCAGTACAAGGGAGACACTGAGCTCCTGGAGCAGATTCAGTGGAGGGCAACAAAGACAATTGAGGGACTGGAGCATCTCTCTTACAACGAAGGGCTGAAGAAGTTGGGCCTGTTCAGCCTGGGAAGAGATGTCCGAGAGGGGACCTTGTCATTGTCTCTCAGTATCTGAATGGGGGCTGCCACGAGGATAGAGTCACAATCTCCTTGGTGCCAAGCAGCAGGACAAGAAGCAATGAGCAGAAACGGATGCAGAGGAAGTTCCACCTTCTCTGCTCTGTGGGTGACTGCACACTGGAACAGAATGCCCAGAGAAGTTGCAGTCAGTCTCACTGGAGATACCCCAGAACAGTCTGGGTGCAGTCCTCTGCCACGTGCTTTAGGATCACCCTCCAGAGCAGGGAGGTTGGGCCAGATGACCCACTGTGATCACTTTCAGCCTGACCCATTCTGCGGCTCTGTGATTCTCTGCTCGGCAGCTCTGTCAGGTCCTTTTCTTTCTTATACTGTGAACTCAGACCTGGATGCAGTACTCCAGGTGGCATGTCACCAGAGGAAAATAGAAGAGCAGAATCATCTCCCTAGACCTATTGTCTGTGATGCTTTTTTATGCAACCAGACATGCAATCAATTTTTTGGTCTGTAAGCATACATTGCTGAATTAGGTCTATTTTTTATATCAACTAGTATTCCCTCAGTTTTCTTTAGGGGTCCTCTCAATCCATTCATCCTCCTGTTTGTACTGATATTGGGGATTGCCCTAGCTCATGTCTAGGATATTGCACAGCTGATGGCAACTTCCATTCCTATGTGTCCTGGTGAAATGAATGAATTTACATATGGGAAAAGTTTGAACCAAAAGACATGGTGCATATGAAATAGAAAAATACAAGCAATGATCTCTGGTGAAGGTGGGTTTAGAAATGAAAATATAGATGAACTGCAGCAATTAAAATAGCTAAGCCAGCAAAATAGACATGCAAGATTAGTCCTTGGATAGCTCACTTAACAGTTTCATATATAAAAACTTGAAGATATTAGCTTCTGGATACTTAAATCTAGCACATTTCATTGTTACTCCCACTGTCAACATTAATGAGAACTCTTCAAGTATACTGAAGAGAAATAGATCTTTAAAGGATTTCATTTATTTTTTAAAGGATCACTTAAATCTAAATTACTATTAAAAGGAAAAGAGTGCTGAAGTAGAATTGCATTAAAATTACATTAATTCTCTCTCTCGAATGACTGCCATGAAAGTATAAATAATGTATTGAAGACAAGGGAAAGAGAAGTGAAAAAGGAAAAAAAAGGTATGTTTGCAATCAAATAAAAAAGTTTTATTTAAAGTTTATTAGAAAGTATTTTAACACCTCCAAAATGCTACCTCCATTTGTCTCCTAATCAGAAATTCATATGTAAAACATTATATTCTCATTTTCAATTTGATTATTATAATCAAGTTTATTTTAAATAAATAAAGATAAAAGTCATCTTAGAAGATCAACTAACATTTTTCTTTAATTCAAATATTTATGGAGAATAATTATGTATATACTACAGCATAAATTTCTTTATTCCTTATATAAAGTATTTTAAAATACAATATATTTATAGCTTACTCTGCATAACTATTTCTTGGTGGGTCTTATGAAGTCTGGCTGCCAGATACCCACCCAGTCACTTTCTCACTCTCTCTCCCCAACATGACAGGAGAAGAAAATATGAAAAATTTTGCGGGTCAAGAAACGGACAGGGAGGCCACTTATCAGTTGACACCATGAACAAAGCATAGTTGAAGCAAGTAAAATGAATTTTCCTCCTGAAATTCAAAATATCTGTACTAAATATCGGTACTAAAAAGTCCTTTCTTGCATCTTCCTCATTTTCCTGGGCTAAATTTCATTCCTTCAAACCCAACTCCTCTGCCTTCTTACCCTATCTCCAAAGGAATATGCACATACATATTTCTCTCTCTCTCTCTCTCTCTCTCTCTGTGTATATATATATATATATATATGTCAGAATGGGTCATGGTAATACAACCATCTTTTCTTCTTTCTTATATTAAAAGAAATTAGAAATGTGTATCTTATATGCTTAAAATTATTTATAACCTATATGTATTATTTTAGATAGAACAATTTGCAATATCTTTTTCCAGGAACTCCATGATGATATTCTTCCAAATCTTGCAGATGAGAATTTTTGTTCTCTATAGTGAGGTTTTGGCCAGCTAATCTATGCCTAAATGATAGGCATTTTGTGAAATGTTACAATGAAATATAAATATGTAATTTCCAAAAAAGTCAATGCTAGATGTTATCTTCCAGATGTCCAAAGGATTCCAGAAAAATGTTTCTCAAATAATATAATCAATTTTATTTACAATGTTAAAAATCTTATCTAATGTCTTTTTATTTGCTTGACAGGACAGCATTGCCAACATAAAAAATTTAAATGTTCACACACCGGGTCAGCTTTGCAGACGGTAGAACTAGAATGATTTATACCATCTGAAAGATAGGATCTCATGTTTTTGAAAAATGTGTAACTAAAAGTGATATAGTACAATATGTTTTCTTACATGACAGCATGTCTCAAGTGTCAGTACATGATTTATAAAAGAAAATTTTAAAATGCTGTATAAAGCAAGAAAATAACAGACAGCATGTATGGAAAATTCTATATAAAACCTTGACTAGCAGCGATTTGTAACTTGAAATAATCATTAGTGCTGATTTCTTTTTAGTACTACAAAGTGTATCAGAAGCAATATGACTGTTTAGCCATCAAAGATAGTCTTTTGACGTGCCTGAACACTTTATTACACAATTCCCTGTCATTCTGTCTTTTGCCACACAAGTTCCTCTGTATTCAGGTTGCAAGTTTTGATATGAAGCGGGGGGTAGAGAGATAGAAAAAGGGTATTTTTAATGGTTCTTAATATTTTTCTTCTAATACTGTTTCACACAGTTTTTCACAGAACTTTCAAAGTCCTTGTGAATCTTTTCCTTATACTATAACATCTATGAATGGGTGACAACTGACTGTGAAGAAAAATTAATCAAAACAGATTCAAAGTTACTGTAAGTTTTGTGAACTTTTCACTGTCAATGCCATTCCCTGTATGACATCTCCAAGACCTTGATCAAAATGTTTTACACAAGTGTTCCTGCTCACTATATGAAGAACTTCTCACTAAACACAGAGAGCTAACAATAACAACTAGTGAGTCAGTATTGTTTTTCTTTTCAACACTCAGCATCTAGAGTCAAATTTCTTGAACTGTAAATAATAAAACAAAGATTTAAATGCTAAGCAGTTCATTTAACAGCACATGGTAACACCAACATCTGTTTCAGTGGAACTTCTCTATCATACTTAGGCAGGTTATCAAAGTCCCAGGTTTGCTTGTCATGGATTATTCCTAAGCTGATGTGTAGGGCAAAACAAAAATAAATGGAAATGCATTGAGTTCCATTGTCAGTGTTATGCAAATCCTCATATTTATTGAAGGTTGCATCAAGTTTTACATAGCTATGAGCAATAAGTGATCTTCAGAGATGAAGACAAAATTCATGACACAGCTGGCATCCATACAGTCTATGGAGGTACTCCTGCAGAAAAGGCTGTCCATCCTCTTATTGGGAAAGTCTACTGGCCATGTTGTTCTCTGGACAGTGCTCAGGTTTTGTCTTTGATTTGACTGGCATGGGGGAAAATCAAATAAATGGATAATACTATTGAAGAGTTTACAAATTCTCAATTTAACTCTGAGCTTGTGTAAGTTTTAACATAACCTAAGAATGCAATAGTTCTCACAGCCAGGAGGACATCACAAGTGCCAGTAAACTTAATTATCTCACAATTTAGATTGCAGAAATATGCAAAAAATTAAAAATATATAGGCAGAGAATGGCAGACTATGAGGATGTGTGGCAACCCAAAGTATAGCAGAATAAGGAAGATAAAGTGTCATGTGCTGTTGACATTGAAGTTGTCAGGTCATCAATATCAAAACATATCTACTCTCAGCTTTTAAGGACATCTCTTATCAGGAAAACAATGGATAGCCTATACTCCTGCTGTCAGGAAAACAGAGTAAATAAAATCAGAGTCATGGTGACTCCTTTATCTATCAGCCTCAGTCCTTGACCTTGAAGTGTCTGGGAAAGCAAGAAGCAATAATACACTGCTGCCCTCTACCTTTAAATAAATGAGATTTTTAAAGTGTTCCTATTCCATCAGTGTGCACCTGGACAGCCATTTGCTATGTGTAATTTGTATGCACAAATACAAGGAAGAAATTATTTAAAAATAAACTTCCCACTGCCATTCATGGATTTGGGTAAAACTAGTTGAGATAAATTAGAGGTGTTGCACAATCTATCTCATGATCTTGCATTTTTATATTTCTAGATGAATTAGTTAGTTGGCACAGTCACTCAGAAATGCTGAGTTAAAGAGGACTTTGAATTTCATGCCTTTGATTAATGTGGATTCATATCCATAATCTTTTAATAGAATAGTTCAGTATGACATCAAAAATCCAAATACACAATAACAAAATTAAACAAGAATCCATTGCTGTACAATAGGACTGTTGTTAATACTGATACTTTCTACTGATGCAAAATATATGGTAATTTAACATCATAGCCTGTTATCTCTTGGATTATCTATATATGGTTCCTTTTCCTATAAGTAATTTTCTGCTTTTTCTTCTTGGTAAATCTTGGAGCAAGCATGCTGAAAATATATTGTCTTCTGAGGAGCAACCAGGCTTATTCAAGATGAGCTTTATCTGCTTTGTGTCTGCAGAAGTATTGGAGGTCTCTAGCAAGGTCAGTACAGAGCTTGCAGAGCAGAGCTGATTTTGAGTTCCTGAAGGTGTGCTCCACATTTGCACAGACAGTTGACAAGTAAGTTGCAAAATATTCTGTTTGTGGGGAGAGATCAGGATGTAAGCCATACCTCATTTACAGTTTCTATTTATTATGAACATCTTCTTTGAGAAACAAGTTATTACCATAATCTCTCTTGGGTAAAGGGCTGGTGTTATAGTTTAACCATATTGGCCATCAGCTCAGCCCCACACAGCTTCTCACTTACTCCCTTTTACAGCAGGATGAAGAAAAGAATCAGAAAAGTGAGAAAAAGATTGGGTTAAAAGAAAGATAATTTAATACGTAAAAGCAATGAATGCAAACAAAATCAAAGTAAGAAATTCATTCACTGTTTCCTATAGGCAGGAAGGTGATGAGCCATCTCTAGAAAGCAGGGCTCCATCACCTGTAATGGTGACTTGGGAGGACAAACACCATCCCTCCAAATGTCTCCCTCCTTCATCTCCTAGCTCTTGTTGCTGAGCATGATGCCAGATGTTATGAAACATCCCTTTGGCTGGCTCTCTGTCTCATCTGTGTTGCCTGCAGGCTTCTTGTCACCCTCAGCCTACTTGCTGACAAGGGACAGTGAGAAGTAGCAAAGGCCTTGTCTCTGTGTGAACACTGCACAGTAATAACAAACATCTCTGTATTATCAAAATTGTTCTTATCAACAATTCAAAGCAAACACCATAAATGCAACAATAAAAACACTTAATGATACCCCAGCACAAAACCACTACTGCTAGTAACCTGCAGTGATAGGAGTGCAAGTCTTTCAAACAGGCCAAGTTACTCCCAAAATATATATTGATAGGATCCAATAACTTCATTTAGTAGGGAAAATTTCCTTCTTTTAGCTCTAGCTATTTCTTTTTTGACCTATTTCCTAGGCTGCATCAGCAAGGGAAGATTGCAGAAGACATGTTGATAATTATTTTATGGACCTATCAATGGTGCTTTAACAAGTAAAGCATATCCAAGACCCTTCAGCAGCAGCTGATTTAAGTTGCTGCCATTTCCTCCTGGGTGCAGCTGGGGTGGGATAACTGCTGATGCTGTTGCGAAAACAGCTGCACAAGCTCTTCAGCCAACTGGAGCTGGCTGGCAGCAAGCTGCTGAATACAAGCTGCTGCTTATTTGCAACAACAGCAGCCTACCGGGTAGCACTGCTTTGTGCTGCTATAGTGGCTTGAAAGTACTGCCAGGTGGGAACTTCTGAGAGTTTAATCCTAAATCCCATTTCCAGGTGGTATTCTGTGACATTCTTAAGATTACTGAAGGCCAAAAGACTAGCTAAGTAGTTTGGGATATGATCCTGCAGTGAGGAATGTAAAATGAAGAAGATTTTCCTCTGTCTACCTAGTGGTAAGAGCCAGTTGGCTGTATGGACGTAGCTGCTGAGAAATATGTGATAGTTAATGTATTCAGCTTTTTGGAGCAGATGAATATAAACTTTTTGTGAGATTTGATATCCATAAATCATAGAGAGCTGTGACAGATAATTTTGTTTGGTAGACATTTAGACTGAAAATATGCCCTCATATTTTATTAGTTTGGCTAAAGTGATGGAATAAACCCTAAAATATTAACAGAAGCTATTTACATAATCAGTACAAATAAAGAATGGAGTCTCATAAATGAGTAAGATCATAGAGACAAGTCCTTCCTGAAGCAGGATATTTATTTTATATTAAAAAGACAGCAATTTATTAAGACAAATCTCTTAGCTTCATCTGCTCCAGCTTTTTTTTTTTTTTTAATTTTTTTAATTCAGGATATATTGCATGTTCAATTTTTTCTAAACTTCATTCTCTTTGTTTTTTAATTTTTTTAAGGTTGTCAAAGGATTAGCTTTCTTATGCTTTGAAAATTTTATGTGCTAGGGATGCATACAGCAGATGAAGACAGCACGTACCAGTTCCTTTCCAGAACAAAAATGAGTTCCTCAGGAGCGTTCTTTTTATTGATGTGATACATTAATGACAAGAAATGGAGAAACATAAAATCTTTATTTATGTCATGTCCTGTTTCACCCATATGAAGCAAAGATATTTTGAAGAGCAGAGTGGTTTACAGGCAAGTTTTAGAATGACCTGGAAATTTACATTAAACTATTCAGAGAATGAGGAATAGATCCAGGATGTTGCCTTCGGGGCTCATTTTTGAAGGACAGAAAAGGGATCTCCTGCATTATACTTGTAAGGTTACAGCAGAATATAGACAAAAACTTACTAGAACAGTTTATTTTTAATTTTTTTTTATAACTATCCATTTCCATAACAAAACTTGAAAATTCCTGAGGGACCTTTGCAGGACTGACAAAGGGAAGTTAAGAAGAAGGACATTGGAATTTCCATACTCTAAATATTGCTATTAAATCAGATGTCTTTTCTTTTTCTCTGGAGCAATAGGTGTGATCTTGAACTGGGAAACAATTTTTAAAGGCTCCCACTACGTAAAATTCAGCTGTGGGAATAAAAGGCAATGTGAAGAAGCTAGAAGCAGAATACAAGAGCGTAATAGGAGTTAGGATTCGCTTTCATGGAACTATATGCAAAAATCCCAGATGACCTTTCCCACATTCCAGAAACATTTGGAATTATTTTTCTCTACTTTCAAGTGCTTTCCTTTTCAGATATTTTGGAATATTTTTGGTATGAAATATTAAACCATGCTCTAGATATCTATGTGAAAGGTGAAAAAATTCTTTCTGTATGATAGATTGTATCAAGCACATTGTCTAGACTTGAGGCAGTGGTAGAGGAAAAAAAATATTAGAGCAAGGTTAATAAAGTACATACAGAAATGACAAATAGGTTTAGAATAATAATCTCTAACAGAAGTTGTTTAAAAAGTATTTTGTTTTGATACTTATTTCTTCTCTACCACTATTTACTTAATGCAAGAATGGGAATGTGTATTTTTGCCAGCTAGAGTACCACACTCAAGAACAACGATAGAAGTACTCTTCAGTGGGTTAAGATGACCTTTCTGTTGTTGTTTTATTTATTGCTATTTTTTTCATTAGATGCTTATAGATTTTCAGGTGAAGCTTTTTAAAAGGAGATGCTTAGATTGATGAGCTGTTTTAGTAACTCTTTCACTACCTTAGCTTTTTCTCCGTCTCTTTAATTGCATTAATTTCACTTTATATATAAATTTCTTGTAAATAATTTTCTTCTAAGATTTCTGCACATAGCCAGCTAATTCTGTCATTCCAATATCCACTTTTTTCTAATTATTTGCTTTTCATGCCTAGAAAAGCACGAGTCTAGACAGTCTATTAAGGTAAATATATTAAAAAAAAAAAAAAAGAGACCTAAAGACTTAGTGGGTTCAGTCATTTACACTGAAGCAGTTAAAGTAAAAGTTGAAAACTCCAAAAATATCTGAAAGTGTCTTACATGGGTGATTTTTGTTCTCAGGTACAAAAGCTTTTGATAGCTCTTAGTATTTGTACAAAAAGATGATATTTTTGCTTAATTGTCTTCTGTCTGAAGGTAGACTTTAGACCCATTCTTTTTCATGTAGTGGGAAAAAAACTACTAATACCTTAAAAAGAGAAGTCACAAAAATGAAGCTAAAAATTTAGCTGAAAATTGTTTCATATCATACTAGCAGGGTAAGTTGCCATAGAATGATGGGTCTTAAAACAATGTTTGTTTCATTTGGCTTTTAAAACAAAGGTTCTCTGCAAAACTAGACTGCGGGTGCTCTAGCAGGAATTTAGACTCCTTTCTCTAAAGAGTTGCATCTTTGCAACTCCAATAAGTAACCAAGAGCTCTTCTGTGACACGCACACACTAAATCCTAAGAATGTCCCTATAAGAAATATAACTCTCAGATTTTAAGAAAAAACTTTTGATTGATAAGGGCTCATCTGAGCCACAACACACAAAAAATGGCATCAGTAAATTGCTTGGCAAGTACCCATGTGGGGCTCCATGGAGATTTTTAAATCCCTTAAAGGTCAAAGCACCAAAAAAGTCCTGTCATCCCCCCGTCCCCTAAATTTTAAAGATAAAGGTAGTTTAGTAGCATTTGAAATTTCCCAAAATTTTAAATTAATTAAGAAAAGAAAGCTTTTTCCCTATTGATTTTTATTCTTATTTTTTTCACAGCTCTACAATTTCCACAGCAATCTTTTTAACATCTAAAAATCGTCACTGCTGAATTTCAAAAAAACTATGTGTGTGTATATATATATATATGTATATATGTATATGTAATTACTGTATACTTTAATAATTTTGATTTAGTAAAATCGGAATTCTATAAGCCTCTACTATACTCACACATATAACAGTCTTGCCTACATGGTCACCAATAATACACAAAACATATAGAAACTTATTTCTCTGTGTGATCCATATCCAGTGTATGTATGAAACTGGAATTCAAAATATATGAGATGGAAGAAATGAAAATGGCAGAGTAAGCCTAGGAAACCAGGCTTAAATCACTGTAGTTTGCCAATGTTTTTATCTGAGTTTAGTTCTTATAAATTGCCCTACTTTATGTACCACAAAGTAGTGCTTGCTGTTTGCCCTCCCACAAATGATTTTTATATGCAGTATCTATCCAACCACTAGCAAGCTAATCTCATTTAAAGTACAGTAAATAGAACTCAAAAGCATAATGCAATGAAGTGCTAGGTTGGCATAATGCCAATTCAATTTTCCTGATTTAAAATCAACTTCATTATTATGTGCATTTTTCATTCAATAATCTTAATTATACATTGAAAACATGAAGAATAGCATAGTAAATCTGTAGTTAGGAGGCTTTTGACCAGGTTTAATCTCAAATGGCATTATATACAGCAGGTTTATATATTAATATGTATTTATGTATTTATATACATCAGCTGATTACTGACCACCCAGTGATTTTGCTAACAGTGGAATGACAACTCTGTTTTTCCTATCAGGATTTCATACCTTTTCAAAGTGATCTTTTTTCATTTTGGCTCCTTAAGTTTCTGCATAGAAGGAAATAGGATAGACTTTTTTAATTTGAAGAGGCCTACAGTGATCCTCTAATCCAACTACCTGAACTATTCAGGGCTGACCAAAAGTTAATGCTGCTAATGGCATTATCCAAATGTCTCTTGAACATGTGGCTTTGGGCATTGACCAATTCCTCAAGGAAGCCTGCAATGTCTGACCACCTTCTCCTAATGCTTGCCTATATCCAGTCTGAACATGCCCTGGCACAGCTTTGAACCAACCTTTCTTGTGCATCTTGTCACTGGATTTCAGGGAGAGGAGGTTAGTATCTCTCCCTTCACTTCCCCTCCCCAGAAAGTTGTAGAAAACAGCAAGGTCAGCCCTCAGCCTCCATTTCTTCAAACTAGACAAACCCAGACTCCTCAGCCACTCCTCACAAGACACGTCTTCCAGCACTTTCACCAGCTTTGTTTCCCTCCTCTGGATGCATGCAAAGACCTTCAGATCCTTCTCAAATTAATGAGGACCAGAACCGCACTCAGTACTCCAAATAAATGAGGCCACAGCAATGTTGAACACAGTGGGCTAATTTTGACTGCCTGGTGATACTGTGTTGGATGCACATTTCTTCCTAAGTTACATATCCATCTGAGCTTTTATGTTTCTTATGCCTGAACAGATATTTTTACAGCTTGTTCTCACCAGTTACCAGTTTTATTGGAAGCCTGAGCCACAATTACACAGTTGTACCATATTAGTGAAAGACTTCAGATCCTTACAACAGAAATAGTTAAATTTCTAAGAGCCACAAAATACTGTAGTAGAGGTTATGGAGAAAGACTGTGGAGCTTCACTTATTATTTTATACATCCACTGACAGAGAATTCCTGAACAGAGAATCTTGGAGAAGACAAAATATAGATACTTATTTTAAGATTTTTTTTAAAGCTAGAAGATATCCTTTTTTTTTTCCTTCTTCAGCATAACAGAGTTAGCAGATGAAAAATAGCTTTAATATTGTATGTGTCTAAATAATATAAGGGAAACATAAAAGATCTTTGTGGTGATAACTTGATATGTAATCTATATGTCATTTAGAAACCCTCAAAAACCCTCAAAATGATTAAAGCCTTCTTCTGACAGTTTACTAAGAAAAATTCCTGAAAAGCTAAGCATGACGCAGGTGAAAGTAAAGGAAAGAGAAAAGAAAAGAAGATCTACTAAAGGAAAAGGTAGAAGAAGGGGATATTAACGTTGTCAGAGAACCAATATCAGTAAAATTTATGCAATTTTTACAATTATGTTGTTCTTTGCCTGGGAAAACTAGCTTTTATTTTTTTTAACTATTAGAAAAGGATTGGTATACATTTTGGGGTTTCTACATAAAAATACACTTCACAATGACAATATTATTTTCATTTTTTCATCTAGTTTATATAAAATGGCTTAGCTAAATTAGTCTTTTAAGATTACAAAGTACCTGCCTACCAAAGATACTGTGAAATCTGTACTTTATCAGTCTGAGATAATTTGGGGAGAAAATGAGAAATATTAGAGATAAATTATTCATTTTTTTTTCCAAAATTTTAGATGGGAAGAATGTGAAAAGGTAAAAATCCCACTTTATGCAAAACATTGTTTCTAAGGTTAAGTCTTCAAAACAGGTTATGGCATGGATTCCTACAAAGCTCTTAAGAGGAAAATGTGCCCACATATATGAGCAACAAAGCATCCTGGACAGTCTGTATTCCAACTTCAAAGCAGATCTCCACTTGCACATATTTGTGGAGCAGCATTTCACAATTTCCCAGAAGTAAGTTAATGACTGTAATTACAGTATTGAAAGAGAAAGAATATCAATAAATGCACCAAAATCTATATGAATTTTGTGGTTGAAAAGACAGCAGAGGGTTGAATAAATGTCATTCATAATGTGTCAAGTCAGAGTGAACAAAAGCAACTGACTAATATTTGTCTATAACCATACTGATCTTTCATTTCTTTGTAATGAGAATTTAAAGGCTTTTCATTCCATTATGCTTTCCCCCTCTTCCATCTGTTTCTATGACTTCAGATCATCTAATTCCTTCAGCCCTCTGTCAGTTATTTCAAATTTCTCTTGAGCTGTTTTCTCCCTTTATTGATTACCACTGAACTGCAAGAGATCTTCCATCAGCTTGCCCTCTTTACTGAAACATTGCCACAGGAGGTAAACAGTTCAGAAAGAACTTGCAGCAAGAGTTCAGTGTGTTCCTTAATCAAATTCTCATTAAAGACCAATATACTCCAAGAATTGCCATCCATAATGTCATCTATCCCATGAATTTCTACACCAGCCATCACTGTAATGACATCTGTAAAGCTCTTACAGACTTCTTAAGGTAGACATTAAGAATTTACACCCACAATGGCAGTCTTTACACTCAACTAAAGATTAACTAGCTGGTACACACAATTACTTTAAAAGTAATTTCTTTTTTTATAGTGGCATTGAATGAGCACAGACATTGTTTTATCTAATGCTGGTGACCTCAAACAGAATGTGTAGCAAAATAACAAGTGAAAGAGTATGGAAGTGGTTTCTTGGATCAATATCCTTATAGCAAAAGGTGTAATCATGATGAAAAATGAAAGACTTGTCAAAAGTAATAAAAATAACTGTATCTGACCGACATAATGGGATGCTTTTATGAAATGGTAACTGAAAATCATGCAGGCTTTTTCAGGTAGACCTACACTTTTTCTTTCATGATGGTCAGGAATCAGACAACCAGACAGTAAAATTCAAACGCAGAAATCTAATACAAGGAGAAAGAATCATCCTAGTAAAAGTGCTTCATGTAGTGGAACAGCTGAATTTCCTTTTTGGCCTTTTTTTAGGTTTTTTTGGCTGATTTTGTTGCTGGGTTTTTTTGTTTGTTTGTTTGTTGGTCTTGTTTTTCTTTTATTTTTAATGCTATTATTCTCTAGGACCAAAAGAGGAAACTTCTTGAAATCTTACATGTTCAGCCCAGCTACTCTAAATTAAGAATGACTGTAAGCAAAGATGTTCACAACTACCATGACTAGGAAAAAAAGTACTCTTTGTCCTTGGGTGCTGATCCACACTTTGGCAGTAAGTGACGTGATCTGGATCTTATACCCTTAGTTCTGGTAGTTTCATTCGAATTAAAACACAAAGGCAGCCAAAACAGCTGCATCATAAACTCCTATCTTCTGGTATTCAAAGTTACTACCAATATTCAGACCTACAGGAAGAAAATATTACAGATAATACTGATTACCTGTTGCTGTACCTACTGGTATTGACTAGAATCTATTGAACACAGATAGTATCAACTAAATTATTTCACTATTATTAAAACAAAAAAACAGGCAGAAAATTATTGGTCACAAAAACCTTATGACTGTTGAAGAATCTGACACATAAATCCTGATTTTAATGAAGATCTGATCTTATTATTATTTTCTCCCCATCTCACAGTTGTCTTTTTTCTCAGCTTCAATTCTAAGTGAATTAATTTAGGCTATATGATATATTTTCAGAAAACATTCCAATATGCGGAAATTATTTTGAAGTTGACAAGGGTTAAATGTAAGTAACTAGTCTTTTTAGACCAAAATTCAAGCATCTCAAAGTCTTTTATCTCCTCAGATTTCTTAGACCTACTTTTTAAATTAAATTTATTTGTATATAGCTATGTAAATATACAAGAGTTGGTGGAGTAGGGGGGCTGATGGGACACTTGATAATATACAAAATTTAGTAAAATAAATCTCTTTTTTATCTAGAATTATAGATAGTTTCAGTTGGAAAGGTCCTGTAAGATCATCAAGTACAATTGTAACCATAATGTTGCCACTGCAAAGTCCACCAATTTTATTGCCTACAATGTTAGTATCATTGTATTAAAACTATGTAATTGTTATGTTATTCTTCATATAATGGTGCTTCTTACATTCATGACTGAATGTGCTCTTGACTAAATCTGTTCTAAAACTGCAACTAAAACCTAAGAATTTCCTTTAAATAAAGTGTTATAACATTGTATAGCTAATAATCAAAGGTCAGGAAAGTTGATGCAGCGGTGCTCTTACAAGGCTGTTAATGTGTCATGCGAATTGTGTGGATGTGTTGTGGTGTGCTTATCAAAGCATTGATCATTTTAAAGAACCGTAACTACCATGTACGAACTTTTTAAAACTTCTAAGAGTAGATGCCATACCAGAATTTATTTGGGGTATAGAAAAAAAAATACAAAACAAAGAGTACCATTCTTCTGGTTTTGGTTACAAAGTTTTAAATTATGATATTTAAATATACTTTAAAAAACAAACCATCAAAAAAAAAAGAGTCAATGAAAGAAGAAATTGAATGAGCTTTAGAGAAAGACCATATATGCCTGCATGCACATCAGAATTTGGTTTTCTGGCAGGAAAAATGGGAAAAATGGAAACTACTTAAATAGAGAAGATAATGATTTATATTTATTTTGAAATTGCACTTTCAATAAAATTGAAAAAAAAAAAATTGGAGATAAATGTGTCTGGAATTTTCATGTCTCATGAAACTTCCCCAAATCTGAATGCTCATGCAAAAAACTGTCATTCCAATATTAAAAAAAAAAATTATACATTTGGCTTACTAGACAGAATGAACAGAAAACATAAGGCCTATATTTGAACATAGTGTTTGCTGATGTTTGTGAAGAAGGAGAAATTTTTGATGTAGCAGAACAAAATGATTTATATTTGGATATTGCTCAAGCAAATTTGGGAGACGAACAATGTGACATCTGGTCTTAGCAAAGGAGGATCTGGTCTCTTCTGCTCTTCAATTCCATTTTGAATGGAAATTAGAAAGTCAAGTAAAGTATTTATTAATGGCTAATTAAAATATTTTAAAAATACTAAATTAAATTCTGGCAGTCAAAATTCATATAGGAATGACCGTCAAAAATTTGTTACTGGTTTTGTTTCTGTGTTGTTTAATTTTGATATTGGAAGTTTTCCAGGCAAAGCAGATAAACCCAAGTAAAGAGTAAGACCCAGAAGAATCCAGATGGAAAGCCAAATTATAGATTTTTTTTTCCTACATGACTAAAAAGAAATATAAACAAATAAAAGTCCGAGATGATTAGCTGTCTTGCTTGCTTAGACATGGGGCACAAAACTAGACTGTAATATATAAAGAATTAAATTATTTGATGGCCAAATTACAGACTGGCCTGAAAGTAAATGCTTCAGTATTCTAAATTATGAACTGAATTTTAGGTTGAGACAAATTAGAAACCCACTTAGATGTTCTGATTAGACGTTGTGAATTCTGGACCAAAAACCAATGACCGTGTTAGAAGTAAATTGGAGATGCTGAAACTAACTCTATCCATTGTTTGTGTTTTAACAATTAATTTAACATGATTTGCACAGAGGAATCAAAAGAAAATAAAAAAGCTTTTTCAGAGGTTGAAAAATCTCAAAAAAACTGAAAACAAGAGCAACCATGTGGGAATAAATCCTGCACCACTTTATTATGTTGATTAATGCTGGAATCATTTATATTCACCATTATAATCAGGGAAAAAATGACATTTCAGTGAGTCAAAACCCAGAAGTTTGGCAGATATTAAAGATTCAAACATTTTTGTTATTTTTTTTTAATATTTTGTTCTTCTACCAGACTGTCTGAAAAAATCTTACTTTCACATTGCCTTATGAATGGCAAAAGCAATTTGGAGCTGATTTTCAAGAAATGTTTCAGTGCCACTTCCCCCACATAGCGAGACTTACTACCTGTTCAAAGAATGTGAAGAGGGGAAAAGAGTTGAGGTTTCCATAGTAACCTTTAGTAGTCCAAAGTAAAATTGCATAAAATGAAATCATTATCACTCAGCAACTAAAGAAGACAGCTCAGCTGATGAAGATCCAAGTTGTAAATGACTGCCGGTGAGTAGCAATTTTTTTCCCTACCTTTAGTATTACTATGCCTTTTATGGCAGAAAGAAAAGAGAAAAACATAACAAACCAAAAGACAAAATGTATGCTTCTGTTATGTTTAACAATTTTGAAAACTGATTTTTAATTCAGAAACAATGTGACTTAGAATACATGGTATCCATGGTAACCCAGGAGTTCCTAAAGATCACTCTGTTCATTTATCGGGAATATGAGCAGATTGTTTGTCTCCCGGTAGACTGCAAAATGTCCTGTTACTATATGGCTGGAAAACAAACTCAAAATGGCTTATAGAGCTTTCATTTCTCTTGCACTGCAGTAAAGAAAAATCTTTATTCACCAGATAATAGTAGTATGAAATAAATTGAAATATCTTTTAAGTACTTAATTCCTGAGACCTCCTAAAAGAAGCTGAAACATTGAGCAAAAATACCTTATCAGAATCAATAGAAGAAAGCAAATCCTTGAAAAGAAACAGTCTTTCTGAGGCATTTTTTCTCCCCTCTCACCAAGTGACTGAAACTATGCAACCACTTCAATGCTGTTAATCCCTAATGGGTTTAATCAGTTACTTACTATGAGTGACAAATGTATCAGAACATTTATTTATTTAGCTTTTTCTTTACAGATATAATCTGATACAAAGAAACATAATTCAAGTGTGTGATGAGGAGGGGTTTGCTGCTTTGGTCTCCTTGTTTGTTTGGGTTTTTTTTTTTTAATATATATTTACATTAGAATGAAAGGAAGAATTCTGTGTACCTTACATTTCAGGCTCCTATTATTAAAACAGCCTTATGCAATTTACTGTGCCACCATAAACATAAAGCTTTTCAGCCACTAGAAACATAGGAAAACATATACCTAGTGCCCCATTGCTAATCCCCTTTGGGCTGCTCAGTAAATAATTTGAAACAAAACAACAATACCAAAATACAAAGGATCACAGGAAATAGATGAGGTTGGTATTGTTAGGTTGATTCTGCTGTAGCCTCTACTGGGATAGGAACTGGTGTGCAACCTGTTTCTGAGGAAAATATGAAGAGTGCCCTGTCGCTATTCCATGGTCTGGATGAAGAGATGCATGTGCATGTTTATAGCTCGCAGAACAGTATGGTTAGGATTTCCAAGAATCCTGATAGTAAAATAAATGAGAGTTTTTCCATGCATTTTGCTTCTGGTATGCTATTTGAAGTAAATTTAAGTCATTATACCTGAAGAAAAAGTTTCCTTTTTAGACATCCCTGCTTAGATAGAAATGGTTTTTGGCTGATGTTTGGGCTGTACTACTAAGCTGTGTGTTAGGATGTGTCTTCAGACAGATGTGGTCTGGACCTGTGCTAACCAAATTGTCACCCAGGTGGAAGTCAGGGCATTATAGAAACCTGATACTACATCTAAGCTAACAGGATGGTGCTCCAAACTTCTCCAAGCTCCTGTGCTCCATAGCATGGCGCTGCAGCAGCAGTGTGCCCACCATGAACTCCGTGCCTCATTCATTCAATTACTTGACATGATTGGACAGAAACTGAAGTAGAAAGTTTAAAAATACCTTTTTTGAGATAGTGCATAAAATTCCCATAGAATGACTTTGATTACAGTGCATCATTCTAGAATGGAAAGATGAAAGAAACATGTCCTTGAATGACATACACATATTTTTGGACTGTTTTCTTCCTACATGCTTTAGTTTTCTAAGTGGAATACCTTATACACAGAAAGCATATCTATTCATTCATGCATGAGTTGCTTTATTTTGTACGTGAATTCATAAAACAAAAATAAAGGACCAGCAATTGTGAAAAATTTAAGGTTTTTTTTCTCTCAGTCCAGGATCACTGATGGTTTAAAACATCAGTATATTCTATTTCCAATGATTTTCCCATTATAAGTCTCTAAGGACTAGTCAAACCTCCACTTCTGTTGAAATGTCTTACTTTAAACATATCTTTACTTTATAACACACTCAAATATCTCAAATATCTCAAATAACCTTTTCACAATATATCATCATTAATTGCAAAAATTCACTAAAAATTAAAAAAGAACAAGAGATCCTTTCAAAAAAATTTAAAAGAAACATAATTAATTAAAATTAAAAACTACATCTAAAAAGAAATTCAAGTTCCACTTGTAATAATTTATAATAGATTTTTCTAAAGAAAGAAAGCATAAGTGCAGTTGAAGTAATTGGAGATTACTAATCATTTAACTTAGTCAATATTTTGTATAAGAACTTTTACAGAAATAATATTAAAGGATATTAAAGATGTTCAGCTCAGGCAAATTCACCAGCAGAACTAAATTTATTTTTAAAAAAATGTAAAATGAGAACTGAAATTGTACATTTCTGCAGAAGATCATTCAAGATTGGAAAGTCCATTTCACAAATAATTTGCCTGAAAGCTTTATAATAAAGGAAAAGCTAAAGAAAAAATATAAGCCATCCATACATATATTAACATATATTCCTGCTACTAAATCTTCAATGTTTCTTCTTACATGGATTTAGCTACTAAGGTGGTCTTGTCAAATACAGCTCTACAAAATTTTGTTTCAGACATGACAGTATCCAGTCCTTGCTCCTTATCACTGGGCACTGATTCCCTGTATTCCTATGCATTTATTACTTTATATCTTCCCTGTCCTTTCTCAAAATTAGTAGTCAGCATGATTGTTTTTCTGTGGTTACTGCTCCTTTTTTCTCACAAATATGTATGTTCCTTTTACCTTTCTGAGAAGAGCATGCATTTCATTATTTTCTTAAACTCTTCAAGGTCTGTCTTTTCATCAATGTCCTGAATTGTCTTGATACAACTCAGATGAAAAATAAAACCACATTTCTTGCAAGAACACAGCAAGACCATAGTTAACCTTATTCCTTCACTGAAGTGTTTTACATACTGGTAATTTATCTCAACATTTACTTACATGGAGTTTCTAGTGCAACTAGTAACCACAGGAGTGGAAACAAATCATAACCTGGCATCATTTCTGCAAATGATGTCTCATTCACATTGAGAACAAGATTAATCTCACCCATGTTTTCATATGCAGATGTAAGACCATGCAGTTTGTTTTCCTTTAAGTAAAAAGAGAGAATGAGGCTCACAAAGGCATAATTCAACTAATGTATTTTGGATTTCCTTTAGATGGCTCTATGTGCTTAGAATGAGTGAATGATAATATTTCAGATAGAAACATCTATGACTTGATTCCTCTGCCTGCACTTAAACACCCAGTGTTCATTGAGATGTCTTGGACTATTCTGCATGGATGTAACAGGAGTCTTCTAGAAAGGTCTGGCTCTCTATGTATCCCCTGTACTGTCCTATGAAGATGTGTATTTTGCCTCAGGAACTCTCAGATGACTCCAACTGATTTGAAGTTCAGGATATATACATTTTAATATCAGTGTGTGAGGCAGGGGTCAAATTTATTTATCCAAACATAAGTACTGAATCTTATGGCTACTAAAGCTTATACCTGGCTTTCAATTGTTGCTTCAGAAAGGCATTGGTTCTCCATAAGTGCTTTGTAATAACTTATAGCAGCTATTTTTCCTAAATAAAAATAGATGCATCTGTATAGCAAACTGAAGAGCTCTTTACATGTGGAAGCTGTCATTATAGCTAACAGTGAACCAGAATTTAATTCTGTTGCCTAAATGGTGCTGATTAGAAATGGCTGAAATGTCCCAGGTTATCCTAGCCTATCATCAGTTGCTACCTTGGAATAGCATATATCTCCCTTCTGTCCCATGTAGTGCCCAAGAGCCTCATGCACATCCCTGCCATGCCAGTACAACACAATTACATAATTATCCAAAATTTCACCCCACATCAAAACGTTCAGTGTTGTCAAAGGTGTTACTCAAATCGAAGGAGCCTTTCAGCTACCCAGAGGGGGGCATCCATTTCCATACATTCCCAAGGAGATCTAGGAACAATACAAAATGGAGACCTGCATGGTTTTGGACCAGCTACTGGAAGCCAGACCTAGGATCGAGAAAAAACAACTCCAGGTATTGTGAAGTGTTGGCAACTGAGAAGGTAACTCAAGTGCTTTGTATAAAGGTGCCCATACGCTCCCTTGAGGGTGTTACCTAATTCTCCACTGAGCATAATAGTTGCATAAATGCCTCTTTCACAGGACTACACCTTCATTTAAAAGTTTTAATTTGCAGCTACTTTCTTATTTGATCAGATAATGTGCTGATTAGACCAAAATCAGGAAGTAGATTTTTAAATAAGAATTATATCTACCAGTTCTCAAATTAGACTGCCGTGCTGTGATCAATAAACTAAGTCACAGAAAGAATATCAGAACTGCAGTCTTTAAACTGACCTTAGTAAGGAATATATTCAGTCAGATTTTAAGTATGGAAAAACTTAGAACACACATGGAAGGAATAGCATAAAGATACTTTTCCCCTTGAACACTTGTTTTTCTCACCTTAAAAAAAATATGATTTTCACACTTTATAAAAATTTAAAAATTACTTATAGTTAACAATTGACGATATTTGGTCTGTTTATTAGTTTTTGAATGATATTACAATGATAACTGAGTGGTTATTGAGGAGGATGTACTGATTCTGATTTAATCAATACTGTGACTTTGAGGGTACACAGAGTAGAAGCTTTTCTAACACTTTAGGCTAAACATATATTTTGAATGTAAACTTTCCCTTTTCCTCTTTAACACTCCCATGCAACACTTGCTGCTTCATTTTTTTTGGCATTTAAATACTGAAAAGGATTTAAAGCATGTCAACAGCATCTAAGAGAACATGCTACTCCTGAAATAAATTTAATTACAAAAATATTGTCTTATTCTCTGCTGTGACTATATTAATGATTCAGCAGCTATCTCCATTATCACTCTGTAAGTTCCAGTTATAACAGAGCAGCATGCTTTTTATTATATTAGGTGAATACAGGCTCTTTTTTGGTTCTTCACTCTGTAAAAGACCTGTGAGTGAGTGCAGGTGTGAAAAAAAAAAAGGAAAGAATACTTGCTTTTTAGAATGCTTTCAGGATTGAATTCATAGTAAGTTATTCAGCTTCTCCAGCTTTCATTAAAAAGCACAAAACAGAAAAATATTATTGCACTGTATTTACAGCATAGTATTGTTTTTCCATAGCTCATATATATATATATCTCCTATGTATTCAGATGTTTACACAAAGCGTACAGCTTGCTGAATCTGTTTTGATTTCACTTCCCACCTATCTGACAAGCATTCACATCAAACAAGAATTAAAGCTGCATGAACCTTCTTTGCTCCTACCATGAGTTTTGAAGCTAGGCATAGGTACAGGTAAACAGGCATACACACAAAGCAGGAAATTACTGAAGTTTATTGTTTTCTTATACAATAAGATGCTCTCTATGTAATAAAATATGAGCAAAGTGGAAGGCTTGGGTCATTTTGCAACTGTATTCTTAAAAATGCAATAAAAATACTACATGGTAGCTTATTTTTTAACCAATGTACTCTTATATGCCATGCATGCTAGCATGTTGGTGGCATGGTGACTGAAAGTTAAGAAAGATTAATTCAGATAGATAGGGAAAGGTTAGAACCTTTTGGTTCAACCTGAAAAGTTAGCCTTGCCATCAATTGCAGCACGGGATGGCAGATCCCTGGAGACACAGTCCCAGCATGGCCAGCAAAGCCATGGGGATTGGGACAGGCTGACAGGCCAAGATATGGGCTAATGTACATCTAAGTGTTTTCTGTAATGCCAGCAGAATCTCAGTACTGGACTTCCATCTGAACTGTCCACTCTTAGCACTTTCCATCTGAAAGTGCTTGTTCCTTTCAAAGCAATCCTGAAGACTCACATTATCTCTTTAGTCTTTTAATAGATGTGTTTGCTGCCGTATATGCCAGTTCTTGACCAGCTCTTGCCAGTGTTTGTCCAAAGCAAGAGTGACAATAATTCTTTCTCCTCCATTAGCCTCAGTCATTCTAGTTGGTGCTATCACACAAACACTACTGGTGACTGCTAAAGCACCTTTCCTGCTCCCCTCTTTCCTCTCCAGAGTCTGGCTGACCTTGTCTTTAGGTGCAGACACTTCACAGCAGCAGGGGAAGCAAAGGAAATGGCTGTACAGCAGAAACATTCATGATATAAACATTAAAGCCATTCTCCACTTCCTCTTCAAATCAGGTTAGGATGGAAAACTAAGACGTGTACTTCGTTTCAGTTCCCTTCAAGACAAGTTAATTTGAATAAGGCACCAGTCATGAGTAGATAGGCTCAACTCCTCTTTTTATTTTCCTGAATACTTAAGCGAACGTCTTTAGTATTAGTCTTTTACTAAAGACGTCAAAATTTATAGAAATGAAAAAGAAACAGTTGCTGCTGTTTATAAAACATTTTAAAGTGTTGTTGTACATTTCTATTACTTTTCTATATGACCTTTTCATTACTAGATAGCCATATGTTTCATATAACATCAACAACTTATAAAAAAACATTGGTGAAAATTTCAGCAGTAATTAAAATCAACAGTATTCCTTTATACGGAGAAAATAAAATAAGTCCTTTGGATTGCACAAACCTTTAAACAAATCAACAAAGAAATGAACAAAAAAGAATATTTCAAAAGCTTTCTTAATTCTTTGTATCAAACTCAGCATAGAAATCCCAAAATGCTATCTTTCTTATTGGAAAAAACTGCCTCTTGCTTTCCTTTTTTCCCCCTCAGAAATACAATATTTTTGTTGTGTTTTTCTCTTTTGTTTTTTTACCTCTCTCTGTTGAGTAAATCAGTTTTATGGCATTGTAGTCACAATAAAAATATATGTCAGTATTCATGTTCTTCCTGGAGAGGATGGTTTAGTCATTATTCATGATAAATAAAGACATTTGTATAGAAGTTAATGCAACTTTCCCTGGAAAAACTGCACTTCAGAATTTAATTTTCTATTTTATTTTCCCATTATAAAAATATATCTTAGGCCATGAAGATTTCCACTGACATTCCCGTGGCTCCAACATTTTCTTTCTATAAGCAAGATAACTCTGTGGCTTAAATTTAACATAGTTTTTACAATTGTGCACTTCTTTTTGTATGTTTGATGTCACATTTATGGGTAACAATGCAGTTCCTTGTACTGTAGGGGTTGGTATAAATTATCCATTCATAACAGCTATAGGGCTGAACTTTTCTGCTACAAAGTCCTTAAAAATTTTATTCTTCCTTTGTGTGATTGAGACAGTAGTAATAGTTGCAGAGTAGAGCCTCGTTTTTGGGAAATATTAAGCTGTGTCATAACATATAATGATCCACATTTTCAAAATAAATAAATCGCCCAGAGCACACAGAAGGACATTGTCTGAGCTCAACTTTAGAAATTATGTCTTTCAACAACTCTATGAAAAGCAAGTAGTGAAAATTGATTATTCTCTGAACTGCTAACTCATGCAAAAAACTACAAAGATCTCCTTAAAGAAATACAAATGAAAATTGTCACTAACTTTTCCTTTTTTATCTTCTTTTATGTGATATATATGTTCCATTAAGCCTTTTGTGAAAATCAGCAGCATGTTAACTGAGCTGTTTTGCTTCTCTGCTTTAGACACTTTAGCTTTTAAAACATCCCCATTTCAACACAAGGACCAAATTAGTATTTGGGAAAATAAAAGTTTGTTTCAATATATATAAATGGAAACTGGCATCTCCCCTCCCACTATAATTTCTGCACACTGTGTTCTCTGGTTTCGTTACTTCTTTGGTCAATAATTGGTTTTGTTTTTCCTTTTTAGTGGAAGCCTTGTGCATATGTGTCAGTCCTCATGCATTGGCATAGCATACCTAGGTGTTCACATGTGTATACTTAAACTGAGCATATGTATGTGTGATTGCATGTGGGTTGAACCTGATGTCACCAGTTTTAGAAACGTTCATTACCCTTTGATACACTTTGTCTACATTTTTTCATAAAGTACAAAAAAATTAACATCTATTTGAAGCTAACTTGCTGTGAGCCAGTCCCACCACTGCTGGCAGTAATTGTTTGCATGTGACCTTGCTTTTTGATTATGCTGAAATTTATTAAGGAGCAATCTGCAGGCAACCATTCTGGTCTGCTCACTTGAATGTGATTTATTCAGAACTTTCCTGCATGCTTTGTCCATCATTTAATCTCAGTTTCTAAGGGAATTAATCTTGAGTTTCTTAGCTTCTAAATGATTAAAGTAAACACGGGCAAGAATGAAAAGGGAGAAGAAAGAACCATAGGAATCTTTCTTCCCTTTTATTCTTTAGGGAAAGGTACGTTCAGTGCAATGAATAAAACTATCTTTCATGTGGAAATTCTGCTTTACCGGCAATGCAGAGTACTTTATTTATGAAGATGAGTAAGCTAATCCTCATTAAGAAGAAATATAATGAAGTGTGGGGGTTTTTTAAGTCCTAGAATTTTATAAAGACATTTGGGATTTGAAATATGATGAAAAATAAAGTACAACACAAAATGAGAAGTTTTCATTACCAGAACGACCTAAAAACCCCAAAGGAATGCTTAAAATTAGTTTATAAGTTGAGATACTAGAAGAGTATCCCCACTTCGCAAATGCAAAAGTGATATTGATCAGTAGTATAATTACGGCTAAGATACATTCTCTAGAAAACTTGTCTGAAGGAAGTAGAAGGATATTAAAAAAACAAAAGAAGAAAAACACCCAGGAACAAAACAAACTGGGGATATGGAGCTACACCAGCCTTGCCTCCACTGGGCTACTGAACTTAGCAAGCCCCTAAAATACCTGATGTACATTTAGAGTCTCCTTTATAATTTCTTATATCTTTTTCTCATAAAACACATGATTGCTGAGAAAATTTATTTTCAGGCTTGAGGTGAGAATATGTAAATGTGCCTGTGGTACTTTTGAACATTGATGTACAGACAGCCACTCGCCACAAAGAGACCTCATATAGCAGATTTTTCTATTGTTATTACAACAGATTTTTGTTGTAATTACACTTCCTCACATTTTGCAGCATTTATTTTTACTTCATGTTCATTTGCCTGTTCTTCAAGGTGTATTCACACTTTCTAGCCAGTTGTCTGATTTTCATTGATGCATTAGATTTTCTTCAACTTTATGTAAATGTGTTGGTTTTGCACAGCCTAGCTTTTGGTAGCAGGGGGGACCACAGAAGTGGCTTCTGTGAGAAGCTGCTGGAAGCTTCCGCCATATCCAGCAGAGCCACTCCCAGGTGCCTCTAAAGATGGACACACTGCTGGCCAAGGCTGGGACAATTAGAGAGGCTGGTAATGCCTCTGTGATGACAGATTTAAGAAGAAAATCAAAGCAAAGAGGGGCACACCAGAGAGGAGGAGGAGGTGAGAACATGTGAGGGAAAACAACATGGAGACATCAAAGTCAGAGTGGTGTCTGAGAAGGAGGGGAAGGAGGTGCTCCAGGTACTGGAGCTGAGATTCCTCTGCAGGCTGTAGTGAGACCAGGGTGAAGCAGCTGTGCCCCTACAGCCCATGGGTCCAGGGGGATGTAGAGATCCACGCACAGCTTGTGGGGAAGGTGCCCATGCTGGAGTGGGTGGATGCCTGGAGGAGGCTGTGATCCTGTGGGAGATCTGGTGGAGAGAGAGGGTCTCTTCTCTCTGGAGCAGCCTGCCTTTGTAGGACTGGACTCTGTAGCCACATGCCACAGCAGTTTTGGGAGGACTATCTGCCCATGGGAAGGACTCATGTTGCAGCAGTTTTGGGCAGATGGCTGCCTGGGAGATTGGAGCCAGGCTAGAGAAGTTCAGAGAGAACTCTCTTCCTTGGGAAGGGACTCCATGGTCTCACAGTGGAAGGACTCCTCTCCCACAGCAGTGGAAGAAAACCTCGGGTGACAAATTGACCAAAACTCCATGCCGTCTCTCTCCCTGTACTGTCAGTGGGGAGGAGGGAGGGGGCTAGGGGAAAAAAAGAGGTGTTTTAAGGGCTTATTTTACTTCTCATTATCATCCTCTGATTCTGTTAGTAATAAATTCACTTTGCAACTTTAAGCTGAGCCTTTTTCGTCCTTGAAGGTTTTTGTGCTTAACTCATGAGCACTTTGTTGTTTTTTTTTTTCCTCTGTTCTGCCCAGCTGTGGCAGGGGAGTGTGAGGAAGTGGCTTTTATGGGTGCCTGGCATTGAGCCAGTGTCAAACCACAGCAATCAACTAAATTTCCTTCACAGATTCTTTTCCCCTGAAAAAATAATACATGAAATTATAAAATAGAATACCTCTTTGAGCTTATGTTACCTGAATACCTCTAATAGGCTGAGTCTGACGCGTACTCGCCATCTCAAAAGCTACTTGCATCACATAATTCTTACTCCAATTCTCACCTTCTACAAAATAGCTAATGTGGTATCCTGTGTTTTACTACACAAAATGATTTAATAAATCTAGGCCAGCAACTTTTCTGTGTTCCCATTTTCTGTAAAATTTCTTATCAAGAAAGCCATCAAACTTACAGTTATATACTCGCAGTAAATACAAGTGCATTGTTAATGTTTCCTCTTTGTAGTGTAGACATTGTGGAAGACTTGGTCATACACTGGTTTTGAATTGGAGAACTGGATGTTGCAGCCTGGAGTGGAAGAAAATTAGTTTGATTTTAGAATAAGACCTTGATTAATTAGGGAATTGATTTAATTAATTAAAACATTAATTAAATGTTGAAGAAAATACTGAAAAGACAACAAAACCTAACATACAGGTTTTAATTAAAATACTACATAAAATTTTGGTGAAATCAAAGAAAATAGAATAACTTAATTATAAACATTATTTATATAACTGTCTCTTAAACAAGTTGTGGCAACCGTATAGGAACAGCAACATGTAAAACTAAGCATTTGTAGAGCAAAATATAAGGAGATGAAGACACTAAGGATGAAATGTTCAGTTTGCTAAATTAATTATATTTCATGATAAACAGTCTTTCTCCCATCCAAGAAGATACTTCATACATCAAAAGCAAGTCAAAAGCAATCCATTGTCCTGTGAGTAACATAATGCATTACTGCATTCTGCTGGAAAACATCCCAGGGTACTCAGAAACTCTAAGTAATGAAATAAAGGATATTAATGATAAAACAAAACTATGTGGCTTTTATAGAATCTATTTTTATTAATTCTGTACAGACACACAATTATGTCCTTTGCTAAGCTGTGTATCATGACAGCTCATTAAGAGAAATCATGGCAAACAATTTTGATTTTTTTTTAATTGTCTAAGAAGGAATAACAACTTTGGCAAATAAGATGAAATAAAAAAATAACATTCAGAAAAAATCAAGTGAAGCAATTTGAATACTTCTGACAGTGGTTAATTGCCATAAAACCAGAAAATAAATTATTTAGGCCATGTGTAAACATGATATAAAATGAATACATTCTTCAATGCAGTAACATATTTGTGGTTTAATACTAATTTTGAATTAATGTTATTCCATTTCCAATTTACTAAGTGTCATTGAAAAAGCAGTCATTTAACAAAATGTTCTGTAAATCTCACTCAGCATGTTATGGCATGGATATGTCTGATCAAAACTATTTGACTTTGCTATTCCACTATGGGCTTTGGTTCTACTAATTTAAATAAATGGAGCAATGTTATAAAAATTACAAAATACCTTTGAAAGACACCTCCAGGTCGAGCACACTACCAGCACTCTATAAGTGTCAGAAAGAGGTTCAATTAACAGAGTTTGACGAATGGCATAGGTATTTTTATTAAAAATTTCTTTCAGACCCTAAGAATAAGGATCCTTAAATTTTGATGGTGAATGTTTGCCATGACTTCCGCTGTCTTAGAATCTGGAGGTATTAATTCAATAGCCTACACAGAGGCACCTCTAAACATTTGAGTTTGCTAGGTATCCTACCTCAGATCCACTTGTCCTTTCAGAATAAAAACCAAACATGAATTGTCTTTATGTTGTCTTTTATATGCCCGCAAGAATATCTCAGACACCCTACAGCACCCCAGCTCAAACAGATTTTAGGTATGAATAGCAGAAAGGTGTTCTGAGTTCTACTTTTGTGCTAATCATCCTAGACTGCTCTTAGTCAGCAGGAGAAATAAAGGCTCTGTCGGGCAATTAATAGAAATTTGACCTCTGATCTAAAACCATAGGAATTTCCTGTGGTGATTACCAATCTATCTACTGCCTGTTAAATTAGCCTTGGTAAATCATGGACAAAAATGATCCTAACATTGAATATTTAAATGTCTAAGGTCAAGGAAGAAGAGTCCTGCCTCCCCCAAGACTCTGCATTATCTCTGAAGGTAGAACTTACTTGCTAGGTCCTTTAAGTCTTGTAACACTGAGGAGGAATGCATTAGTCTACCATCACATAATACTGATTACAGCACAATGATGAGAGTAGAGTCTGTCTTCACATCGGTGCTAAGATCTTTTCTTATTAGTTCCCTTAAAGTTCACAGAGCTTATGTCAGCTGTTTTCTTCCTAGTACTTTAGAAAGTCTTCTTTGCTTAAAGGTCAATGCCATAGAAAACTATTTTTTATTGCTAGAGGGAAGCTGTAAACAATCTCAGAAGTTCATAGGACAAACAGCTAAAGAATATTTCTCAATTCAGTTAAAATTTTAGTGTATAACTTCTCAGTGAAACACAGTAAACTGCCATAACTATTTAATCAGGTTTTCTTCAGGCAGTTCCAACCTGCACCAGAAATACATATGTGATTACCATGTTGTATATGACAATATTTTACCTACATAGTGTTAGAGTGGATTACTCCACATCCATCAAAAATGTTACATTGAAATATTGGCAGTTTGAATCTTCTTGTAACTAATATATTTGATTAGTCTCCTTATCTTCAGGTTATAAAATAAATGGAAAGATACATTTCAATTTAATTTAGTTATTATGAAGGACTTTACCATCAGAAGTTTGTAATAGTTTACTACTGTCCTACTGCTTGTAAGGCCTTAGTGCTACATCTGGTCTGTAGAACCGAAGAATCCAGAGCTCTGAAGATGCCACTGCCACATCACTACTGGCTGTAGCTGGAACTAAGAAAATAAATTGTGTGGTGAAGGGCAGAAACCACTGAGATTTCTAAGAGTTCTTAAACCCAGCAGTAAAGGAGATGATGAAAGCTTAGAAAGACCAGCACAGGCAACACAGGAAGGCACAGTGAACCTTGTGCTGGGGAACTATGAAATGATTCCACAAAACTTGTATCGAACATGATCAGTCTAATCTTATCTCCCTGAATATTTGGGTGTACTTATTCTGTACAATGAAATAGAATATATTATGTTTTTTTTATGATCTAAAATGAATAAAATTAACAGCTGCCTCCTGTACACAACATTGTAACATTTTGTGCACGGAAATAGTCAATTGGGTTCATTTATATGGCTCCTGTAAATATTGCTTTGGGACTGACTTAGTTGGGAATCTTAGTGTTCACCTAAAATTCCATCAATTTAGTGGGTTCCAGGCTTAGGTACACACATGTAGGAAAACATAATATACACTATCTAAATGCTTAAATCACACAATAGATGAAGGTTCAGTATGATGAAATATTTTCAAAGTCTTGTTACAGGAGGATTCACATACAACATTTTCAACATTGTTAGCAATTAAATTTGCATGTTCATCTTCATCACAGAGAAGTACAAACTTCTGAACCTTGGAGAGAGTGACCATATGCTTGAGAACAACATAAAATGGCTGAAAAATAGTTTAGCTGGAAAGGACTTGAGTGTTAATGCAGGCACTAAGATTTTGATAAACCCAAAGTGTGCCTTTTTTTGCAGGTTTAGTGTATAGTGGGCTACATTAGGAAGAGGAGAACAAGAAGTTGAGTTAAATTATTATCCCATTGTTTTTCTTATCTTATCTCAGCCCTGGGGAGGTTACATGTGAATTACCAGGCCTAGTTCTATTTTACTTGTCCCTATGGCAAAAATGCCTCAAAAAAAAAAAGGTTGAGCATTTGAGCAGGGCCCAGTGGACAACTACCAAGATGGTGAGAGAGCTAGAGCATGACCTGCGAAGGAGGTCAAACTGAAAGAACTGTCTGGTGGAGAGGAGCCTGATGATCTGACATTATAGTTTTTTGGAGGGGAGTTTCAAAGAAAGCAGATTCAAATGCTTCCCTGTTGTTGCAGATGGTGCAGCAGAGTTGTTTTGAGGGGGAGATTAAACATCAGGAAAAACCTTTCCAGCTGGCAGAAAGTTCACCACTGTAAAATATTGTCCAGAGGGGATGCATTAAAAACCATGTCTGTGGATTTTTCATGCTTCAAATCTGACTGATCTGGCTTTGTCTTGATGATAATCCTGTTTTGAGAATGATAATGGACAAGGCATCTCTAAAATCTGCTTTAAGTAAGCATTTCTGGTTTTCTGTCTTTCATGGATGATAAGCTCTGAGGACAGCATAGCTCTTTAACTTGAATTCATTAGATTTTAAACTTCATTTTATTATTTCACTATTTAAAAATCATTTTCTCAGGGTAAGAGAAACATTAAGGAACCTTGTTTATCTATTCTTATTTTTCAGTTGCATTTATTATATTTAACATTATTCTATTTCTTTACTTAGCATGAAGTACAGATGAGGAGAAATATTTGGGAGGTTGTTTTTTCTCAGTTTGAGCCCCACAAGTGTTTTTAAAGCTTAATCTTAAAATAGTTCATCCAAACAGAATGAATGAACACAACATTGAAATTTAATGTTTACAAATGGAAGTAACTTTGTCATATCTTTTAATACTAAAATTTGTCACAGAGTTATGGCAAATATGACTACTTTGTTCATGACTTTTAAGTGATACAAATATTGTCTTTTGATCCATCACTTCTTAACCTAACTTCAACTATATAAATGTACATTTGTATGAGTAATTTTCATTATTGGGAAGAAAGAAATCATAGCAACATCTTCTTTTGAAGCACTTTATCTTTTTATTATGTTTTTACATGTTTATCTGAAATAGCCTAAATCTAATGGCTTTGTTATATGTATTGAATTATGCTCTCATCCAGGGTCAATAAGTGCAGTGGAAAAATAGACTGAAGTGTGGCTTTACTCAAAAATGCTAAATTTTAGTCAGTATAGATAATTCAAAAGATTTTTATTTTATTTTTAATGTTTTTATTTAAACCTTAAAATGCTTTATAACAAAAAAATGGAAAAATATGAATGAGTGATTGAACTTGAAGAATCTTGGATACAAAACTGAGGCTCATACAGTCCCTTCAAATATTAATTCATCTGTGAGGAACCATATGGTTTTCTTATCTTCAATTAAAAAAAAATCAATTTAGTCAGCTAACCACCTGAATTCTCAATATACGAAGTCCAGCTACAGACTAAGGCTTCTCATTTGATATTTATGAATTGCACTTTAAAAGAGAGGCTTGTGTTTTAGTCATGTGCAACGTAGCTAATAAATATGCAGGGAATGAAAACATACTAACATAAAAATATAACTAGAGTGATATACTTATTTAGATTTAGAGGTAAAGATCCTAAGATGGAAGTCTGGCTTTTCCCTTTCTTATTTAAATTGAGTTCAAATGCAAACTTTTTGAGAAAATGAGACACAAACAAACACTGCCAAGGCATAAAAAAATACTTAAGACGAATCATACTGACACAAAAAGATGACTTGAAATTTCAGACTATTCATAACAAAGAAGGGACATTGAACAAAGAAGGGACATTGAGAATTTCAGTGGGGACAGGAAGTGCTGACACCGTCTTTTTCATGGAAAACTTTATATGTATTTCAGTCACACAACTTGAAAGACTATCTAATCTGGATCAGAAATGCCATAGGAATCCCACATCGAGGCCATCTGTTGCTAAGAGTGTAGGAGGGACCATGATTTTGACCTTGTTGTACACCTGGGACAAGGATAGAATGCTACAGGCGGTAGGGAAAAATGAAGAGGTTATGTTTAAGGGCATGAAGATATTATTCCTTCTTGATGTAGGTCCAACCTCAGTTAAAAGAAGAGAACTGAATGAGAATTAAAAGGTTTCCATGAAAGGAAAGGTTATGGTCACAGCGCTCTGTCTTGCAAACTGAGAGTAACTTTTAATAACTGCACACTGACTGAGTAAAATAGCAGCAAATAAGCTTTCATACAGTCAGAAAAGAAAGCACCTAGGAAGACCCTGAAAGTAAAGACTGTGGAGAATGAATACACTGCTGTTTGGGCCTACTTGCATCTCTAGTTTTACATGGTCTTCAAACGTCACATGGTTTGTTGTAAGCTTTGTTCAGAATGTCCTGCTAAGTCTACAGCCACTGCAACCTTAAACAGGTAGGTAAAGGTCATATGTTAAATATATAGGGTCTACTTTGGTATTCTTTAAAGCTAGTTTCAGTAGTGGAGTGTGGAGTGCTTCCTTGCTCTCATATGTATATTGATAGAAAATAGAGACAACTTGTTTTGTCTTTTTTAGACAAATAACTGCTTATAAATCTACTGTATTTGTAAACGTTTCTTCTCCAAAAAAGAGAAGAAAAAGAAAAAAAGAAACACTTCTTCACCCAGTTACACCATTTTTTCTTCTCCAAATGTCCAGCAAGTCTTGGTTTTGTGCTAATTTCAGTTGTTCATGAGATTCTTTTTTTTGCCCTTTCTAGCAGCTCTGAAGATTATCATGTTTATGAGGATTTAATGTTTGTTCTTTTTCTCAATTTTTTTTTCTAGTAGATATAATAATATTTGTAATGGTTTATAAGGAACTTATATAATGTAACTATTTTAGACATTTCTTTTCTTAATACAACTGCATATATATTCCAAAACATACAGGCATCTTTTCTAAGGCAAAGGCATATCAAACTCATGTTTATTTTGCTATCTACTGTCCCATCAAAAGCTACCAACCAGAACTATGGTTTTTTGCAAGTTTTTAATTCTCCCAAGTTAATATCTAAATTTTGTATTGCTTCTTTTGTTGTTTTGGAATTACTTTTCTCCCTCCAAATGAAGCCTGTTTTTAAATGTATATATATATTTATTTTTTGGTGTGCTTTAATCTCCTTGGATTAAATATTCATGTTTCACCTTATCTTCAGAAGACCTTAGCAGTATAATTTATTTTTCTCTTTCAAAGATTTTTTAGTTCACACTCTTTTTGCCATCAAATATTACTTGAATTCAAATTGAGAGCTAGATATGACGTCTGTCAAGATATTTAAGAACAATTATGGTGTAACTACAGAGTATCATAATTTGTCCAGAGAATAGAGGAAGAAAGGAAATAAATGGGCAAGATGTTTTCTTACTAATTGTCATGGTTTGAGCCTGGCACAGAGCCAGTGCCCCCCATGAAAATGCCCTCACCCTGGTGTCTGCTGTGAGATGTGACCAGGAATAAGCAAAACAGGCTTTAGCTTAAACATAAAGAACACTTTATTACTTAAACTACAGGAAAATAGGGAAAGACCATAAGGAAAAGAAAAAAAAAAAAAAATTGAAAACCTTACAAAAACCACTTTCCCCCCTCCCCACTACCTGACTTTCCTAATCCGATACATTCTCCCAAAACACCAACTGCCCAGCCTTGGCCCCACACTTTAGTATACTCAAACTTCAGTTCATGAAGAGGAAAGGAGTCCTTCTTGTTCCATAGGCTTCCCCTGGAAACACACTGAAACCTCGTGTGCTTCTCTGTCACTTCGGCACCGCCCGGAAAAAAGTCCTTTTGCCGCTTGTGACATCTTCCTTCCATGCCCAGTGCTCTCACCACTGACGCATGGACCAGAGCTGCTTTTAGGGTTGTCTTTCAAGGATGCCTTGTCTCACTCCAAAAAGGCACAGTCTCTGCTTTGGGACATCTGTCCCCCCCATATTTTTCCAACCCCCTGGGGCCGGGGGGTCCTCACGGTGAACCCTCCTGGTTCTGAGCCACTGCTTCCCCCTAAGTGCAGTCTGTGTCACAGGAACAACTGAGTCCATGGCCACAAGAAAAGTCCAGCCAAAAGGCCACTCCAAATCATCTCTCCCCATTCAATCATCTCCACGTTCTTCGGGCCAGGTCCTTGTCTCATCTCATCTCTCATCTCCCTTCTTATTCAGCTTCGAGGAGGATTAGCATTTTTTTGCAAGGCCCCAATCATGAAAGAAAGGGGTTAAAACTTTCAGTCTCTGTCTGTCCCGGAACGATGATACTCCCACACGTGCTGCTGCTGCGGCCGGCCAGGCTGCACCCTTCTCCCCCCCTTTCTCCTCCTGGGCCGGCTGCTATCACATTCCGTCTCGCCGACTCTCCCTCTCTCTCCCTCCTGAGGGGGGGGGAATGGCTGCCTGATGCCTCTTGGGCTCCTCCACCCTTCCATCCTTGAGGGCCTTCTCACCCCCATCTCTGTCCAGGCCCGGGCCTACCACGTGGCTGCCCCTCCCCCGCCCAGCAGCAGCGACTGGACAGGGGAGGGTGATCTGACCTCTTCGCAGCGACGTCCCAAGAGAGCCTCCCAAGGCCAAAGCCCTGCTTTTAACCCCTGTGTATTCTCGGAGGTGTGTCCAAACCCCACTGGCTACACCAGCTGCCAGTCTCAAACTCAAAACCTTCATTGGTTTGACCACAGCTTCCCAGAATTCCCACTTCTTCCTGGTCAAACCACCACACTAATAACAATCTTTTTCTCTGTAGACAATAAACAGCTACATGGCAATAGAAAAACCAGCAAATTATAAAGTTCTTCTTTTTTTATAAAGGAAAATTATAGAAGTCTGCATTAAATGTATTTGCTGCATATATTGACAGGAGTATTCAAGATGATTATTGGTTCTTATTTAATCAAGAATACCAGGAATAGCTTTTTCTTTTCATTTCTTTTAATTCTAAGTTGAGGTGGTTATTTATTTCCAATGAATGCAAAATGCATAGAAGTATAAGAACAATCCTGCAAATACTAACACTAAAACACAATCAACATGAAACTAAAAATTTCATTACCCTTTATTTTTAATAAATAAAAAATAATGCACTGTTTTCTTGCACCAACCTTTGTATTTAATTTAAATACATGAGATAGAAGAAACTTTACAGAAAAGGAAGAACAGAGTGCTGTTCACTAATAAGGTAGAAGCCAGGAAAAATCCACTGAGAAATTACCACATGACAAAATGCCTCAAACTTGGAAATGATGCTGAATATTTCAAGAGAGTGTTCACATTATTGTTATCCATGGGACAATTACTTTGTTCCCTGGCTGATGGTTCAACCATATGGCCATTTCAGCTGTTTGTAATCAAGTAAATATGTCTTTTATACTAGAAATTCATCAAGCAGACCTGATTTGAGACTTCCACGATTTTAGTTTGAATAAGACAACTCTTCTTTTTTATTTCCTTTCATTTAGAGAAGCTAGAACAGATTATAAATCCCCATAAAAGACAAAAATAACCTATTAAATCACCCAGTATTTCTTACAATCAGCTCCTGAAAATACATGGGGTAACATCTCTCTTAAAAGCTGTAGCATGTACAAAACCTTATTAAAATGAAAAAACTGAATGTATTCCTTGAAATTAATTTCCTTAATCTAATGTCATATTAATTCCAGCAATTGCAATAATTTTTAAAAGGAGGAAACATTATTAGAAAGGTAAAATTTTAATTTAATTAAACAAACATTAAATTAATTTTAAGCCCTAGAGCCAGTCTTTTCTTTTTCTCCTCTATGGGGTTCTTCGTTAATTTTGAATCAAACACATTCTATGAGGGTGCATTATAATAACTCACACTTTAATAAAAAAATCTCATTTTCAATAATTTTCTGTTTAAATTTTCTGGTCTATGAACCTGATTATTCATGAAAAACTAAAGTCAAAGCTCATTTTACTTAATGGAAAAGTTAAGTTTGTGACAGAACCTAGAATGAATTCCATTTACTTTGACCTTTAAATTGCACATGCTGATAAAACAACAAAGATTGCATCTTTGAAAATTAAATTTAGAAATACTAAATTTAACTAATTCAAGGAAAATTAAATAATTAGAGGTGGGTTTAAAGTTTTGATTCATATATTAATACAATGTATCAACATGTCCTTAACTTTTGTTAACCATGATTAATTTTGAAATATGGCTTTGAAAGATATACATTGTAAAGGATATTTTCTTTTGATAAAGAGTATTTATCTAGAATTTAAATATCTTGCATGGCTGTTAGTCTTTCAGGAGATGACATGCTGGCCAAATGTTGACTCTTTCATATTAGGTATGCCTAAATTAAAAAAAAAATAAATATTGTTATCAATTACTTACAGACTACAGGGCAAACATTTAGGCTGTCTTGTGTTATCCTATGTATTAATGGCACAGAAGCATCAAAAATTTCCCATAGTGAAATTCTGAGTAATTTGGTTCTTTCAAGGATTAGCGGATGATCAGGACTGTCATTAATTATCATTAATAACTTTCTCTTATTTCTGGAGATGTTTCTGCACTGTCAGCACATAGCAGCTCTAATAAAAAAGTCTCCTTCCACATCTCACGATACAATTACTGCAGAGAAATGTTACTAGTTTATTTCTATTTCTATTATGATCTCATAATAAGGATAAAAAGCAAAATTAAAGACATAATTAAAACTTTTTCCGAATCATTAAAGCATGAATACTTTACTCCTATACGTGTTGAAAAGTATGGAATATAGGAATAACAGGATGAAAAAAGGGATATAAATTCTAGTACGAGATGGTCTTAGCTGAGTATAGAATGGGCAAAACTTTGATTACATTCAATTACATCTGATTACATCCTATTTTGAAATATGTCGGTGTTTCAGTGTATACCTAGACTAACTGGATTTTGTTGGTGAATTTTTATTTTACTCCTTGAGGCAAATTAAATGCATATTTTTGCCTAAATATGAAGAATTTATTGAGCATTCATTCAATGGTTTGGGTTGGAAAGGATCTTCAATATACATTCATAAACCTCTTGCCATGGTCAGTGACATATTTCACTAGATCAAGTTCCTTATTGTCCTGACCAACTTGGCCTTGAACTCTTTCCATGATGGAGCATCCACAACTTCTCTGGACAACCTGGTGTTAGAGTGTTTCACCATACTCACTATAAAAAAAATATTCTTTATTTCCAATGTAAGTCCTCCCACTTTCAGTTTAAAACCACTACCACTGTCCTATTTCAACAGGCCTTATTTAAAAGCCTGTCCTCATCTTTCTCATGAGCTCTCTTTAGTCATCAGGAAGCCACCATAAGGTTTTCCCACAACTTTCTCTTCTCCAGGCTGAGCAGCCCTTGGCCTTTCTTCACAGGAGAGGATATTACAGCACTCTGATCATTTTTGTGACTCTGACACAGGTGGAGGACATTGCACTTGCCTTTCTGGAACTTTACACAGCCTTTGGGCAGAATCCTACCTCCATAAATGACTCTTCAAGGGGTCTGCAATGATATGTAATAAGCCAATTACTTATAGACCCTTTCAGCAAGAAAGGCCTTGTGAACAACATCATTAGATTGTTGCTGATTTCATTTCCCAGCACCAACTCTGTTTACCAGAAGGAGGTCCTGAGCACTTTAATTCCATGATTCTCACAAGAAAATATTTAAACATTTTATACCTCATCAACAAACTTCACTCTCTTACATGGAGTGAAGATGTATATCTATATATCTATATATCTATATATCTATATATCTATATATCTATATATCTATATATCTATATATCTATATATCTATATATCTATATATCTATATACCTATATATCTATATGTCCATATGTCTATATATCTATATGCTATATATCTATGTCTATATGCCATCTATATATCTATATATCTATATATTTATATATCTATATAGATATCTTATCCTTCCATAGTTGGGCCTTCCATATACTGATATACTTGGTCACAAATTACTGCAGACCCGCTACAATGTGAATTTTCAGTTCAATTACTAAAAATACAGCTTTCCTGGGCACATATAGGAGTATTTCTTAGGTACAACATTTCTGACAGAATTAATTACAGCATTAAAAACACTTTTACATACTTATTAAAAATAAATAAAAATAACAGTGCTTTTTTAAAATCATTGAGCTACATAAATACACAGCTGCCAGTTTTCTCTGGAGCACTTCTCTAAAGAGTAGAATTTTAAATTTTCTGTTTTAATCTCAAGTGTTCTTTCAAAACTGAGCTAGTAAAGCACATCAGGTAACAAGTACCACTTTGCAGTCCTCTACATGGCCTTCAAAATAGGTACATTTGAAAAGGACTGGGCAAAAGAAAAGATAAATCACATCGACAAATTGATTAGAAACATAAATTCAACCTCCTATTTTTTTTTTTTTGTCTCCCAAACCCAATGGCTAATACAAACATATTTCCAGAATATTATTCATCTAAAATTTTTAGGTATCTCTTTCATATTAACATAAAGCCCTTTTCTTGTTACAAATTTATCTTTATTTGTTATGAATGAAATATTTGCAGACTAGCACAGGCTTAGATATTTATTATTTCAAGCTCAAACTCAGTTCTAAATTATCGGTCTAAGACTTAAACAGAAGAGTTCCTGTCTAATGAGTACCCTAACAGTTGATTATTCAATGGAAACCTTTCCTTTTCTTTTTCATGAGCTCTTTCACCCTGGATCTGAGAAAATTCAGCTGATGTGGTCACTGTGATCAATATTATGCATATTTCAGCACATAGATGCTTGCTGAAACATTCCTCATCAGTTCTAACAGACTCCATTACCAGCTGAGGCATGAGGAGTGGAAGTTCAGTTCACTCAGCTAATCCTCTCCACCTGTACACTCCGTCAACTTTTCATTTGTGAATTAATTCAAGCTCTCTTGGGGTTGGAGAAGATCTTGAGGCACATACCTAATACAGAGCATGTTTCTGTACAAAAGCCTAAAGCCATAGATATTTCCTCTTGCACTACTGGACTATTTTTTCTTCACCTCTGACAAGACTAAATGACTAGGATAGAAATAATGGATCAATAATTCAGTTAGGAGCAAGAAATTTTTTTTTCTTCATTCTGACTTTACTTCTTTGAAATAGTTGCTGTTATAGCACTCAGTGTGCAGCATGATAGTTTAGTACCTTTGCATGGTTCCAGGATTATAAATGCAGATAAACTACTGTAGTCTGTTGTGAGCTGTGGGGGATTTTTTAATTTGGATTTTTAATTTTCTTATTTCACCTATTAATTCAATTAAATGAGAATTAAGAATGATCTATAACTTTGTGTGGGTGCTTGTAACTTTATGCTAGTTTTCGACACATCCCCTCCTCCCTTGAATAACTTCTGAACCTGTGCAATTTCTGCCAAGTTTCACAAGTCTCTCAAGCAGCCAAGGCAAACCAACTTAGTTGCTGAATACTGTAGGAAGTATATAACTGAAATTTTTATAAAGCCTAGTTTAAGTGCTGGTGTTTACAGAATGACAAGTTTTAAGGTTAAAATGTAAAAACTTGTCTAATGCTGATTTACTAATTTTATAATTAAATTATACAAAGGAGCTTTAATTTTGGGTCTTTTTGTTTACCAAAAAGAGCTAAGTAGAAGAAATATTATTTCTCTACAACACCTAATAATAAACTATGTTCTTATCAATTTACAAATAATAGGAATGAGGTTTTTTTTCATTAATTTTTTTTTTCCCATTAAAGCTAGTTTTCATAAAATTTACCTTTGCCTTTTTTCTTCCCTGCTCTCTTCTACTATGATGTCTTTTACTAATTCCATAGGGACTTGGAGATCGGAGTTTTACACAGACTCACAGCTCCTTGAAATTTTGTGACTTGTGGAAAAGAACAGCACAAATCATTGTTCAAAAATAAAAAATGCTGCAGATACAAAGAATTGTCTTTTATAGTTTGACAGACCTAAGAGTGCAGAAGACTCTATGGCTGGCCGTTCATTACAAGCAAAACCCTGGATGTGTGACAGTAGATTGAGCACATGCTAAAATCAGTTCACAGCCCAAATGTTCAGAAGACTAGCCCCTGTAAATCTGATCTCTTATTGTTGTCTGACTGGTTTTGATTTTTGCACTGAGGATTTTAGCAGATACACATGAACCTTTGATCTGCTATGCATAGATGAAATACTTCTTCGTTCATCATGAAAATTCCTTTTTTCTCTGACTTGTTCCTTCATGTTGTTAAAAATCTAAACAAAGCCCATCACTGGGCCATAAGTATATATCTTTGATTTTCAAAAGAATAGAGTTAAATTGTGAGGACTGCCTGTATGCTTTTATTTTTTCTTTCTTTTTCCTGAAGAGTACATGTCTTTTAAAATTGTTATTATTAATCACATATACAATATTGTTATTCCCTGTACAAGAAAGACTAACATAATTTTAAAATGTAATTTATTTTTATAATTATTTATAATAATTCATAACTTTGACTAATAATTAGGTTTTGAAATTGAAGTGACATAAATTGACATTTTTTGTATTTCATATTGTGGCTTAAAAAGCTTCATAAGACAACTGATGGTTAAAAATTACTTAAATGTGTTAATTACCATGGAAAATCTGACCATCCCAAAAGCTATTTCACATAGTTTCTGATGCAGAATTGACCAAACTCTGTATTGATAATACATGTAAGTAATGAATAAACTGTTTCTGGGGATTCATAAATGGTCAAAGAGATCAGATGTTTACAAATAATAATGGTGGTTCAGAGAGGTTATGCAGTCCTTTTAAGATAATAACTGTAGATGCTTGGTCACACAGAACCGTGTGTCACAGAAATCTTATGTGAAAAATCTTTTCTTTAGGAGTTTTCCCTCTTCTGGGAAGCTGAGGCCCCAGAAAGAGAATATAAACAATAATTATCTGCTGATGTGGAATGCAATAAGTGCACCTGTGATTGGCCCATGTTCCATGTTTACAATTAAGGGCCAATCAGGGCCAGGCTTTCTCTGGGACAGATCAGAGAGAGCTCCGTTGTTGATTTGTTTCTTTTTCTATTCTTAGCTTAGCAGCTTCTGAACTTTGCTCTCTATTCCTTTGAGTATAGTCATAGTGTATCATGTATCATATATTAATAAATCCAGCCTTCTGATCATGGAGTCAAGATTCTCGTCTCTCTCGCTTCACCCCTGAGGAACCCTTGCAAGCCCGGTAACAACCATGGATCAGCTGGATGTAAAGATTCATTTGAATCAGCTTGATAAATCTCATCTGTTTGTGCTAAAAACCCTTCCACGGAGACCATTGCAAGGAAGAATCCTGTAACTCTGTAAAGCCAAAGAATGCTGTCTGAAATTCAGGATCTATGTTTCCCCTTAGTGACACTTTATGTTATGCCATCCCTACACTCTGTATTTCTTTTTAGTATTGCATCCTCTTTTCCAAAAAGGTTCCTTAGCTGTGCAGCCCCATTAATTTTTTTTTCAATTAGGAGAGAGATTCCCATTCTTCATCTCTCCCACAAGGAAGATTTCACTAGAAAAGAAAAACTAAACCGTGCATCACTTTTGTTCAGCCCTGGCTCTTTAAGAAAACAGCTGTAGGTTTATCCAGTTGCATGTGTCTTTCTACACCTGTATATCTACATATGTGTTTATATAAATTTATAAAATGGTTATTGACATATATGTGTATATAGTGGTATATATGGCAAGAGGGATTGGAAATAGATGATCTTTAAGGTCCTTCACAACCCAGACCATCCTATGATTCTATATAGAAACCAGACTTCATTTCCTGTAGCCAACAAAGTTATTCCAGGTTCTACTATTTCTGCATGTTGTAACATCTTTAAAGGTTGGTGTATGAATCAGCACAGGCCAGCAGCCGAGAGCCACAAACACACAGCTAAAACACTGACTAAACATATTTCCATTGCCTTGCTTGTGAAAAGTATCTGTTCCCTGCTTAAGGGGGAGTCCCCAAAGGAGCACCTGGGCAGTGGTACACAAGCAGAGACACAGGCACTGCTAAACTTGTTCTATGCTGGCCTCTTGTTCATGCAGGTTTATCAAGGGTTATTTCAAGATGCAAGGTCCTTTACAATCCTACTTGCCAGTGTTCTGCTTGTAGCCCAATCCTCCCAAAGGCTGATTTGATTTCTGTGAGGCAACAGAAGTCTCACAGGGTATATAACCATATTTCTTAAGAAAACATAGGCAAAGGAAAAGTTTGAACACTGTTTGAGTACTACATATTTCCTATCTCTATACTTTCCACCTTGATTTTGAGCCAATGCAACTGCATCTCTAGTATAAATATGCCACTGAGGCTAACCCAAAATAAGGTTCAATAAAATGAACTTATACCACCTTAGATTTCAGAGTCAGGGACATGTGCATGGATTTTTTTATTTTTCAATTTATTTATCATAACAGAGAAAGGCAAACTTGGCTCTACTAGACTTCAGGAGCATGTCAGACTGCATTCATTTTTGGCACAAAAGTCAACTATTCAGCAACTGCCAAATCAGCTGTGACTCTGCAATAGGTCTCATGGGATATTAAAAAGATTTAAGTAAGCAGGGAAACAGATGCTCTTTGTACAGGTGAGAGCATATGTTGTTTTCTCCATGTGTCCAGAATTTCACAGTGTTATGGTTTCAGTACTGGAGTTCAAACTCTGATACATGTATACAAATTTAAACATGCACTGATTTGTATTTAACTTGTCTTCTGAACAAGCTCTCTTCTTGCAGTTTGCTGTGAACTGGTAATAGAAGTATTCACACAACAAAACAATTATCTGGAGATGTTTCAGTTTTCATCAGCAAATGGTATTCAAATGCATTTCTTTGGTGGTGGTAGGATATTTCTAGTTTATGTCTGGTTTCACTGCAACAATTTGTTTGTTTGTTTTCCATCCTCTGTATTGGTCTTTTGGTTTACAGTCAAACTACACATTAACCTCCCCAAATACTATCATTTCAGCTTTCTCTGCACAGTTTTTTCCCCTCTGATCTACTTGGTGGTATGCATACTCTATTTTTGTCAGCATTTTCTCCTTAATTATGCCTTCTTAGATCAAACACAGACATCTGTGCTGTCTTAAGCATTATATGAAGAATTATTTCTGGTATAGGATCCCTTACGCATAGCTTAAAATTAAGAGCTATTACACTAGTAATGTTCCATACTAGAATAATTTTGATCAGCTCTCACTGCAGTTATAAACTTTGTAAATGTTGGAGAGAAAATGGATATTATAAAAAGATTTGAGAGACAACAGCTGTGGACAAGCTGTACAGCTGGCATATTCCAACTCATCATAGCTGTAGAATGCAACAGACAAGTGTAGTTCATTCCCAGCTTTGATTGATTTCCTTAAAATGTACAATAACTCAATACAAGTGATATTTCTGTCTTGTATTGAGTTATTGTACATTTTAAGGAAATCAATCCAGAAGTGATATTTCTGTCTTTTGGATGAAAGTAAGGAAAAGAGAAAGAGGAAAGAGGAGAGATAGTGACAGAAGAGGAAAGTACGCGAGGAAGGATCTGTGCTTCTATAAAGACATAAGAAATAAGACATTACGTAAAGATTTTTTCAGTAGTTTAATGGTTTGGACCTCAGAAACATTGGTTGAGTTTGGGGAGGAGGAGAATATCTGCTGGTCTGTCATGAAAAAGTGCAACATTTGGCTCAAAGACATTTTTAGCCATGTTAGTAATGTAAGTCCCCCATCCTCAGCAATGTATAGAAAAAATTAAATCTTTTAAGTTTTAATACCAAAAACTTCTGTAAAAATGTTCACCTAGGACATTTAAAGCAAAGTAGATATCTTGGAAAAAAATCTAATAATTTAAGCAATGGCTAACTCAGCAAAGTCTTATAGTCAATTTAGGTGATTTTTTTATGGGTTCTACTGTAGCTATATTAATTTTTAACCTGCAGAAACACTTAGGAGAGAAAATATCATTAGGATTAACAGAAAAAGATCTGTAAGTAAAACAAACTTCATTAGACAAAAACATACTACCAAATTCTGAAATACACTTCAGCACTAGTTTACACATATGTGCAATTCAGTTTCTGAAAGTGGGTGTTTTTCTGCAAGCTGGGTGTCCAAAATTCCCACTGTAGTTAATGACATCTAGAAGTCTATTCAGCACAGTCTAAAAATATTCTTGTGTGTTTGATCAGCTGAAAATTTTCCCAAGGTTCACTTGTTGTACAGACAAACCCTTCACTGACTACAGTGGGATTTAGATATCACACCCCAACATAACTGAAGTGGAAGAGAGTAGCTTATACATCACAATATACTTGTCTATATATTAAACAGATGTGGATTTGATGAGTGGAATATTTGATGGATGAAAATTTGGCTGGGCAGCCATATCCAACAACTTCTAGTCAATGACTCTGGGTCCAAAAGGAGAATTCTAATAAATTATGTCCTCAAAGCTCTATATTGCAGCCAGTATTGTTCAATATCTTTGTTGATGACATAGGGAGTGGGATTGAGTGCATCCTCAGCAGGTTTGCAGAGGACATCAAGGTGAGTGACACAGATAATTCTCTTGAGGGACAGGATGGTGGCCTGAGAGATCCTGACAGGCTTGAGGAGGCAGCACACGTGAAGCTCATGAAGGTGAAGGAGCAATGTATACTCACAGCCCAGAAAGCCAAATGCATTCTGAGCTGCATAAAAAGCATGACCAGTAGGTCAAGGGAACTTATATCCCCCTTCTACTTTGCTTTTGTAAGACCCCTGCCTGGGGTATTGCATCCAGGTCTGAAGCCCCTCTGTCAGATCTGGAGTAAAAAGGACATAGATTTGTTAGAGCAAGTCCAGAGGTGGACCACAAAAACTATCAGACGAATGGAGAACCTCTCCTATGAGAAAAGACTGGGAGAGTTGGGGCTGCTCAGCCTGCAAATGAGAAAGTTCTGGGAAGACCTGATTTTGATGTTTGGATATATAAAGTGGACTTAGAGGAAAGATGAGAAGGGACATTTTGCCGTGGTCTGTACTGACAGGACAAGGGACAATGGTATTCAACAGAGAGGTGGTAGATTTAGATTGGATAAGGAAGAAATTTTTTTACATTGCCAGTGATGAAACACTGGAAAAGTTTCTCAGAGAAGCTGTGGTTGCCCCATCATTGAAAGAGTTCAAGGTCAAGTTGGACAGGGCTTTGAGCAACCGAAAATGTCCCCGGCAGGGGAGTTGGAACTGCATGATCTTTAAAGATGTAAGAGACAAAAATGTTATAGTCAATGGCTTAAACATTGTTATGAAGGACTTTTTGCCCATTAAGGCAAACTGTATAAAGAAGCTGCAACCACCTAAGTTCACCTCTCCCTGAATACACCTTCTGAACTGGAAATTCACACTGTGAGTTAAGTTGCCTTAGGGAATTTGAGAGAAGACAAAGGTGACACTTCTGTCTATATATCTCAGGTCTAGGCAGAAATAAGCAAGGCTGAGGGAAAAGAATTTATCCACAAGAAAATCAAACCCAGCAGCTGTCCTGAAAATCATTTCTCACTTGGTTTGGAGGGAGGCCACAGCCCACAACCCCATCTGCTGAGGCCAGGTTTGCACAGATTCCCCCATAACCAAAGGGGAAGGAAATGAGTTTTTGGGATGTGGCATAACCTGTGTTCAGAGGGAGTGAACACCCATCCTCTCTTAGACAAACTGGCTCAGTTGTAAAGCTCCCTACCACATGGTGGAGGATTTTACATCCATGGGGCATTCCTGTGAGGAGCAGATGAGGGTGTGTCATTGTCCATAAAGATCTCTGAAGCATTCCCAGACTGATTCCTGAGGCCTTGCACCAGAGCACTGCACATAATGCAGAGATGCAACAGATCTGGCCCATTGAAAGAGACAGTGTCAAGCCTGCCCCTCTGCTCCTCAGAGGAGGTACCTGGTCATTCCCACCTGCATATTACATGGTCCAGAATATCTCCGATTTATTCAAGTTGTCTGCATCGTCATGACTCTTCCCTGGCTATTCTGCACCTCCTAATCTGTGCACTGAGGGCACAAGGTGAGCAACAAAGTAGGTCTTGATGCTGTATCCACTTTTCAGCAAAAATTAGAATGCTAGTGTGTCGCAGACATCTTTTCATGAAAATCCTTTCCTGAGAAGCTGAGAGGCCTCAGAAGCAAAATGTAAACATTGATTATCTGCTGGTGTGGAATGCAACAGGTGGAACTGTGATTGGCCCATCTTGGATGTTTATAATTAATGGCCAATCTCAGCCCAGCTGGCTCGGACAGAGTCCAAGACAGAGCCTTTGTTATCATTCATTCCTTTCTATTCTTAGCCTAGCCTTCTGATGAGAACCTTTTCTTCTATTCTTTTAGTATAGTTTTAATGTAATATATATCATAAAATCAATATATATCATAAAATTTCAACTTCTGAAATATGGAGTCAGATCTTCATCTCTTCCTTCAACATAAGACCCCTGTGAACACCGTCACAGTAGTGTGTTATCAGTATTGTTTTGGATAAAAGGTCTGAAGCACAGCAACATATGAGATGTTATGAAGAAAATTAACTCTGTCATAGCCAGACCCAATACAATATTTTACAATTTAACTTGCAATTTTGCTATTTGGCACACAATTCTTATTGCAAAACAATAAATCAATAATTCTTCCAGGAGTTCTACTGTTCTATGATAATTCTGTTTTTCTTTCTTGCTTTTTTATTTTGTTCCCATAAAAATTTAGTATCAGGAAAGGCAAAATACAATCTCAGTGTGGAAATTGTCTGTGGTTAATCTGCAGTCTTATTTATCATTTTGTTGATAGCTTATGATTGGAGGTTTTTTTTAATAATTTAGTAAGGTAATTTTTTTTTTTGTTTTGAAACTATAAAATGTGACATAGAATGATGGATTTTTGTTATGAGTATTGGACCACTATAATATGGATTCACATGCTAACACCAGAAAACAGGAAATTACTAGCAGTATAAGGACATAACTTGATTTTTATTGTGCACTTTTATTTAAAAAATAAGGATTTATTTGTTGGACAACTTCTTGTAAAGAACACAATAATGCTACAGGAGTAATTCTGAAGAGCCAATATTTAAGAATATAAATCTTTAAAACCAGTTTAAAATCAAACCAACCAAAAAAAAAAAAACCACCAAAGCAAAAATAAAAATTTCATAACAGTGTTGAACTGTGTGGGGGCAGCAGATTACTGAGAGCCAAGAATTTTCATGGGGAAAATAAAGGCCTTAGGAATCCCTCGTACGTTTCAAATGTTACTAGAATGATAGCACTATGGGTAGAATGACAGCAATATTGGTGACACTCAGGAAGGATCTGAAGTTTTAGAATATCAGATAAAGTTGTGCATTAGTATACACACAAGTCTTGAGGGGGCTAGTACTACAAATCTTGGTACCGAAATGCCAAATAAACAAATAACAAAGAGACTGCAAGTTCTAGATGAAGTTGAAAGAGTCAAGACCAAAGAGAAGTGATGTAGATTCACCCCCTTCTCTCTAAGAGAGAAGTGATGTTATAATTCTATTTGAGCAGCATGTAGCCAGAAAATATAGTAGTAAATATGTTGTATATTAATTTCATGAAAAGCATTGATATTTTCATTATTTGGTCACAAATAAAATTGACTACAACCACTTTAAAATACTGTCAGGAAACAGTTGTAGTGAAAAGACTGAATACATAACAGAAGTTGCTAAATATTGATTCAGCAAAATACTACTCACAAGCACACACGCACACGTACACAAACACACACACACACAAGCCTCTTGACATAAGATGTCTAGAAAGTAAAGCAACTGAGCAAATAAAAGTAAAGCAACCCATACAAATATATTTCTAAAAGAGAGGATATTCTTCCATTATGTTCTTTCCATGAACATCATGGAAAGAAAAGTGTAAGAATTTGTATAGAAAAAAGAATAAAGCACAGAAAGGACTAAAGGTTCTCTGTTGTGACCTAAATAATGAATGAAAAAATTTGGCCAAACATGAATGAAGGTTTTTTCTAAGCAGGTAGGAAATATCACAATGTATCTACATACAAAAACTGACAGACTAACATGCAGAAAACAGAGAAACCTAAGAGCTTCATTACTGTGGAAAAGTCTTAAATGCTGACTTTATAACTTTTCTGAGGATTATAGTGGATAGAGATAGAAATGTAATGCTAACTCCCAAGCTAAAGCAAAAAAAGCATCTATTAAAGAAAAAATGGGTTACCTGTGTGCAAATTCAGAGTGTCTGCTGAAATACACCTTCAGGAATTTTTGAAGTGCTTGTTTATATCTGAAATGCTGGTAGTTATTCATAAACTCTATCAAAATAATAATGTTTTTTCCCTTTGATAGTCAGCGTTATCTATATTGGTTTTATTAAACTCTTTGTTGCATTCACCCATCCTATTGTAATTTTCAGAATTACGCTTTTCTGAGTTAATGGCAATTATAATTAGTGTGGTGTTTGAAAACCATTAATTAGTGTTGAAATTAACTATCATAACTCACCCTCTCCCCAATGTATATGCATTATAAAAACTAAAATTTTGATGACGTTTTTCATTTCAGAATCATAAAATTATGTTTTTAAACTTTCATTAAGATATCATTTTTGTTTTAAATATTAAGCAGAAATATTTTTTATATTCTAAAAAATATTTTGCATAGAATAAAATTCCAATGCTCTGAAGTGCTGATATTTTAATCCCACTCAAAAAAGACAGGAAAAATAATTTCTGCTTGAACTGAACCATTTTTTTTTAAAAAAGGCACAGTTGCTGTGGCTGCAGGGGACCCAAATAAATGCCAAGTACTGGTGAGTTGTCATTTCACTAAAAACTAAACTGTTGTTTCTCTGTTGAGGAGCTTGTAAAAAAAGCATCTGTTCAAAATTGTTGATTATGATATCTGTCAAAGTAAAATATTCATTTCTCACTCTGTTTGACATCTGAATTAAAATATATATGATGAAGTGAAAATCCGTGCAGGAGAAATGCATAAATCGTTGGAAATAACATCCTTCCAATAGTTATTAGTAGTGCTTCCAAACTGGAATATTATTCACTGTTGAATCTCAAAGATGTCTGTTTTATTTCCAGTGTTGTTTACTGATTTATAATTTTGTTAATGAAGAAAAGAAAAATTTTAAATAGTTTACATGGCTAGAGTACAGTTTAGAATTTTCCAAGTGAATTAATTTAATTTCTGGTCCATAATATTGGTGTATATGTAATGTAAATGTAAAAGCATTTGCTTGAAAAAAAAAAAAAAAAAAAACCTAAAAAAGAAATTTCTTTATAGTATTGATGTCCAGGCTATACTTGAGTAATGTAATGCCCCAAGGAGCAAAGATATAGGTATAAATGTAGGCCTGTACATGCCAGGAGGAGCCTAAGAGAGGTGATATTGCTTCTTAAGAGCCAAATAATTGCACATGGGAGATGAGGCATGCAGCCTCCAGAAAATTAAATATAAATTTATTATTCCATTCACTTAGATGAAGGAGAATGTGAAACATAAGGTAATGAACTTTAGGAAAATTTAAGAAACAATAAAAAAATAAAAGAATTTAAATTGAAAATTAGTTACATATGCATTTATCAAGTAAACTTTTAGAAAGTAATCTGAAGATTCCTCAAGCATTTCAAGACACTGAAAATTGTGTTGTTGATGTAAAAAAGAGAAAATATGTTCTGGGACTACTAAAAAAGTTTTGCATGAAAGACATGAAATCATGAAAGATTCTGTGGCTCTTTTCTGGAAAGATGTGGTCAGTTTCTGTCATCCTCCCTTCAAAGATGAAAGGACACTGGGGAGTGACATCTCTATTTTGTAATGCCTGTGTGCGCACATAAAGGCATACATACTTTTGCAGACCATCCAAACACAAGCTCTCATGTTCCCAAATGCCATGGTGCAATCCAGCTTCAGTCCAAAAAGTGTGTTGCTACATTGGATGTCAGTGTGATTGAGATAATCAGCCCAGTTCCTCAAGTGTGTCATTATGCTGGCAGCTGAGGAGGCTTTGAATTACAGCTCTGCCATGTTGAGCCAGTTTGGACAGGCAGAACACACTTGAGTCTGTTTCTGTGAGACATTACAGATATATTTCCAGGGGTAATGGCAGTGAAAGACAGTAAACATACTACAAATGAAGTATGAACAGTTTGAAAAAAAAATGGAAATAAAGAAAACAGCCTTGTCTTTCAAAACATTTTCACTGAATGAAGAAAAGGAAAAACTGTGGATCATAATGTGATTTTGTCAATGTTATTTTAAGGATAATTTTGCTAATTTCTTAAAGAGTAGTTTGAAATCCACTGTAAGTTTGTGTCAAAGTGTTAGTTTTCTATCTGTTATTTCCCTGAAGGCATTATAATGTGGTTCACTGACGTGTCTCAGGCAGAACTTTTTAAACATTTGTTTAAAAAAAGCTGTGTAAAAGATATCAGCTAATCGTAACAAAATAATAGCTCACTTGCAAACATCCACCTTCTAATCCAAGGCAAAAGGTCATAGTTATCTTTAGTTCTCAGAAACATTAATTGATACCCTTTCCAGCTTCTTGACTGTTTCCTTAAATTCAGTCATAGGTATGTTATGATCTTCAGCTTTGTTCTTTTACAGATACTGACTTTCGTCTAACGTTTCTTCTAGCTATATTATTAAATAAAAACTGGTTAGATTATCTGAAAAGCCTGGTGTCTAGTCAAGCTGTTACTTCATCTGGCTCACAGTTCCCATTTCTTAATCCCAGTGCATTACCTCCCATTGTTACTTGGGATTTATTTTCTGTATGTTTCAAGATTGCAATACAGGGCTAGTTTCAGTCACATATGTTCTAACATTAGTTCAGTGAAAGAGAAATTAGTTTAGGTTTCTCAATTACTTTTTATTTTTATCCTGTGGGAATGCATCACTGTTTTAGGACCTAATTTAAAAAAAGCAAAAAAAAAAACAAAAAAAGAAAAGCTTGAATAACTTGTGTGTTGAATCATGGTTGAACCCAGATCCCTCAGTATCTCACTGATTAGAGTATTGAATTTTACATTTCATAGAATTACAGAGTTATAGAATGCTTTGGATTGGAAGGGACCTTAATGTTCCCCTATTTGAAATTGACTTGTCACTTGCCTTGTCACAGGGACACCTTCCACTAGACCAGGTTGTTCCAAGTTCCATCCAGCCTGGCCTTGGACACTTCCAGGGATGGAGCATTCAAAGTTTCCTGGGACAACCTGTTCCAGTGCCTCATCACCCTCAGTATAAAGATTTTCTGTCCATTAATTCGCTTTAACCTAAAGACCTCAGGAACATATTTCAGGAATTAATTTATTATAGGGGTGTGATTTTGTTCCCATTTGTAGACAGATAAAATAATTTCATTGTTTTTCTTCAGCAGAATTTAAATGTTTTGTCTGAAAGTTTATTCAGAAGATGCCCGAGTATCTCCAGCATGAAAAATCAAGAAGGGATCCGAAAACATATGATTAACTCTTAAAGGATACTAATGAATGTAGTAGTTCTTTATTGGAAGACTTATCTGTGTGAACTTTAGTTTGAAAACATCTTTTAAAATAAATTTTTGGGCAGTGCAGTAAAACTGTAAAGTGCATATATTTAAATTAAATTATTTTGAAATTCACTTATTTTCATTCCCTTTTGTCTTAACTGTGTATGTTGCTTATTTAAGTCTCATCCATTTTCAACATGGCCACAAAAACTGTACTTTGATTCTCACACCTTGTCTCTCAGTGATTTAATGTTTTAATAAATTCCTTTAAATGGTCTGCTCCTCAAGGACTAAAGTCCAGTTTATTTACAGATTTCTGTAAACACATGTTTTCATTCATGCATCACGTTAGTCTCATCTGTTGAGGGCAGAACAGGATACATGAAAACTGGCATCACATTTTGGGGGCTAAATTGACTTGGGGAGAAAAGTCACTTTACTCTCATATAAGTTTATTTGCAGCATAAAAGCTTCTTCCAAAAACTGGGATTCCACAGGGGACTTCTGCTAAGAACTAGATTTTAAAACAAAGGAAATTATATTGTTCTACTTTCAGAGATAGTATAATAAAACTGAAGCCAATTTGCTTACACTAATGTAAAATCTGGGTAAGCAGAGGTACCTAAGGAGGTGTAGAGAAATTGCTCTTAAAATCATAGAAGACTTGCATGGGGAAAAAAAAGAAAAAACCAAAAACCCAGAAATGCCTCAGTTTATTTAGAAAATATAGAAAAACTAGATAAATAAGAGACTGAAAACTGGAGATTTTTATTGGCAATATGGCAAGCGTTATTAAATATCAAGATGGACTCCAGCTTGCAGAGAGGCAAATTTGCATGTAAAATTAGATGCCTAATGCAGCAGCTGTATTCTGTACTTGGAAATTGGTTCAGCATCCTAAACAGAGCAGTCTGATGCTGCTTTAGATGACTTGAAGTGTGATTCTGAGATGTTTTTAGCCACCATTTCAGCTACCTATGTATGGTGTGACATGTATGCTACATTCATGGACACATCTTAAATCTACCTAACGCTTCTTAAATGCTATTAAACCCCTTTACCTAGGTATTTGGTTGCAAATACGTAAACATGAACTAAGAAAGGAATGCAGCTGCCTGTCATTGCTCTTCCTGCAGGACTAAGGCCTCTAGCAGTTCCAGGTTCACACCACTCAGACAGGAGGAAGTGTTGACTCAAATACCACAATGGCACTAACCATAGGTTTAATTGGTGAAGCCCATGTCAAAGAGTCTAAGTTACGGCTGCAGTAGAAATAACCTACTTAGTAGTAGTTTTCAGTAGTGTAAGAGAGAATATTTCATTTTATTTAACAAGTTCTGCTATATCTCATTTACTTTCCAGATGCTGCTCCAGGAAAGTATAAATTTCTGTTGTCAGAATTATCATTTTGCAGTTTTCCCAAGAGCATTTCACCTAATGGTATATGCCTGTGGTCTAGAAACTGAATCATGTCATTGGACTCATGCCTAGCCAATTACATTTGAATGCTAAATTTAGATCAAAAACCTGGTGATGAGCCCACCTCGAGCCTTAATTCTTTAGCCAGATCTTAGGCATTTGAGTTACTAAAATTGGATGCATGAATTTTAATCAGCTAAAATTTTCTGAGATAAATTTTACCATTGGAACCAACCCATCTAGACTATCTAACAAACAAAAGTTTATGTACCTAACCCAGTACAGATAATGCTTACATTCTTACATTTCTCATAAAACATTTTGCTTTATTCTTTGTATTTTAAAGCAGTTAAATTATAAAAGAAGCTGCTTAGGAAGGCAAGACTTGCAGGATTTTCAATAATTAATAAGTTGAGATTTTTATCTAAAATTTGTTGTATCTATGGATGACATCCAGAGAGGAACTACTTTCAAAGTAATGGGTAATTTTTAATGAATCTGTCAAAAGTATAGTATTAAAATTGAAGTGGTTTAGGCTCTTAGTTCCATGTACTTCCTAGCTCATTGCCCACTTTCTTAAGCTGCCAGGTATAATGCTTAGTGAGGTCTTCACACAGTGGAAAGAAAATTGAATTAGTTGACAGAGTTGATTTACTCAGAACAGTTTTATAGTGTGTATTAAACAAATGAAGAAAAGGGATTAAAATGCACTTTCCAGTGTTTTTCAGATCTACTTTAGCGCTCAGCACTAGTAATTACTTGATTAAAATCAAATCTGACATGTTGATAATATTTTAATTAGTAATACTTCTGTGACTTGCTGGGAGGTGACATGCTAATTTTGGCATGCAGCTTGAGAGACTGGCTGGGAAGCAGATGGAGATAACTTGCAGAACGATCTCCCTCCTGCCTTCCATTTTTATGATCTGTGATAAAATGAGGCTTCTTTGGTGGGGCTGGAAAAGGTATGAATTCACATTCTCAGAAAATCATGGTCAAGCTTTACCTTTCTGGTTTACCTTAGAATTTATCAGCACAACAGAAATCTGTGTAATACCTATATTGCTAAGAATGTTTATAGAATCATAGAATAGTATTATTTGGAAGAGACCTTTAAAGATTGTGTAGTCCAATGCCCCTGCAATGAACAAACATCTTCAGCTACAGGTTGAAGGTTCCTCAGAGGCCTGGAATGGGGATGGGAACCTACCAGTTCTTGTGGCCACCTGTTCCAATGTTTCAACACCCTCTCAAAAAAAAAAAAAATTATGACATTTATCTAAATCTATCTTTTAGTTCAAAACTGTTGTCTCTTTTCCTATAGCAAAAGGCTCTATTAAAAATTTTCTCCCATCTTTCTTGTAAGGCCCCTTTATATACTGAAAGGCAACAATATGATCTCCCCACCTTCTGTTGTCCTGTTGAACAATCTCAACTCCCTCAGAATTTTCTCATACAAGACAGTTCTAGCCATCTCTTTATATTTGTGGCCCTCCTCAGTAGCCACTGCAACAGCTTTATGTCTTTCCTGCATTGAGAGCCCCAGAGCTGGATGCAGGGTTCCAGATAGGATCTCACCAGAGCAGAGCAGAGGGGCAGAATCCCTTCCCTTGCCCTGCTGGCCCTGCTGCTTTGGATGCAGCTCAGGATACAATTGACTTCCTGTGCTACAAGCACACATTGACAGCTCATATCCAGTTTTTAATACACCAGCATCCCCAAATCCTGAAGTCCTGCAGGAGTGTTGTCAATCCTTCTGTCTCCCAGCCTGCCCCATTACTTGAGTTGCCCTGACCCAGGTGCAGAACGTTGTATTTGTCCTTGTTGAGCCTCATGAAATTCCCATGAGACATTCCTGTGACAGAAGGCTAAGAGACTTGGATTGTTCAGCCTGGAAATGAGAAGATTTTGGGGTAGTAACACTTCTCCAGTCCTTGTTTGCAAGATCATGTAAGAGGTATGTTTATAAATGCCTTGGCCAATTGTCATAGGTTTTCTCTGTCTCTGCTGAGGTATCAGTCTCATTCATCTCAGTTCAGGGGTGAGATTTTTGCAGATGAAGTTTACTTTCAGCTTAGAAACTTCAAGCGCAATACAACAGGTTCATAACTCTATTATGAAATGCCTTTATTATATTATGATAATTCTGTCAATTGGAATTATTCCCACTTATATTATGCATGTAAATTATTTTCCTTTAAACTATTTGTGTTCATTTTTTCCTCAAATTCTCATATTATCTTTCCTGACCCCTACTACACGCTCTACATTTACATTCCTATTCGTAATAAATTGTGTATACATTCATGAGCTGGCTCTTGACTGTATTTCCATTAGAGGTAAATGACAGAGTGGAAATATGTTTAATATAATGAACGACTCTGTTTCCAAAAAGGACTATTAGAAAATGACAGGCATTTGAGCATAGGCCAGCCTGGTTGAAAGTAGCTAGGTAGAAGGGCCAAATTAAATCCAACAATTTTTGAAACTAAAACAGCATCTAAGATTTTAATTAAGTAAGGAAAACAGTTTTATTTTGTCAGACTGAAAATAACTGGTAACTCCAGAGGCAAGTACAACAAAGGAATTGAGGTAAGTCAGTGATTCCACTAGCCTTTAGTTAAATTACAATTCCACAGCTGTACACGTTTTCAGGAACAGACCTTCAATAATTGTTTTGCTAACATTAACTTTACACACTGAAGTTAGGTACTGCAGAGACTTCACAGTGGCCTTCAGCACGGCCACGGAGAGAAAAGAATTGCTCCTGCTCTGATGCCAGCACAGCAAAATTGTAGAGATAAGCAAGACAATGCTGATAGAAGATGTTCCTCCAACAGTAGCATAACTTTCGGCTGGGGGGGTTTTCTTCTGTATTATGTGCTAAATCCTTGAGAAATTTGAGGGAACAGGCCTGATACAACCTAGTAAAAGCAATTGAATAGATAGGAAATGGAGCCTGCTCTGGTTAATTTTAATAGGAAATGCCCGAAGAGAACAATGAACAACAGACAGAAAAGAATAATTTTCTGCTATTTCAAAAGTCTTCCAGAAAAAAGAGAGTGCTACAATGGAACTATTTTCTGTTAGAGCTTTTATATACTAACAGAAAAGAAAACTCATAGTGTTTTGTTGTTATAATTGATTTACTTAGTTATGAGGTCTAAAGGTCTAAAGATATACAGAAAATATCTGCAAAATGTATTCTTAAAATGATGACTGTGACAACACAGAGCAAAAACTAAAATGTCATTAAATTGGAATTAGGCTGCCTATTTTCACTGACATCCTTGAAAGATAGAAGCCCATTCATAATGCAGATATTTTGTGAAAAAAAAGCATAGTAAAGAACAGTTGTGCATTCTATAAATAAACTTTTTGTATTGGCTGACCTCTTAAAATTAGCCAATTTTTGTTCCAAAAAAGGAAAACAACCATATAATATGAATATCAATATACAGTGCATTTAACTATTTACTGTATGACAGAGTGGAGATGGATTTGTAGCTTCTCAGCTTCATAGATGAAGATTTTTTACAACCAGGAATAAACCAGTAAGTTATCAGTAACTTACATTGAGAATTATTCAAGTTAAAATTAAAACCATTTTTAATATAAAATAAAGGGAGTAAAATTAGCTACAGGGAAGGAAACTTTCCATAAACTAAATCATAAACTTTGGGGAAAATTCTCAATATTATTAAATTTTGAACACAGCTAGAGATATCTTGCTTATTTTGCTGTTAAATAGAGAGAGGGGTCTGTTGAAAACATATTAAATATCCAAGAAATATATCAAGAACACTTATTATATGAACTACATTAAATCTATTATATAATATGTTATTTATTTCTGATAATTGATACTTAAGCACATTTAATCTTAAATATATTTATGAATATATGTATGTGTCTGTATGCATATGTAAACACATACCTTTATATGTATGACATAATGGTCTGTGTTTACATATGCATACAGACAAGTAAATAATGGAATAAGTGTGTATTTTCTGAAAGCATAAGCATAGTGTGTGCTTTTTAAGTTTTTTGGGGACAGCACTATATAGTTTTTACATTGGATGCATCTAAAGAAATTATGAAATAAGAAAGGAAAGAAAAAAGAACAAAGCATCAAAATATTAAGCAAGAACTGCTCAGATAGGAAGGAGAAAAGGGCCAATAATAATGTCAAATATTTCAGCAAAAGAAAATTCAGAGTAGCTGGAAATAAATAAATCCATACATGAGTACATGAGTACTGGGAAGCATCTGGAGAAGAGAGGAACTTGATGATCAGAAAATTGAAAATTAGCCTGCAATTGTTTACTGCAGAAAAAGAGGCCAGTAACTTCCCAGGCTCCATTAGGAACAACATTGTCAGGAAATTGTGGGAGTTAATTATTCCCCTTAACTCAGCACTGGAGAGGCCATCTCTGGAGTGCTGTGTCCATGTCTGAGCTCCTCAGTAGGAAGGAGACATGGACATAGTGGAGTAAATCTTGCAAAGGATCATGAAGATCATTAAGGACTTCAAGCGTCAGACGTGTGAGGAGAGGCTCACAGAGCAGGAACGGTTTAGCTTAGAGAAGAGGAGGCTTGGGGAAATCTTACCAATGTGTCTAAATACCTGATGGGGTATACCCTGCTGGGGGTGGGAAGAAGAAAACCAACACTCAGTGATATTCTGTGAATGGACAACTGTAGTGGACACTTGTTTAAGATACAAATGTATATACAAAAAATCATGGGTAAGCACAAGGAAAAGCCTTTTTTTTACTCTAGAATGGTCAAACACTGGTCAAAACCAGACCAAGTTTCCCAGACAGGTTGTGGATTCTCCCTTCTTGGAGACATGAATAATTCAGCTTGGACACAGCCCTGAGTAGCCTACTGTAATTGATCCTACTCTTAAAATGAACACTGAAGTAGAAGAATTCCAGAGGTTCTTTCTTACCTGAACAATTCTATGATACTGTGCAATACAGTCACATTTTACAAGAAGCACTAATTTGCCTTGATTTCACAGGTTCTCTAGCTGTGCCTCCATACATTGTTCAAATGCATGAGATGAGATTGATATCAATCTCTCTAGAGACTGATAATTTCTAGAGACTTGTTTTAGTTCTTGTTTCCTTTATTTTATAGTTTGCTTTTGTGTAGAAAGCAGAAAAATGAAAATGTATTCTGGTTGTATTCTTTAAAAACTGAGTATATTAGTACCCTTTCTTCTTTTCAAAAGGGCTCAGTACCTAATTCCAAGTCACACTGTGATTTTTTACTTAGATTAAATTCATGCTGAGCATCCTCAGTTTGCCAAAACACTCAAGAACTTTCACAACAAATGCAGTGCAAGCTGTAGCTAAAAGAACTGTGACTGTGTTGTCAGTTTGATGAAATAGAGATAAAAACTGTGGTAATGCCCAGGGTATTTAACTTCCCATTGTGTCTTTGTTGCAGAACTTTTGCACAAACTGAAATAGAATCTTTCTCTGTCTTTTGCATTAATTTAAGGCTATGTGACTTTGCTGTCACAGTGACACAAATTAAATTAAATTGCTGAAATGGTCTTCTTTGCCTCAAATGGACATTAGAGAAGAAAATAAGTATATGAATTTTCTTCTCTATTTCATGTAAAATGAAAAAAAAATTATTTATTTAGTATTTATAGCCTAAGAAAACTCTCTGGCATACACTGTTGGAATAGTATGATAAAACATAACTACAGCATTTCTTTCAGAAAAACCCAAAGCTTACCTGTTATAGGTTTGAGAATATTCTTATTTTAAATCTTTTTTCAAGATAAAGCTATTATTTATACTTAAAATGAGAAACTCTGGAAATTGATTTACTGATATAGGAATTTAATAAAAGTCAACATTTTAATGTGAATATGTATTTATTTAAAGTTTGAATCTTGTATAAATTAAATGCAAACATGTTTTGCTTGTCCCCTTCTACCCCCAAAAAAATCTGAAAATTCAAAATAATTAAAAAGCTAAAAATACACAATCTCCCTGAAATGTCATCTATTGTGTAGATGCTGGAGATGTGCAGTGCAGCTGACATTCTCACCAATTTCCTGGCTATAAAGACAGAATGTCAACTGTGCCTGGTATACATCAGCCTCAAGGGTTTTCAAAAGGTCTTGGAACATAGCTTGTTGCTCCAAATATCTATAATGTCATTTTTTTTTAATCCAAGCTAACCACTCAGATTAACTTTAAGGAATTGGCACTTCTAGAAATAATTAATCTTGTCATAAAATGTACTTCAGCAGCTGATCACCCATTTGAGCTCTGCTCCTGACTGTGTGCCTCAGCTGTGAGGAGTCAAACATAAGTAACTCGAGAAGAGAATATGCTGAAGATGGTTAAAACTACCTGGGAAAATACTCCAGATTTCTTGGCAAAAACTAAAATTTCTGGAAGCACTAGATCACCAGCCATTGGGTGATCACAATACTTTTTACAGCATCAGTGACAATGGCATTTCAAAATTTGTTAAAAAAGAAAGACTATTGAATCAGTGCTGGAACTGAACTGCTTAGAACAGTTTTGCCCAGAAGGCAGGAACATGGTTGTACCTAATGTTTTTCAGACAGTCTTTGAAGCTTCCACAATTACTATTTTATGTGAAATGTGCCTGAAAACAAGTGATTGCACAAACTGTGGCATTTTATCATCTGTTCTTCACATTTATTTTTATTTGCTTGGCAGACATTTAAAGCTAACATTGGTAGCAAATTATGCCATGAAATATATATGGCAAATCCTGAGGTTAAATAGGCATAAATATAACCTTGTATATGAGCCTCAGAAATCAAAGCAAGGGTAAGTACACACAGGCACAATATATATAAGGACCATCTAAGAGATAATATAGAAAAAAAAGAAACATAACAGGACCAAAGACATACCAGAAAGACCAGACTGTGCTTACAGAACTTGACAAAAGTTGCAAATGCTACAAACTGAGGAGAATTGGCAATGTGACAGAACTTTAGAACATTATTCATGGGAAATAGGGTGATGCAATTGAATTCTGGAAAAAGGAATGTATTTCACTGTACTAAAAGGTAGCTCTGGTTTGTGCAATGTCAGTGTTTTCTTGAAATTTGGTTTCCATGAGTTGAGGAAAAGAATAAATTGACATGTCCTAAGAATCACAGAGTAGCAAAACCAAAACTAAAACTTAACCATGAAGAAAGAACAGAAAGAAATACTCTGCTATTTAACATGCTAAAGGTGATCCTGGTACATCACTGGTTGCACCAAGAGAAGGAGTATTCTACAGGTCCTGACCTTTAGCTCTTTAGGCAAAATCAGCAATACAAACAGCTCCATCAGGAGAACTAGGGAGTGCAAATGTATCATAGGATGTCAAAATAACATGTCAGGAGATATGTGAGATGCTGTGTGCTTTACTAGTTTCAGTTACCAGGCTGATTCAAGTTTAATTCCCTGAAGAGCTCATTATCATAGTCTAGTTTAGAGTATTTAAATTACCACCATGTAATTGAATAATAAGGAAAACAGACACCATATTGTCAAATTACAGTAAATACAGGAATTTTGAAATTCCCTAAAAACCACCTTATCAATAAATCCATTAAAGCATAATGCAGTAAAATTAAAAAAAAAAAAAAATCTCCAACCAACAACCCCTCACCCAAAACCTAAGTGACCTAATGGATATCACCCTTAGCACTTCAAAGACAAGCTTTAAAGCTATTCAGATTGCTTTTTTCTCACTTCATACACCAGGCACGATGCCTAAATTCATAATCAGTTTTGTCAACTATTTATAGACAGCTAGGAATTATTCAAAGTGTCCTCATTAAATGTTTACCCATCATCTCTGTTAAATATGCTTCCTTTTGCCCATATTAATAGGAGTATTTGACATCATCTCAGTATTTTGAGAAATGCAAAGCAATTTGTAATGAGAGCAAAAATACTGGAATCAAGACAGGAACTGAGATATCATTAGCTTTCTTTTAAAAATGCAATTAATATTTTTCCATCATGTAGATAAGTTTTTATTATTCATAAAACCATAGGACTGCTAAGGTTGGAAAAGACCTTGAAGATTATCAAGCCCAGCCATTAACTCAGCTCTGCCAAGTCCACCACTAAACAATGTTGCAAAGCACCACAGCTGCAGGTCTTTTAAATATCCACAGCAATGGGGACTCAGCCACTTCCCTGGGAAGCCTGTTCCAAAATTTGGCAACTCTTTCAGGGTAGAAATTTTTCCTCATATCCAATCTAAATTTCCCCTGGCACAATTTGAGGCCTCTTATTTAATCTCATCATGTAACTTGCTACCTGGGAGAAGAAAACAACCCCCATATCACCACATTGGTCAGAGCTTGATGATGATAATGCCAAGGTTTTGGATTCAATACCTGTGTGGGCCATTCACCTAAAAATTGGGCTTGATGATTTTTGTGGGACCCTTCCAGAATATTCTGTGGTTCTGAACTCTGTGATTCTGCACCTACTTCCCAGTTGTTGTAGAATGGAATAAGGTTTCCCCTGAGCTTCCTTTTCTCTGGATAAACAACCCCTCAGCCAGTCCTCCTGAGACTTGTGCTCCAGACCCTTCAACAGCTTTTTTAGACACACTCCAGCACCTCGATGTTCTCCTTGTAAAGAGACACCCAAAGCTGAACACAGTTCCTTATGTCCCCATAATTTGAAAACTATGCTTTCATTTTTTTTATGCCCAACATGGCCTTTATCCATCACATAACCCACCAGTTCTTGTCTTTTCACAAACAGCAGTTCCTTAACTCATTCCCCAGCTGTGTCTGTGAGTTATCTTCCTTATGGAAGCTATTTTGATGCAGGTTGTAGGACAATTTAACTTCAGCAACATCCTAACCTATATGAACATTTGTGCTTGCTATTTTTCAGTTTCACTTGAAAAACTCTGTACCTGTGAAGTCATGGCACTGTTCAGTGATGTATCTGCTGGGCCATGCAGGAATTTATCACCATTGCCCCCAACTGCTTGAGTCAACACATTCAGCCAGGCAGAGAATAGATAGGGAATCCTCCATACCATGTGTCCTGTCTGGCCTGTCCTAGGATAGGCAGAGTGTGATTCCAGTAATCCACCTTTCAGGCTCCCTCATGCTCCTCCCCTTAGTCATTCCTCCTTGACATCTGCTACTAAGCAGAGGATTTCCTGTACCAGGACAGTCATCCCGCAGGTGTGCTTGCTGCTGCCTGTCCAGTACTGGCATGAAAGCAGGACACACCTGCAGCTGAGGCCCTGGGTGTGCAGCAAGTTGCTGGCCACTACTGCTTGTGGCCCTGCTCAGGTCTGCCAGCTGCCATTGCACAAGCTGGGGGCTCCCAGTGGCTTTCTTGGCTGCCCCTGAGGTTGCTCCAGTTCAGAACTCCCCAGTGCACTGTGCTAGAGTGCTCTGCTGCATATCGTACTGGCACTGGAACTGCTGGTTCAAAGCAGTTAATGCTACAAAGAAAGATTACTTGTCCTTTAATTCTTAACCCGCAGGAGATACTTATGTGCAGTAAATGTGGTGGGTATGTGAAGTAAAATTTTGACTTTTTTTCACCAAACAGAAATCTAGTAATATGGAGCAAGACCACAACGGGCATCGGAATTTTTCCAAATACTAATAATTAAAAAAAAAAACAAAACAAAAAACAAACAAAACAACAAACAGCAACTGAGCAAAAGCATTTCTAGTAGGAATAAAATATGCCTTTTCTTTCACGAGATTCTTGTGACATTTTTCCTTTCACAAGTTGTCATCCTTAAAAACCCTATGTGGATATATTATTAGCAAACACATTGAGATAAGACATGGTTTGAAACAGAATAGAATTGTATTTGTTGAAAAGCTTGAAATAAAAGGAATTGGTAACAAATCTTCCATTTTTCTTCTTCGTCCTTCCTGGGTAAGGTTGTGCTTTTTTGTTTAGATCCGAGTTCAGAGACTCTCAGGGCCTTACTGAACTGCAACAAAGTCAATCCACAGGAATATTTCTTTTACCCTTTTTTCCCTTTTTACCCCTTTTCCCTTTTTTGTTTGTTTGTTTGTTTCCTAGCTTTTTTTAAACTCTTTCTTTGTGTGATTCCACATTACCTTCATCTCATCTAACTTTTTGGATTTCTCCAAACTACTATGATATTTTGTCTACAGACAAATAACAATTCCTTTTGCCTTCTCTGCATTTTCATTCAGTTCAGGAAGTATTATCCAACAATAAGGTAAACAGCTGGCTGCCTTTTTTTGTATTCTGCCATATGCTTTGAACAGAATACAAATAAAAAGGACATGAAATAAACACCAGAGAAAATAAACAGTTACATCAGACACCTCAGTTAAGAAATTCTTAGCAGACTATGTGTAGGAATATAAATTAAATCTTTCATTAAAATAGCTGCAGTAACGTCCTATCCTCAAAGTCTTTAATAACCATCGTAGTAAATTGTGTGGTAAAACTAGAAGTATAAAAAAAAAAAAAAACAAAAAAAACCCAGCAAAGCAAAAAATAATAGAAATAACAGAGATGTGCTTCATGAATCCATATATTAAAACTATTTAAACATTTATACTTTTTTTGAAGATTTTCTTTTATGTGAAACCTGATTAGGCCATTAATTAGTTTACTATAGTATAAAATCCTCCATCATTACCATTAAAAAAACATTTTAAGCTTCAAAAATGTGTAGATGGTAAGGTGAAATCCATCTGTCTATAGACAGAATATTAAGCATTCTAACGCTATTTCTTCTGTTATATTTAAGATGTTTGCTACACTTGTTGGAATTAGATGTAAGATCCAATGGATGTAGTCTCTTTCATTAGAGTATTGTATCCTTTGTAACAGATGCAGAACTGTCTGCAATGTTTCCTGCCATTCCATTAGTGCAGCTGCAAAGAAAGATGTTCCATGAGAACTTTGGTTAGGTCTCTGAGCCAATGCAGTTGTGAATCAATTCAGCAGTAAATCCATTTATTAAAAAAGTAGTAAGAGGAATTATTTTTCTTTTTTCTCTTTAGATTAAAGCCTGAGCATCTGTATGAAGTTAGACAACTTGGTAAAATAATAATATAGTGAACTTTTCAAAACCTTGCTTATCTCTTTCTAAACCTGAAAAACTCCCATGCAGAAATAGATTTCTGTATGTTTTCCAGAAATTCATGGCAGCTTGTGACCCAAGCTGAACCCAAGTTTATTCTCAGACCAGCAATATCTACAGATAAATTATGGTCAGAATTGTAAATGATGCACATTTTCAGAGTCTATACAGGAAAAAACTTCAGGTTGTCTCTTCTGGACTTGAGGAAGCCAGATGAAAAATCCGTGTTTCCTCGTATAAGGAATTAATCAATAGATTAATATGTATTACAGGTGAGAATGAAATTTTGTTCAAATTCCCTAATCCCTCTATTTTAGCAGGAACTTGTATCTACTGCACACTTTGCAAAGCCAGAAAACAAAATGATCAAGGGATCAGCTTGGCAACATGTGGATCACCATTTCACATTACAAAAGCAAGTGGAAAGGATTTCTCCCTTCTCTCTACAAGGCTGTTTATTAATAGGAAATCTGCTTATTGAGGAAAAGCACTTTCCCATCTGCTGTATGTGAAAAAAAACAAATCCACCAAATAAAACCCACCACCCCCCCCAATAAAAAAGGGAATCAAAAAAAGGGGAAAAAAGTCTTTAATTTTGAATATAAACTCATGGAATCTAACTGGATGTCTGTGTTTGTGAGTAAATGTGCTAAAGTGAGTTCTTGAAGTTTCAAGGGGAAGCCTGATACTTGCTAGCTGTCTCTGGTATGAACTTGCAAATTTGGAAAACACTTCTATTAAACAGAAGTGAATCCTCCAATCAATAGATACAGGAGACAAAGCCTCTCAAAATTACAAAACTGAGAGCATTTGTTTATGCTCACTCTCCATTTTGATTGTGAAAACCAGGGACTTGATGTTCCAGAAAGAAAGTGCTACAAAAAATAAGAAATTCTGAAATAAAGAGGAGGCTGAGAAAAGAAGAAATAAGTCCAGAAAGAATAAGGGGAAGGTCCTAGCTGTAGGAAACCTCTCAAAATTGGAGAGGTCCTGGAGATAGGAGAGAAGTACAGAGGTGAATGCCTGACCTAGTGATGCACAGGACTGGTAACTACCAGCAGCTGCATAGTCGGAAGCAACAGAACTTTATGCCTGACATTCCCAGAGCAGCAAAAATGTTCCTGCAGGGAAAGGAAGCCAACATCTAGTGAAATGGTTTATGATCTCTAAAGTCTCTTTCAGCCTAAAAGATTATATGAGTCTATAAACTTATTATTGTGGGAAAGTGAGGAAGACAACCAAACAGAATGAAAGTTCTAACTTCTTTTGTTTTTCTAGAATAAATTTGGTTGACTAAATAAAGGTTTATTAGCTCAGGGATTCATCCCATACATTCTGCTATCATATTGGTCTCCAAGTCACAATCTTTTTATTTTTTATTCTCTTTCTTATAAATATTTTGGCAAAAACATCCCAGCAGAAAAATACTAAACTGGAAAGGTGTAAGACTTCTATTAGTGTATCCAAAGTCTTCATAAATGAGGCTTTCTCCGAATGTTTAGAATAATTTTATCAATCCTTTTCAAATTGAGCTGGCAACAGTTGTTGATTTGGGAAGGATTGGTAAAAAAATGAAATATTTGTTTTCCCTGTGTCCCACCCCAAACCAAAACTGTGAAATTATTCACTTCTAATTGCTACTTAAATAGAAGATTTTCATGAAATTCCCAAATAAGAGCAGGTCACCACTCCTGACTTTAAATTACCTATTCCCATCTGTTCCCCAGAAAACCACAACAGGAATGACAGTAACTCACATGGAGTCAATGCACAAATAATCCTATAATGGACCAGGCTACTGTGATTTTCTGCAGACAATGAAATGTCTTCTGTCTGACTTGCTGCTTACAATTCAGGGACTAGAAATTATTTTTTATTCCTTTCAGCACAGTGGATGATATAGGAAAATTACTTGCCTGAAGAGAAGTTGTTACCCAAATTGCAATAATTGAGTTAAATAAACACCATCAGGAACTTTCTCTATCATCCACGATCACTCCTTTTCATAGAAAAAACTGTGAAGCATAATTCTGGGCATAATGTCTCTAGAGAATTCCTTTTCATTATTTCTCTGTTGTTGCTGATGTCTTGCAATCAAATAGTCAAATGTTTATTTGAGAAAAGAACAAGTGATATACACACCAAACACAGAACTTCACCTCTCCTCAGACATAATTACATGGTAGAAAAAATCTACCATGATTAATATCCTCTTCTCAATTTTGATGGTCATTAAAGTGACACAAAATATTCCTAGTATTCCTTCCCCATCCCCCCACTACCAGTATTTCCTGGGGTTAAAACGAGTGTCTGCTGTCATTGTTGTTGTTATTATTAAGGGTTTATTTTGGCCAACAGAGAAAAGGCATCAGTTGTAGTAATGCAGTTATCTCACAACTCCAGCCATGTAATTTCAGAGTTTTTTGAAAGTACTGTCTTTTCTTGGCACTTCTCAGAAGATTGCTGAGGAGAAATGCTCATTTACTAAAGTGACTGAAAAACATTGTCACTCCAAATCAACACAGCCATTTAATGAAAATGGGCTTTTCAGTAATATAATAGATGCTGCCAAAGCAGTGATCAAAGAGAGAAGAAAGGGAATGAACTAAGGAACATGAGCTGTTAGAAATTTCAACTCTATTTTGCTAAGCTGTCTGCCAAAAGATGATATCTGCCCTGTTAAATAATTTCCTTCACCAGCTTCAGCTACTTGAAAATGTCTTCACTTTTTTTCATGGATCACATATTGGCTAATAAGGTGAAAGGTTTAATTCTTGTCATGTTAATATGAATCATTAATACATAAGCATTTTTAAAAGTGCTTTCACTGCAACTAGTATTCAGATTATGTCCAAAGCACGTATTTTGGGTTTTGTCTCTTAATTTTTTCCTTCTGAAACTATTGCTCCATCTTCCAAATTCATTAATTAATATGAGATTTACCTTTAGGTTTCTATAATAAATAGCTGGTTACGTGTCTAACCTTTTCTTCCACAGTCTTTTATGATAAAGTCCAATATTTCAAGATTTTTTCCATCCATATTGAGAATGAATTTCTGAAATATGTATTTATTTGATGAAGTAAATTTACACAATGGAACTCCATACCTTAGAATACTTCTGATGCTATATCATGGGGGAACATTCAAAACTGTAAAAAATCTGTCCAGAATTAGAACAACTGTAACAATAGGAGTCTGGTGATTCAGCTAAAGAAAAAGCAAAATAACACCTCTTTTGGGGTTAATCCAAGTGTTTTTTCTCATTTTGAAATTAAATATTTTATTAATTTGCTCAATTCTCTAATGAAAATTGTATTACATGAAAATTAAAATGTTCTTTATTTCCTTTCACTTAAGTAAAATCCAAATTCAGGAACACCTCTGACTGACCAACACTGTACATTTCAAAGAATACCTCACCCACTAAATCTTCATTGGTTTTCACTATGTAATGTTAGTGCACTTCTAAAGGAAGTCTTATGGTCTAGGGCTGATGAAATTTATCTTAAAACAATGAGGGAGGCCTAACTAAGTACTCTAATCTGTTAATTAAAACCTTATTTCATCTTGCTTTTGAAAAATCTAATTCAGACCTCTTAATCTTAGGAAAAGGTTTTAAAAGAGGTGCCTGCTTTTCTCTTTAGTTTTTTCCTGCTATGTGCAAGTAATTCCGTTACCTCTGTTGCACTGTTGTGAAATCTAAGTGAAATAATGGCATGGATTCATTTTGGTTATAATATAAGCAATACATTCAGAAGCTAAATAATTTTTTTTCCCTGAAGCATATAAATAACATTTGTTTTTACCAGTGCCACAGCCAAATCAGTGATCAAAACCAATGATCAAATTATACTTTTTAGAAAACTCTCAGTGGAGAGAGGATGAGAAAATATTCACAGTATTTTCCATCACATTCTGTCATTCTAACTTCCTAGAAAATCTGGCTCGCACATACATAATTGATGCCCATCTTTGCAGGTGATAAAATCTCTTCTAACATCTTCAAGGTTGTGTGCATAATTGAAACTGAAGACTCTGCTTAGCCAACTTCATGGCAATCTTATCAGGAAGAAGAGGCATCTATGAAGATGGAGAGGAATAAAAAGGGATTCTCAAGTTCTGAAAATAAGATTTTTCCTTTCTCTGTCAAAAAATGTAAATGCTTCAGGCAGTCTTATTATTCCTACTCAGATTCTTTCTAGGTTTCATAGATGGAATTATTGCCCCTGTCACAAATACATTTGCAACCATGTTAAAATCTTTAAAAATTTCAGTATCAAGTTATGAAGAAAACAGTGTCTCTTCTATAAATGCAGCTCATTCTAAAGATGCTGAATCACAAATATCTCCTTCCCTCTGTTTGTATTCCTGTTCTTTTTTCATTATCTTTTGACCATTATTTGTAAAGATATTGGTTTTTCTTCATTTAAATCCCTACTTCCTCATCTAACTCACTTCTGCTACAACATCTACTAGTTTTGAATCTTTAAAAAATGTTAAAAGTAATAAAACATAAATGACTTATCCTCAATATATATTAGCTTTTTATCTGTTTCATGGCTTGTAATTTTCAGGGGGTTTGGATGAAATTCATCCTCTTTCATTATTATCACAGCAGGAAGCTGCGAATATGTAGTTTTGATTTGTTTCTGATTCTCTTTAATCTGTCTCCAGTTGCCCCGCATATCTTCCACTCCGTGATATAGTGTATATTGATCATCCTTAATAGTTAACACATGCTTTTTCCTTTCCATAATACCCTGAGACAGAACACTGAGAAGTAACTTAATTTCTGTCAGAAAAGTGCCATTGTTTTAGATCTGATACTGTAGAAAAAACAGATGTTATCAAAGTCCTTGAAAGTTGTACCTGACCATTTACGTCAGAAGATTCTACTTCCAAGTGGTTAAAATTAGGTCTATTGGAAGCAGAAAATAAGTCAGGAAATATAATTTTTTTTTTTAGAGTTCCCTAAATCACTAATGGAAAAAATTGTCTGTTTTGAAAAAGTGTTTTTGAAAGGAATGGAGCTGGCAAAGTCTTATATGACTGGTGTAGCCAAGGGTGTATCATTGAATGGCCCCATACTTTCAAGGCAATAGCTGTTAAAAAGCCTTTAATTCAGACTGCAAGAGTAAGGGCTTAGGATGCATCTAATTTTCTCTTCTCTTTGCTCCCTTAGCTGCCCCTCATATCTTGCTGGATAAATTTTTTCAATCTCCAAACTGAAAACAATGAAAAATATGATAAAACCATTTGTTATCCCCTTGTTTCTACATCACTAATGACCCAGAACATTAGTCAAATACACACAGTCCAACTGTTCATTTTACTGCTTGGAATGGTAGTTGAAGTTCAATGCCATATCTTGTATATTGGCTTGTCAGCCCTAGACTGCAGTCTGTTTTTTTGTGAGTTACAGATTAGGTGATTAAAGCCAATGCAGCATGAAGACAAAAAATTAATCCTTTAATAAATAGACAAAATTTATATAATAAAAAAAAATCTTGTGAATATTCTGATTCATTCTTTGTGCTTGCCTCCTCACTTGGGGTTTCATATTTCATTCTTCACCTTTTGGTAAATATTTGTGGATTCTCAATTTGCAATAAGCTTCAGTGGACCTGACTGCATGATTAGTTGTTGTCTCTCACTTGCTTATTTTTCATGGTAGAAGTTTTCTATGTTTCTGTGTTTCTGTGTTACAGTTAGGGCTCTGAAGGGAAGGCTGAGGTGCACTACTGCAAAAGAAGGAGTATCTGTGCTCTGGGTATGTGCATCCTCTTGAAATCAGTGTGTATGAATAAAATAAAAGGGAATTAAAATTGTCAGGGAATTGGAATAGCCAGAATGACAAGCACTGAGATATCTAAACCCAGGAAACAAAAAAACACCAGAGGCTAATGGCAGAGAATCTACTTTTCAAATGAACAAAGATGTTCTAGTGAAAATTATCAAGACAGAGTGCCATTTGAATTATACTACCATAAACAGGGAAGGGTCAAAATTAGCCATATCCTGTAGCAGGATTTCTCCTAAATAGTTTCACCTATGTTTTAATTGATTCTAACTGTTCTAATTAAGATGAAATGTTCCAATTCATATTTTTTTGTAAGTTCACAGACTACAGGTTTTTACTTTGAAATCTGTATATAACATTTAAAATATATTTTTTTTCTTTAGAGAATTGTTTTAAAACTCAATATTAATAAAATAGGAACCCTATTTAAAAAGTCTGGAATGAAAATAGACATCCAGAATTTTCCAGGTTTACAATTCAGTGAAAGGATTGGTGTTTATTTCTTGTCCTTTTTATATTTTAATTTTTTTCTAACAACACACTTGCTATTTTAAGGTTTTCTTAAGCAGTGAATAATAATTAAAAAAATTACTACGAATTTACTAGGTTAAAAAGACCAATGAATTAATAAGTTCATTTAAACATTCAGTATGGTTTCTAGAAAATTTTCAATCAAAACTATTATGCAAATTTGCATCCATTATTTGCTTGATTTTTGCTTACTTTTCCATTTCGTAACAATTATTTTCTCAGCCAAATATGTCAACACTGAAATCTGGAGGTCTTTTTTTAAGCTCTCTACCAACAAAAGCAGAAGGAAGGTAACAGTTTCCTAACATTCCCAGGTGCTAGGAGGGAGTGTTCAGTGGGAAGAGTTGTTTGTTCATTTATGTGGGTGGTTTAAAGGGAGAATGAAAAACAGGGTGTCTCTGTGTGTTCCTTCTATACTGCATTTTAAAATTAATAACACAAATACTGAGGAGGAGACAATGAAATTCATCAAAGCAGAACACTAAATATATATATGTGTGTACAAACACATACATAAAAATTCAGATATATGACCATACTTGTGATTGCACAGAGACAGATTCATAGGTTAAGTAAACCTACTCCTCTGCTGCCTCTACTTGTTTGACAGGTATCAATCAGTTTTAAAGCATTGAGTAAAAAGAAGAAAGTGCCACTGACCTGATGCATGTCTCATAACTGGATAACTCAGGAAGCTCTGAGAAGTTTATGTGATCTGTAATGAAGTTTATATCAAGACCAGATATAGATTTATTCTAGAAACTCAATTTCTGTATGCATTCTGCATCTGTTCCTGAAATAGTATTTTCCTCTTAGAAGAAAATTCATAGTATTAGCATAAGTGACTTCCCCTGAAATCTTAGAGAAATGCTGATAAGAGTACTACAGTGGCAGAAGGCATAAATGCCATAAGCAATATAGAACAAATATTTTCAAAATTTTTAAAATTATTACTCCATTTATTACTTCATTACTTCATTATGTCTTACTTCATTTTCATATTTTTAAGAGGGAAAAAGAATGTATTCTGAGCAAATAATAGGCTCAGGAATTCTCATCAATCTGGGATTCTTTAAAATTCTAGAAATTAATTTTCTGTGGTTTTTGTTGTTGTTGTTTGTGGTGGTGGTGGTGTTTTCTTTTTTGTTTTTTTTTTTTTTTTCTTTTAAGAACAAGAAATTCTTTTTATTTCAGGTTTAATTGCTGACCTTTAAGTACATTTTTTTCTTTCTGTTCTGATTATCAAACTTAATTTCACCCAAATTATAAATTTAGCCCAAAAGCACTAACTTCTCTAGTCCTTTGCAAAAGATAGGAAAGTCCACTAGATAATTCAGAACAAGAGAATAATTTTAGATTTTTTTTGTACTACATCTGACTCTCAGCAAGTCCTACAGAGACAGTTCTATTAAGTCATTCTGTATAGTATAAAATTAGCTTTTGTGAATCCATCTTTCGTGTCTGCTCTCTTGGCTTCACCTGTGGGTTTTTTTCTTCCCTCAGTTCCTTTTTCCTGGGAGTTCTCTCCTACAGTAGGTCAGGTTAAATTCCACCTGTTCTTTAGAAGCCATCAGAAACTTTCAGTATCCTCCTATGCTACTCAAAACTTTAAATCAAGGAAAGCCAAAAAAAGTACTTCAAACAGCTCTCCTCTTTCTGTCTCTACTTGCAGAGATGTGGGAGAACTGAAGTTGCTTTCTGCTTTTCTGATATCTTATAACCAGAAGAAGGAACATAAGGAAAGTCTTTTTTTTTCCCCTTAAAAATAATCAATCTTTCTTTGAGAACATAGAAGGTCAGTGTCTGTCAGCCTTATTTTTACTGATGTGGTGAGAAATATTGGATTTCTAGCTTAGACATAATTATATTCTTAGCAGGTAACTTGGTTTGAACCTCTCTCCTTTGATTCTGGGTCTCCTAAATCATTAACCTTTACTAATTGTCCTCTGGAGTTCTGTACAGAGTCCTTGACATTGCTCATTGTTTCCCATATATTTTCACTTGTGTCACAAATGAATGATTTGGTTGGCTTAAAGGATCAGTATCAGAGGTATTAGCAAGAAAAGGTTTTAATATGATGTTGAGTGCATCCATCACAACTTGACTGATTTAAAAAATGTCATAGAAAAATATTCTGCCTTTGTGGAGGGGGAAAAGAGGAATTAAAAGCACCATTGTTTTTCTGAGTATTTTCTAAATTTATCTTCCACTTGGACATGATCATTGACCTGGAGGCCAGCCTGTACACACTGACTGGGGATTGTGGTCAGACTGCCCAAGCTTAACCCCTTCTTGAGCAGCTGGGCTACACCTACAGCGCTTGGCCTTGAGTGTCCTGGAGTCCTCTGTGGCTCCAAAACCATGTTGGCTTTCCTATTTCACAGGATCTAAAATAATATGATTGTCTCACCACAGTGGTGACCGTAAGAGCGGTGTTTCTCTGACTTCAAAGGAGCAGTATGACAACACAGGGGGAGTTTGGAGTTGAGAGCCTGATGGAACTGTGCACGATAGTTCAGAAGGCTGGATGGGCCCAAGTCCCAGCTACAACTCTTCTAAATTTCACAATGGGAGCTGCCTTCCTAGGCTGTTCACAGAACCAAGAACATATTTCAGAGGGAAAATGCTGACTGACTTCAAAGCAGTAAAGTTGCATTCATGCAGCATAAATGGTGAGGCTACCAAGACCCAGGGATCAGCTAGGGAGATATTAATTAGCAGTGTGAAATACCCACTGAGAAAGAGTAAAAACACTTGTAGCATACAGTGAGAAAGATAAAATGTAACTTATCTCTCATTAGACTGAAAAATTTTAACAACTATTATTTATTTTTTTTAAGAGACATTTGTGTAAGACAAACATGTTTAACTCCAAGAGATATGTTATATGAATTTTATTCTGGAATATTAGGAAGCTGTGCTGTTCAACCTGTCCATTTTTAGTGCTTGTTACTAATTTTAAGATAATGTTTTACAAATTATGTTGACCACTTCTATTTCTTGAAATTAGCAGTTTTAAATAGATATTTTTTTTCTGTGTAAAAAGGCAATGTAACACAATTCTTGAATTTTGATCCAGAATGGTTATATGCATTAACTGTAGTTAATTTTATTAATTTATTTTAGGTCAACAGTCTTGCGAGAAACTAATATTTCACTTTTATTGCAAAAGATAAAATGTATGTTCTCTAAATACAGAACAAGAATATGGAGTGGCTACCCCAAGCCAAAACAATTTTCTTAGGACAATGTTTCCCATTCAAAATTAATAAATCTTCTGAGATTCAGAGTATTGCAGCCACTAAGTTTCACTTCACTTCTCTGAAGAAAATTTTTATTTAACTTTTATCCATTTATTCCACTTTCTCAGGATATGTATATATATCCTATTTTTGCCTTTGGTCTGTGACTTTAAAAGATTTAATGGAAGTATAAAATCACTAAAGAAACACAGAAAAATGGAATTTCTGCTTCTTGTTCTTCATTCATAATCACAAACAGCAGTAGGACAGTATAAACACACTTAAATATATTTAAATCACAGTACGCGTAGGAGTATGTATATCAGGCTTCCAAACAGCAATTGGATTTCAGTAAAGCATTTGGTACTCTCTCAGAGGACCCTCCTGGACAAAATGTCCAACATTCAGGTGGATAAACACATTATGTGATGGGTGAGAAACTGGCTCACGGGTTGGGCCCAAATAGTTACAGTGAATGGGGGTAATATCAGACTGATGAGCGGTCAGCAGTGGGGTTCAGCAGGGCTCCATCCTCAGTCCTGTGCTCTTCAACATCTTCACAAATAACTTGGACACAGGACTGGAAGGGAGTACTAAGTAAAATTGGAAGACAATACAAAACTAGGAGGAGCTGTTGACTCCCTCAAAGTCAGGGAGGCCCTGCAGAGAGACCTTGACCGATTAGAGAACTGGGAAATCACCAACCGTATGAAGTTCTACAAGGGCAAGTGCTGAATTCTGCAACTGGGCAGGGGCAACCCACCCTGGTTGTGTGTACTGTCCAAGGAATGAGAGGCTGGAAATCATTGCCACAACAAGGGACCTCAGGGTTCTGGTCAATGGCAATCTGAAGATGAGTCAGCAGCCAGGAGGGTCAGCTGTGTCCTGGGGGGCAGCAGGCACAGCATCTCCAGCCAGGCAAGGGAAGGGATTGTCCCCTCTCCTCTGCACTGGGGTGGCCTCACCTCAGGTGCTGTGTGCAGGTTTGGGCACCACAACAGAAGAAAGATATCAAGTCATTAGAGAGTGTCCGAAGGAGGGCAGCAAAGATGGGGAAGGGTCTGGGGGCAAGCTGTATGAGGAGCAGCTGAGGTCACTTGGCTTCTTCAGCCTGGAGAAGAGGAGACTTAAGAGGAGACTTCATTGCAGCTACAACTTCCTCATGAGGGAAAAAGGAGGGACAAACACGTCTCTCTGGTGACCAGTGACAGGACTCTGGGGAATGGCCTGAAATGGCATCAGGGGAGGTTTAGATTGAATGTTAGAGAAAGATTCTTCACCCAGAGGGTTGTTGGACAGAGGAACAGGTTCCCCAGTGAAGTGGTCACAACACTAGGCTGACAGAGGTCAAGAAGCATTTGGATGATGCCCTTGGGCACATGATGTGACTCTTGGGGATGGTCTTGTGCAGGGTCAGGAGTTATACTTGATGATCCTCATGGGTCCCTTCCAATCCAGTGTATTATGTAATTCTGTAATAATCTTTCAGACCCAATCTTTAGTGCATACAGTACTGCCACCTTTTGGTTGTAATTGTCACTGCTAAATATAGGTAGCCGCATTACAAACATTTTGTCTCAAAAACTTCATCATAGTCAAAACTTAAACATGCTAGATAAAATATGCAATTTGCGGAATTTAAGTTCCGTGGCAGTCTTTCAGGATTTTCAGAACAAGATGTTCAAGTTTATGTGAATTAACTTGCGCTACTTACCATTACATTTCTAAGTTAGCCAAAGCCTGTATGTGAGGCCCGGGTCTACAAATTTGATGATTTGGCTTCCCAAAAGGTTACTTACTCAATATGTGTTTTTAAACTTGTGACATCAGCCAATGCATTTTCTTTCACTCTGTTTGAAAAACTAGACCTTAGGGGACAGTAGATCTTGTAAAATACTTACACCCTACCTGCTGCTTCTAGAGATCCATCAGAAGGCTAGAACAATCACACATTTTTCAGACTCCTGCTTTCTGGCAAGGTTTAGAGCTAATCACAAACTTTCACATTTAAATATCTATGAGATAACTTGGGACCCATTATTTTCAAAGATGTGTTTTGGTAAAAATATTCACCCAATATAAATATGGGTGAAGGAATTAAAAGAGTAAGTGAAAACTGTGAAGGTTTAATGTATGTATTTATATCATTCACAGCTGATGTAATTCTAAAGTAAGGCAAACATTACTGTCATGTTAAATGTTAGACGTTCCTGAAATTATCTAGTCCTTGTGACATCTACATGTAGATGTCTCCATGTAAACTGCATATCTAAGCTCCTGTTACATCCAATGTAAACCTTGGTTTTGGTTCAGTTGTTGCCCAAACAGTGGGAAATATATACATATATATACATATATATATGGAATACACAACACGAGGTGTTGGAAACAATAATGCTTTCTGTAAGGTCAGATGAAGTTCAAACAATATATGTATGTTAAGGCATGTCAAATACCACTGAGCATTTATGTTCAGTCTTGTCTTTACATTACAGGTAATTTAAATGCCCAGGTGCAGGTGTCTACTTCTGTACCTGATCTCACCCCATACTGCCTGTTGAATTTGAAGTCTGTTCTTACACTGACTTCAATACATATATGTAGATCCAAATGTTAGTCAAAAATGCTTTTAGGGGAAAAAAAGTGCTTACTTTGCCTTCTTCGAATCTCAGCAGTGTAATGAAGATGTATCAAGTAGTTGTTGCTAACTCAATTGCAATAATACAAGAGTATATGAAGGGTGGCCTCACTCTTAACAGACTTCAACAAACAATGCCAGCACAAACAGACCCAAGTAAGAGTAGGAAGATTCGCTAATAGACAAAACCTTTTCAATTTCTAACCCTTTTCGTTGGTGTTACAGTCATCCAATGTTCCTCTGGGTCCAGAGGGAAAAAGCTCCTGCGGTTGAGCAAAATAAAATTGTGTGCATTTATGGTGGAGTTATACCAGTACCGCACAGTCACAGCCAGGAGAAGTGCGGTGCCTGTGGCCCTCCCAGGCCCGGACACGACTCTGGGCTCCCTGTGTGGGTTCAGAGAAAGAGAAAAACTCTGTATAGCCGCAGGTAACATTGAAAAATAGACCAAAATGGGAATGACAATGTGTTAATTAATGCTCAAACCTGTTATTTCTTAGACTGGAAGTCCATTATAACTATGATGAGATGCAGCATATAAAAGAAATATAAATCAAAAAAAGCAATGTAACATGAGGAAATAATGATTCAGGATAATTGTCTCTCCAGAGTAATCTGCAGAAAAAGTGCTATAAATTAACAATCAGTTCATCAGAAAATAAAATGTGTTATTTAAATTTAAGAATCTCTTTCAGGTGAGAATCTTGCAACATCACCATAATATATATTTCAACTGAGCACACTAATTTATTTGGACACTTCAGCCAAGTATAGTGTTTTTATTAAATGATTCTTTTAGTACTGCATTTTAATATCATTTATTCAGTATTGTTATACTTCAGATTATTTTCCCCTTTTATTCAATTTATTCTGTGTATTTCTGTGTTAAAATCCTTGATGATCTTACAGAAAAGATAGATCAGCAATTTTAACACAGTTTTTCTCCACAAGACATTTTGCAGGTTTCAAAAAGCTGTAGAGAATACCACTTACAACATGACCTTTATCACCTGAAGAAGTTAAAGTTATAATGAGGTTTCCCAAGCTATTTGCAGGAAGTGTTATGGACTTGATGTGATATATACACCTGAATTTTACTGACATCATGCTATTTGGGATTCTGAGATGACATTTTAAGACAAATCTTTCCGCATGACCTTCTTAGTTACCAAAAGTTTAATTCCATTTTTATTTCTATATAGAATTTACAGTGCACGGAGTGGTACTTGGAATTAAAAAGCCATTTGACTCCAACTGTCTTCAGCACTGGGTGCCAAAACCTAAAATGTCTTTTGAATTTTTTTCTTTGCTTGAACTGGCCTTTTCAATAGATTGGATTGGACTGCTCTGCTCAAGAATTCTGGTCGAGGCAGGGAAAATTGGTCTTGTGTCAGAGTTATGGCCTTAATAGCATTTAAAACAGCCTGTTTTGCTATCCTAGGGAGTAAAATCCCTTAACACATTTTGGCCCCCCCAAGGGGACTGTCACATTATGATGTGTTGTGCCGTCTCCCTGACAACTGAAGAAACAGATCTTGAAGTCATGACAGGTTCTTCTGACTGGCACTTGCAGAAAGTGTCTTTTGACATGGGGAAGATATTTTGGCATTTTTTTATGACTGTATAATCATTCCCACAGTGTTGCCTGTGTAATAAAAGTGCCTTCAACAGATCTGCCCCATTATACTTTTCTCACAGAAACATCAATCAGCTATGAACAAGTAAGCACTGAAAAATAATAAAACACAGAGAAATGAACCTTCAAGAAAAGCTTCCTGTTTTAATTGGTCAACTTAGTATAAAATTCTCTGTGATCTATTTCAGGTCTGTCAACTCCCATTAATAGATACTCAACCCTTGCAGAGTTCATTGGCAGATTATTCTAAAACTAATAAATAAGACGAAAAAATTGTGCATTTTTAATTTTCAGATTTAATTTTAACACACATTTTATAAAATACCTGAACAAGAGACGAATGGAAAGAGAAACTAATATGTATACTGTTATATGTTTAATATGGTATTGATATGGTTTTAACATTTTTATTCAATCAGCAAATCCTGGTGAAATTCTTGGAGGAAAACCAATCACAACAGAAACAAATATTGGTCTTGCAGAAACACAAGGAATCTGCTTCAGGAAGACTGTCTATTTCATGTAGAGACTTCTGCCTTGGAGAAATAGAGAGGAAGGCTTGATTAGTAAGGAAAAAAAACCCTCTCACAAACTGAAGGCTGCCTAACTGGGCAGCTTTTATGCATGACCCACTGCTGGTTAGCTAAGCACAGGTTACAAAATCCAGAAAAGAGCACGTGCGTCAGTCACAAGTAAGTATGGAAAAACCTGTTCTTTCAAAAAGAAAAGAGAAAAAGTAAGATTTAAGAATTTTTTTTTCCAAATTATGTAAATTGGATTAGCTGCCATTTATTTCTATTGAAGATTCAATACTTCGATCAATAAGAAGAAATGTAATCTTTGAAATAATAATATATAAAACTGTCCACTGAAAATATTATTCAGTGGTAAACTAATATCACTAATAGATATGTTAATCAAACATGAATGATTTTACTAGGCAGTGATATTCATCATCCTTAAATATTGTGGGGGGTTTAATTTTTTCATACAAAATTAATGTCAGCATGTCTGACTATATTTTTATGAGAAAATATTGTTTTAGAGACATCTGTATTTGTATTTCAATCTTCCAATTTATTAAGAAGGTACAGTTACTTTATGTATCTATATCTATATCTATATCTATATCTCTACCAACATCAATATCATCTGTGTAAGTATCTACATCTATCTATCTGCATACATCTACATATATATATATATAATTAATTTAATAAAAATATAATTATTAGTCTTTCATTTTATGAGTTTTGGAACCAAATCAGTTTGAAAATAATCAAACAACCCGAGATCTTTTTGACTGACTTTAATTTTTTCCAAAATCACTCCTTCACTAAAATCCAATGCACAACTCAGCAGAGCTGTCATGTTTTATTTGTGTAAGACCTGGAATACATAAATAAGACTTTTGCAGTGAAGAACAAGGTAATTTGACAGAACATGATAAAAAACTATCACAACAACTTCCTGAGCAATTATTTTTTGGCCTACTAACTCCCCTTACAGCTTCTGGGAAAATATAGAAATTAATGACATTGTATGGTATTATTTACTCACAAATAATTTTAGGATTAAATCATTTGTTATGGAAATCTACCAGCTTTTCTTTTGTGTATATGCGTGTAAGAAAGTACTCATAAATAATTTTATAAAGAGCAGGGATAAGAAAGACTTGATGGACAGTGCTCTAGAAAAGCATTATTGCTCTGAGTCGCTCTCTCTCACAGCTGGCTTTTCCACTCCTAATTACTACCTTAAGGAAAAATCATCTTATCTACCTGCTATTCTTGCAGGCTGCAGGCTGCTGTACTCCTGCTCAGTGTCCCACTTTTCTATTTATAGGCTTGGATATTTTTCTTTCTATTTCATGCTCTCCCAGTTTGTTGCACCCGTCCTCTCCACAGGAGTAGAGTCCCACGTATGTGCTCAGAAGGGCGTATGTACATTTCTTTATGGGTTGCAGCTTAGATCTGTACAGGGCTGGGGATCAAACAGGGAAGTGAACCGGAACTGCAGTCAAGTATTTGCAGGCAAATAGCAAAATGACTGACTTTTGTGCAGAAAGAAGGATCCTTATCCTCTTGTATGTTTTGATTCATTGCCTTTACTGTGTATTAGGTGCTCCCATAAGAAATAATACCTAAAAAAGGCCAAAACAGAAACAAACATAAAAATCCTACCCACAAAACAAAAAAACACCCCGCAGAGGTCTAATCTTTATAACTTGGACTAAATGTGGGGGGGTGTAATTTGCATTGCCCACTTCAGATCTGTGTAAAAGACTGGCTGTATGGTTAGAAGATGGGGCCCTGTTCCCATTCCCCTGGTGATTTTGCCACATGAACTAGCTCAATGTGTGAGCAGATGGGCTGCTGCGATACAGGGAGAAAGGAAGGCCCGGAAAATCCCTGTGAATGGAAACTACCCATAAGATGCCTTTTCTTGTACTGTCAAACCTGAGTTATATTTTACAAATGGGTGGCATCATGATCTCATTTTCAGATGGCTCACCTTATGCAAATTAATGAAATTCATTGTCCCTTAGCCTTAAATGAACATGAGTATCCCACATGGCTCTAGCTTCCAGGACTATTTAAACTTTTACAATTTAGGTTTCTATGGACAACTGATTCAATAGTGAAGGGATGATTTGGTTTTGTTTTTCCTTCACAAATTTTGTAATGATGATCTTTTCCCACCAATTATATTGGAGTTTTATACCATATTTTATTTACATTTTGGTCTAGAATATGGATCAGTAATTTAGTTCTAGTTTCTTCATGTCTTAAAGCTCTACTTTTATCTGTTAGCTTTGAAGAAATTTTTATAGGGATAACAGAATCTTTAGCTTTTCAGAATACATAACACATTAAAGACACAAAGCACCACAGTTAAAGGAAATCTACAGCATTGCCATTGATTTTGGTATGAAATAACTCATGATATTAAATTTCTAGAATTTAATATATTTATGAGGATTAAGTTAGCAAAAGCAGAGGATATCTCTTCTGCTTTTCTTGAGGTTGTTTCCAACTTTGATAATATTTATGGCACACCTGCATTTTTGGACTAACAGATGTTCTTGATTGAACCAGGAAAGACGGCCCAGAGGTGGTATCTACCAGTGTCCTTATGTCCATTGGCTGGTCATATCATTAGGATTAATCAACAGAAATAAATTATCCACAGGAAATAATTAAATATAGAAAAACTATGGGGGATATTTTGGGGGATTTTACATATGAATTATAGTGCTACTACACTGCAAGATTGAATACTCCTGTTATATGAATGAAATATTCTTGGTAATGTTTTTGACAATGAAATATAATTTTTGACTTCCAAAACAGAGATGGAAAGAAAGTCCCTTTCATGTAGCCATATTTCAGAAAAACTTTAAGGAAATGGGAAGCATAAAACTCTGCTCTCATTCCAACCCCATTGGATTCACTAATATCCCTGCCCTGTCCCCCTCCAAATCAAATTTTCCTTCATTAAAATTTTAGTGTGATACTGTTTGGATCCATTTACATAAGTAGAGCTCATTGTGTATTGCTTGGGTTTAAAAAACAACACAACAAAACAAATCAAACAATTTATTCTGTGATAAATAAGAAATAAACCCATTAAAATTTACTAGCAGATTATTTCTATGAAGCTTTTGCTTGCATCATTTCCCAATGGATCTATTTTCTGCTTATTCTCCTAGGCCCTGCAAAATAAGGTAGAAGAATACAGACAAATACAATATAGAATGTATACATTTGAAGAAGAGACTGAAAACCAAAATAATTCAAAAGGTAGCAACATTTTGCTATAGATATTTGTGAACATTTTGAAATCTACCTCAGAGTGGAAAAAAGCCCCCAGACCAAATCAAACCCAAACTCAAAACCCAGGGTCACCTAAAAGTAGTTTTAAGAATATGCTGATTTTTTAAAAAGAATTTCCAATTATTTCATTTAAAGAATCCAAACCATGTTATGTAAGATTATGCAAATGGTCACATAATAATTTTTTTCATAACTTGTTTTATTATTAGGGCAAAGAAATTTCTAGTTTCTGTCAGGAGCATTTAAGTTAGGAGCAACAGCGAGGAAGGATAGAGGAAAAAATTAAGAAGATGCAGATAAGGCTATTTGCATCTTAGTAATGGCTCCTACCGGGTGCTTTAGCAGTGGCTAAATTCAATCAGGATTTACAAATGTTTGTCAAGGACCATGTATTTTTTACCACTTCTCAAATTTTAAAGTAGACCAAATATCTTCTTGTTGATAAATTCTGCCATTAAGTAAGGTTTTTCTGCAAAACATTTCTCTTCGCATATCCTACCCTTTCTTGGTTTTTTTCATGTTCTAATGAAGATTATTAATAATTTTTATAAGTAAATACCATTGTTTAACTATAAAGAAACACACTGAAAAGAAAATTGAACAGAATAATTTTCATTTTCAAGTTATCTGAATGCACAGTGACATCCCTCACGTTACATGATTTATGCACACAAATAATAGTAAAGATATATGCACTGAAAAGTGTAGATACTAGACTCTGTGGAATGCCATAGAACTCAGGACAAGTGAGAAATAATAATAAAAAAAAACCCAAAACCCAAAAACTGACAAGCTTTTCTTAATCGTCCTAACGTATTCCACCCCTTATAAGAGAGCATGTGCCATAAATTTTTTACCTAGAAAACATTCCTGTCCTTGTGGAAATGAATGGCAATACGTGATTTCTTTGGGCGCTTTTCCTTATTTTTCCGTATTGTGTTTCTTTAAGAGGATCTACAGAGATTGTCATCAGTCCCTTTCTAAAGAAACAAACTAGAAAAGTCACCTCCAAATGCTAGGGGGGTTTATATAAGGATTTCTTTGACTGAAGGAAATTTACAGCCCTTTTATTTTTTCTTTTTTTCTCCAATAGAACAACTGATAAAAAATACTTAAAAATACTTAAAATACTTAAAAACAAGCAGATAATGAAGTCAGAAAGCAATCTTTCAAAAATGGAAGAGGCAGGGAAAACTCCTCCTAAATGACTAGATATTTTTGGCAGTTGTGTGTGCCCCTTTCACCTTTACTTAGATGCATTCCTTATGACACAAAGCTTTGGAAAGGAAATCATATAATAAAGTAAAATATATTTGCCAAGAGCATATGATAAGTGAAAAGATAACAGCAGTCTTTATGGGCACTGTGGTTTTATCTTCGAGAACTTGGAAGAAAATAAATAAATTCACAAGAAGGGACAGTCATACATTACCAGAATCTTTCCTGTGCTTCAGATATTGCCAGAAAACTGAGATGAGTTTTGCATTCACAAATGAAACACGACACAATCTTGTTTTGCATGGGCTTGCTTTCTGTAATGAAAGTTTTACACAGCTTTGCTTCATGAAGTAAAATGTTGATTGAAAATATTTGTGACAGTTGTGGGTAGTTAACAAAGTTACTATTACAGTACTTCAATAAAATGATGCCACTGTAAATGCTGGGCACTAAACTGCTGCTGGAGTACACAGCAGCATTTTAGACACTGCTGTGTGTGAGCTCACATTTCATTAAATGAGTCACTACTTCTGACTGACACCCCATTTGCTCAGTGGAAACACTGAAGTTATTTACTGGATGGAAAAATGAAGCCAAACATGAATTTATATCCCCACACTTTGTGATAGCAAAAATTCTGGCTTGCTTGTCAGAATTTGCAGAGTATGAAAAAGCCATTTAAAATTTGTTAAGCCTTCTGAAAAAGTATTGATTGAGAAGATACAGTCTGAGTGAACACAAATATTGTTACAATAGTTTTTATGACATTTATGTGTGTCAATGGGTGTTGAAACTCTAGATTATGAGAGATAATATGTCTTATAATACAGCCATGTCAGGGCTTTTCTTTTACTTTTTACAGTTTTGATTTTCTCAGGGTATTTGAAGTTATGCTTACAATGGATCAAATTAAATTAAAAAATAAAAAAAATAATATTCCAATGCAATAAATTCACATTTATAGAATTGTTTTCACAGGCTTTGTGCTCTTTAATTCTTTAGTTTTCTTACATTAAAACAATAATTTTGCACATTTCCTTGCCTTTAGATATATTAAAGATTTAACTGACTCTAGCTTATTAAATGATGCTGTATATTTTCTAAGCTCTTCTACACTACGTATACATTAAGAAAGTATCCATAATTCAATCACATACATTTTATAGGAGTTGAAAAGTTAAATAAGAGTCTGATCTATTCCAGGAACCTTATATCTCCAACAGACAGGAATTCTATAGGAAAGAAGACTTCCTTCTAACTCTCTGTCTTCTACCATTTCCTTTTCTTCCTTTTGGCTGAAAGAACTACAGAAGTTCTTAAAGGGAGCCAAAGAATAAAGGATACAGCTGTGTACTGGACAAGGTTAAAAATCTGCCTGGGGTGCAGTTGAAAGCAGTTTAATATCCTTGTAAGTTAAATGTGCATAACTAATCTGACAGTGTTACAGGCTGTGCCACAAAGAATGTATACTAGAGGTAGACTGGGGGGTAATGGCCTGGAATCTGTGCCATGCTGTCATGGAGCATAGACCAATAGTAAAAAATTCTTGTAAGACCCATGCTCACACAAAACATAATAAACTCTGTAAGGTTAAAAGTGTGAATCAAAAAACAGAGTCCAAGATTTATTTTTCTTCTTCCATCCCACGGTCCAAGCTTCTCTCAGAATAAACAAATAAGTAAGTAAATATAAAGTGCAATTCAAGTCTACTTAATCTGAAATCAGAAGATATGATGTGTTTGATACAACTTCAATACAAAAATTGAAGTTCTGATTTATATTTTTTCCCAGATCTAATAACTCAAAGTGAAGATTCAGAGACACTTGGACTCCGAAAAATGTAGTCAAGGAGTCATATCAAAGCTCTTTTTCAAGTTAATGAGAGACATTTCCAGCTAGTGATTCATTCTGTTTTAAAGCAGATAAATAATGTTAATTACCCCCAGGGTACAGCTGCACTGATTATTGACAACTACTAAAACATGAGTTATGCCTAGATACTTATTTACTTTCTTATGCTGAAGTTAAACAAAAAAATCTCACTCTTAGTGCTTTTCCTCTCTCATACTTCTGTACAATATGTGGGTTTGTACAGACAATTTAAGGGTGCTTTTTCAAATTTAATATTTAATTTTCCATCTTGTCTTAGGAAATAAGATTAATTTTAAAGTCTAACACTCTAAACACCCAAATATTTTTATATTACAAAAAGTTGTGTCCTTCTGCAATCCACTACATTTATCCAGTTTTATAATATTTCTTTATGACTGTCTTTCACCAGAGAAAATATAAATTGGAAGTTCCTCATAATAGGCATAGTAGATGAAAAGCAAAAAAATAAAGAAAGAATGTGTAAAAGAACAAAAATAATCAAGTGGCAGGTAACAACACCAGAACACATATCAAGTCTGTATTATTAGTATATATTATATTATATTATATTAATTATATTACATTACATTACATTACATTACATTACATTACATTACATTAATATTGTTTCAGCTGTTTCTACAGTTTTAGTAAAGCTCATTAAATAAACTTGGAAATGAAAATCTTAGCTACCAAAGGCAACTGGAGTTCAACTCATATTATGGAGTCCAATCGTTTAAAAGAAACCCAATTTTTTTAAATTAGTGTTCAATGTGAAAAGAAAAAGAAACAAAAATAACAGAAATATTGGCACTGGAAGACTGGTGTACAGGGTTGTGATGACTGAAGCACATGGGTAAAAGCATCTGATTGTGAATTGAATGCTTTATTGTACTTCATTGCAGCATTACATTACTCTTTTCAGTGTCTGCCTGAGTCAAGCAGAACAAAATCTGTGACATTTCAACCCAGCTGAGATTCTGAGGAGATTAGACTGAGCAACACTATGGTGGACAGGTACAAACACATGTTTTTACAAAGTGGGCATCTTTTTTTTTTGAGCTTCTTCATTATTGCCATTGGAGCTATAAGATAAAGATAATATATAAACTATTCTTCTCCAAAGCTCTGCATTAATTTTTGAGAATTTACTGACTGTACCATGTTCTTATGTAAAATTTGGTGTGGTTAAAAGACGACAGTGTTAACAGAATGTGTTGATGAACCAGAGTCGTTCTGGTAGTTCTGTGGATTAACTTCAATAGGCATTTTACGAAGAGGGAGTTGCACTTGTCTTTCCATGCCTTTCACTTTATGATCTAATTACTGGAATAATGTATTTATATTAACGAATTCTTTTATTTTGATGAGCAGTATTTTGTGGTATCCTGTTTTGTTTTCAACATGTTCTGCATATGTACCCATGCATTCATTACTCTTTTTCCTTATTTATAATACAAAGTCCATGACTTGTCAGATGAATAGATGGAGCAAGTCCATATGATTTTGATAATTGAGGGAGATTGATCTTGCCTCTCCAACATCTTTGGAACAACCGACTTTATTTATATTCCTTATACTAAGAATTTAAGTACCCTCTGTTTATAGATGTGCTGTTCTAACTAGGCTATATCTATGCCAGAAAATCAGACACTCACTGAAAATATTCTCATGCAATGGATCTCACTCCTCTGGAATATTAAGCTATTTAAATTATCTGCAGGCATGGCTCTGGACCATTCCAGCCAATATTTAACCAAACAATTCCTGGATTTGGGAGTTGGCATGCATCAAGTACTACTTACAACATATTGTTTGCAAGTAGTACCTTGGTTTGGAGAATAATAGTGCTGAATAATAAGGAAGTTTTTAATGCCAGCCACATTACAGTCCCTATCATATTTATTTTAGTAGTATAAATGTCACTATATATACCTAAGAAGGTTCATAAAGGTGTTAGTAGATAACTGGGTTATTGCTTGGTATCTAGATCTCTACCCACAGTTCAAGATCTTTTGAGACATCAGCATGTTCACATTTACATACATTACATTAATGTAATTTTCTGTACATTAAAAAGGCTTAAAAAACAGCAGCACCATTGAATCACATGGTTTACCAAGTCTGCAGAGAACAGAGATCTACAGAAGTAAATAGAGGAGATTGATTATGATATTTGTTATTTTTTTAGTTGAAGTGTTTTGTAAATTTAGGTATTATGAAGTGATATGTCTAAGAATTTTCCTCAGACTATATTTCTTTAAGAGTGGAAGTCCTAATTTTAAGACCAAACTGACAGCACAAAAGAACCTTGACTGACGCTAGCCAACTGGTAGTCTTTACTATGATCTGAGTGCTAGTACATGTTTAACAGCTGACCCATATATGTCAACTTGAATTTTATCTCGCATATTTGGATTTAAAAATTGTTTAAAATTAGTCCTATTTTATTCAGCAGTATTAATACTGTAGAAAAATATTTAGAGAAATTCATATTGGTAGTTTCATAGTTAAAACAGGGGCTTTTACATGAAAGATGCATCTAGAAACACAGATTAGGAGTCAAAATTAAAAAGCAGGTTACACTACTATGAGAAATTCAGTATAAAAAAATCTGTCTCTAAAGCTATAAAATATTAATCTAAATTAAAAAATGAATCTTTCACCAGGGTATTTTAAATACTAATAATGATTTTTCCCTATTTACAGTTCTATAAAAATGGAAATGGTTGATATTTTTTATTGCTGTAAAAGTTGTTATTACAGATTTATTGACATTAACATTCAGATTATTATCTCAGATATCAGTTTAAAATTGATTTAGACTATTTAGGTGTCTGATGGCAAAATGCAGTGGATGTATGTAGGTTGTATTTTGTGCAGATCTGTAGGAAACAAATGAACATAAGATATACATGAAACTCATATTGGAAAAAATAAAAATAGGGAGAAATAGTATTTTGTCTGACATTCAGATAGGTATTCCATAAATGCTAGTCATTTCTTCTGGAAGGGTCAAGAGGGAGAATTTCTTACAATTCTTTCTAGGAGCTAGTTTGTATGGATAATTTTTCACAATGCAGAATGCATTGATCAAAAAGGACTGAGTATTGAAAGTGTTAGAAATCAAATTTCCTCTGTTACTTTGGAGCAAATTCTCAAAATATTCTTATTTTCTCTCCCTCCACTAAAACAGATCTCAATTTGTTAGGTACATTTTCTGTCATAAGTTTTCTTATATTTTAAAGTGCAAGGATTTAATCTTGAAGCAGATCTTAGGCAGAAAAGGGAAGAGTGGATTTGCAGTTATTTTAACACTGGAAAACCTCTAAATGTACTGGCTTGAATGTATTGGTGAGCCAAAAATAGGCATTCCAGGTCATGCACACTTCCTGTATGCCTTGATAGCAGAAAATAAGAATAGGGATTACAGGCACAGACCCTTTGAAACAGGTCATACCCTGAACCTTGGGAAATGCAGTTAAATTTAAGTCTGATATAGAGAAGCTTAAAAAGTAAGGTTTCTAGCAATATGTTAATGACTCATAATGCTTTTCTGTTTTTTTTTTTGTCTGTGCTATGGTTTCTGAAAAATTACAAGCGGTGCTTCAGATTTTCCTTTTTTTATTTCTCATGTTCTTTCATATCACAATATTATGATACTTACATTGAATTCACAGACACAGTAGTAAGAAATTAAGATAAGAAAATTTTATAGCTAGTGAATGAAACTAGCTGCTTGTGAAAATGTGATAACTATTGAGAAGAAACATTTGAGGGTCTTTAAAATGCTTGGTACTATTGGAAAATAAAATTGGCAATTTATGTTTATATACTTAGAAGGCAATATACTAAGTCTGAACAGTTTTCTAGTAAAGAACCTGAATTTGAACAAAAATTACAGTCTTTAACTCTGTGGATGCCAGAGACCCCCAAAAGTCAAATAGGTAAGAATCCCCTGTACTTGTGCTCATTGACCTGCCTCTAAGTATCACCCATTTCTGATACTCAGAGAAGGATCCAGTGCCAGAATTATTGGAAGTTGTTTGAAAGTCATTGCTCTGTGCTTAATGAAAACTTCCTGCCCTTGTGCTTTCGGAGCTAATACAGAAAGTTATCCATACTACACAGCACAGAAAAGTTCCTACTGCCTTTCAAGAGAGTTTAACAAACACAGTATTTATGAAATGCTGAAATGAAATCAGCATATCATCAAGACATGCTTGCAACAGCTGAGGAAACCTTCAGGGAATGTTACTGGTTATAGCACCTTTAAAATGGCAACTTCTAAATTAAACTTGTCCTACAGGCCTTATCTTCAGCACAATATTCTGGCATTCTCACTTTGCTTCCTGACTACATGGTCATTGACATTCTAGGGGTTTTGAGGGAGCTTTGTGTTGTGGGTTTTTGTTATCTGTTTTTGTTTTTTATTTTTTTTAATGTGCACATAAAACTATACTGTTGTTTGAGGGTTTTTTCCCTCAAAATAGGTCATAGCCACATGAATGGAAAACAGGTTTTTTTTCAAGAATTAACTACTTCAAAAAAAAAAAAAAAAACAACCTGCAATACAGTTTAACTTTAATATATAATTATTTCTAAACACCACTCCAAAGAAAATGACACATTCAAGAAGCAAAATACTGTATTACCCCTAACAGAGTATTAGCTCAAAAGAGATACAAAGTCCTATAAAGGTATACATATTTTCTGGTCTTGAAAAATGCTGATTTGTTTAATCAAGCAGGGTAAGCATGGAGCATTAAACCACAGAATCTAAAATCAATAACAAAGAAAATCATTCTCAGCTCATTTTAGTAGAAATGTGATTTGCACCAGAATTTAAATTAAAGTCAGAAGTGTGCTGATACAAACAAATTTTCCTTTATCTAATTTAGTTCAGAGAAACTAGGACACATAGAAATTGTTCACGTACATTTTTTTTCAGAATAATTAAATAAAATCTATTGGTCAGCACAGTTAGAACAATAAAAATGAAAACAATGAATCCTGACTCTAAGTTCAATTTACAGGCTTTTTTTACCCAGCTTGTCCTCTTTATGGTGACTTTTTTTTCCTCTGTGGTGATGAACAGCTAGAACTGGCAGCATTCTTTGTCACCTGCTTGAAATTTTCTGTCTCTAGAAGCATCTTTTGCTGACATATCTCAAATGTTTGAAGCTACATCTCTTCATGTACATTGCGTAAAAATTCAGGATTTGTTTTCTAATTCATTCCTTTCACTCACATGGAAGAATGCTTAGCTCCTTTTTAGTGGCTTAGGGTATTAATAAGTATCCTGCAAGAAGGGAATTCTTTCAGGGTATTGGCCTTGTATGAACCTGGCATTTGGTGCCAGGGAAGCAATAACTTTTACTCTCTGTGAAATAATACCTCGCTCTTGGTGTTTTTCAAACTGTGTTTAAGACACTTCTAAAACTGGATAAAAGCTGGATTTCTCCTATAAATACATTACTTCTCTGAGTGGTGAACATTTCAAAGTGCATGAGAAGAAATCTACTTTTTTCTTTTTCCTGGAAGAAAAAAACCTTGTTTCTCATTTAAATCTGCACTTTTTCTTAGAATATTCCTCTTCCTTCCTGCAATCAAAACTTAAATAAAACTAGGGCTTTGGTATTCATTGCTGAACTGTCCCCACATCGTATTATGAAACCCACTTTGAATGCTGCTGTTTCAAACAGATTTCTTTCCATTTCTCACTGAGGTATAGAGGAAGATTTGGGATAAGGAATCAATGAGAAACACAACCTCTTACTAATATAAACTTGTAGTTGATTGAGGAATGCTATATTAGCTATATAGTACTGCAGCTATACATTAGACATGGTTTTTTGCCAGGCATTTTGACAAATCTCTTGTAAGGTTGCTTTGTTACAATTATAATGGAAAATGCATAGATGATTAACATAAGGGTAAAGGAGTTCTTCAAAAATTCTCCAGAATTAAATATTCAAACATTATAATCAAGTGTAGACTTGGAAAATCATGTGTTAAATGATACAGCAAGGTAGGTTAGGATACAAATAAGAATGCTCACTTGAGATTTCCTAAGACTGAATTCATATACCTTGCTATCCCTTTCCACTGCACAGGGAAGCAAGTCTCAGCTGATCTTTCCTGTTCTTTTCTGAGTCTATATAGACATAAATTGCTTTGATTTTGGCAATACAGGATCATTGACTTAATTTTTGCATGGTTTTTTGCTGAGTAGAAATACAGGATTTGATGAAAATTTTATGGTTACTTTTTGGTGAATTGAACTGAAGGAAATGCTCCACATTGATCGAAACTTATTCTAAACTGTAATTTTAAAAAATTGTATGTTACATCAGCAAAAATAGCTGTTGATGGGATTAGAGCTCGAGTATGAAGTCAGCTCCAACTTGATCTAAGATGTCAGTTTTTGCTGTTTGACTGATGATGATTAAATTTACTTTCATATGTTCTAGTTAATATTTCTTCTCAGTATTCTACTTTCCAAATATCAGGAAGTACAATTACCACCATAACTGCACTAGTTCAAATCCAAATCTTTAAACCCAGGATTATACATACAAATGTGGGAATTCAAATATTGGAAGTATTTGCTTGTTAAGGAAATTTCAACTGTTGTAGGGTAATACGCCTTTTCTTTTTATTGATTGTGTCTTCTATCAAGTAGAAACATTCTCACTCTTCAATATGTCTAGAACTGATCAATCAAAAAATCTGTTTTCTGGAATATTTTCCTCACCATTAACCTAATTTCTAAACCGCTATTGGAAGTATTTCACTATATGAAATTAGCGTATAACTTCAAAATCCCTTATTATTATTTTTTTGGTATACTGAGATAATGATAATCTATTTTTCATTTATATATTTTATATATTTCTGGACAGATGATTAAATATACCATCTTTATATATGCCGTCTACAGTTATCCATTTTTGTAGTACTTTCTTGTGTGGCACCTTGTCACAAGGTTTTTGAAAGTCTACTAAAATTATGTGGACTGTTGTACTTCTACTTAGGTTTTTTTTTTTGCGATTCCTATGAATTCTCACAGACTGTTACAATTCCCCTTTGTAGAGACCGCAGTTCACTTTGAAAGCTCAAATGTACTGAAGAACAATTAAAGGAGAATAGAGAGTTGACAAAGGATCATTTTAATGAAACTAAAACAACTTCCTTTCTTTTCATTAATAGACTACTTAGAGGTAATTAAGGAACTGGCATCTGTAAATTGGAAAACTCCCAAGCGAGATTAGCATATTAAAATAATATGCTACACAAAAGTCAGAAAGTAAAATCAGGAATTTCTCAGTGTCTTATAAGATATCATTTTTATCATAGGTAGGCTTTCTCTTCCTCTTAATACCTGTCTTTAAATCTTTAATTTTTAAAGGCCATTTTCATATAGATGTAAAAGTGTGAGCACACAGCTTTCTAGGAAATACCAAGATGAAAAAAGTATACCTAATTACTAATAATATATTTAAAAAATGAATATTTACTTGTATTTAAAAGGAAAATATTTAGAAAAATATATTATTATTTTCCATCTAACTCTGAGTAGAAATTGTTTTCCCAAAATTTTGATAGATGTGTTCTGATCATCCACAGTGACAATCTGAAGATGCATCTTAATAGTTTTTACAGCCTAACTCAGCCACAACATTTTCCAAAATGTTATCTCAAAATAGGACAGAGGAGAGAAGCAATATATGAAGTAATTACAGGTAAACAAAACATGAAAAACACATATGAAGGAAAAAACCACACAGTAAGGAAGGCTCAAAGTTGTCATAATGACAATTAAAAAAAATCCTACTCTTTCATAGACTATGAAAGCAATTAATTTGGTTTATCAAGGCAAGTCAGAATTCATTTCTTTAACTTTCCTCTATAAATCTGTATGTACACTATAGTTGCCCTAGTACTTCATGAGTCTTGTAGTTTTTCTACTGAATTTGTTCAGCCTAAGGTCAAAAAATTTACAACTCTTCTCATTATGCATTGGTTATTTGTTTTTCAAAATAAGCCCCAAAGATACAAGCAGAACTTAACATGTATATGTGGTTTATAGGTGATGCCTGGGTGCAGAGTCCATTCCCTGAAAGACACAGAGACTTGTGTTTTGTATTATGCAGGATAATTTATTTCAGTCACAGTAACAATCCAGAGAAACTCACCTTAATGTTTAGTCAAGGTAAAACAAAATGGTTTCACTCAGCTTAACTACCAGAAATATTCTGTTTCAAGATGAAACAAGAAAAAGATTAAATTGAAAATTCCTAAATGTGAGCCTTCTAGAGGAAAGCATAATATGAGAAAATAATTCTTTTCTGTCAGTAGCTTTTTTTTTTTTGTGTGTGTTCTTTTATTATTTGACCCATTTAAATATCCTCCATAAACTTTCTTTAGGGTGTCTCTTACTTGTTCATGTAGCTTCTTCCTTCTTTTGTCTATAAGTATTTCCTGGAATGTTAAGTTCATCTTGCACTCCTAGAGATGTGGAACACACTTAATTATCTTCTATGATGACACCATCAAAAACTTAATTATTTTTTGTGTGTATCAAAAAAACCCCTCCAAAATTAAAATATTTAAAACTAAGTTTTGGATAAGAGTACATTGATGATGTCAGTTTTTGAAGATATTATTGGTGAGACTACCAATAAAATGCTGTGATCAGTATTCCTAAAAAGAAAATAAAATTAATTTGAAAGTTGGAAAGATTTCAAAGAACAGATCAAATTTATCTCAGGGTTTAAGAACCATCTGGGAAAGATATACTTATCTAGTTCTACTGTCTTTGTTGTAGTCTTCTCAGACTTTGCAGATTTAATTTAAAAGATTAAGAGGGATAAATTCCATTGAAGAGAGAAATAAAAAAGAAGATATAATATCCCAAAAACTGAAACATGAAAAATAAATAACCAGAATAAATATTTTTACCAGTAACAGTAAGTAATCATAAGTGAGATGGAAATAAGATATTAACCTTTTTATCATTAAAAAGAAAATAGTATAAATGATCTATTGATGCTCTGTAAGAACATCCTTGTCTTCAAAATGTTGTGTTTCCACCTAGAAAGAAGCAACTTATCTGCAAAAAGAATAGGTAGTTATGAAATGTTTGAAGGACAAGTGAAAACTTCCAGTGCTTGAGAGAGAACACATTTTGATGCTTCTGAGTGAAACTAATTATTTCCTAGTTAATGAGTATTATAGGAACTTAGGAGATGCAATCAGAAATCATGAGGTATATATCCAAGAGTAAATGAAATTCAGAACTAGAAAAACAATTTATTTATTGCTGGTTTCCATGTATGTTAAAAAAAGAAATTAGTTCATAACGATTCAACAGATTGTGATCCTTGCTAAGAGATTGCTCTTAAAATAACTTTCATATTGCTCTATATGGTACACTGCCAACAGAATGAAATCCTTGTCAGCTGTAGTATTACAACTTTTTATTAGAAAATCTATGAAAGCTTTGCTGAGAATTTAGTTTTTGGAAGATTGTATGACCTTGAAATTCTCTCTTCTGTTCTTAGTTTTAAATGGATAATGGAATTTCCCTCTGGGTATATTTTAAAGACCAGATCAGGACAGAGAGGGAATTTGGAAAACAAATTTTGTCAATACTACTCCACTCAGTAAATTTTATTCAATTTAAACCTTTCTATAAGTGAATGAGAGCAGATTTTCTTTTTTAGTCCATGCATCATTAACGCATTTATTACAGAAATGTGAAATTTTTATCGCCACTGTTAATGCTTGAACTAGAAAGAACAGAGCTTAACTGTTACAGAAAAGGTCTATTTTATTTTAAAATATATGTCATTTCATATCTGTATTATAGTGGATTGTGATAGTCACTGTAAAACAAGCAAATTCTACTGATGTATTAACATCAGAAAGGACTCTAGCATTAGGCAATTTACATAAGAAATGGAAGACAAAGGTTCAAACCTCAGTTCTGAATAGTCAGTGTAATTCCAGAAACTTTTTCATTCAATTCTCATTTTTAGATCTATATTTTTCAGTGATTTTAGATGTAAAATTGTAACAAAGACAAACAATATATTAATTCCTTTAGAGATAACAGAAGAAAACTTTAAATCTCACAGTATTACATGGAAGACCTTTTCTCTAACTGAAAACTTTGCTGAATAATGTCACACCATTTCATTAAACTTATCAACTTCTCTTATTATTTAAATACACACTGCTTTATCTGACCAAATATTGGATTTTCCATCATGCTAATTACATAGAAGTCCTGAGAGCTATAAATTTGCAGCGAGAAATAATAAAAAAAGAAATAATGATCAAACAAGAGAAAAATTTTTAGAAATTTTCTGATGAAAACACTTTCATTCTTACATAGTTTTTCAGATACCACCATAAAGAAAACAAAGACAAAGCATACTACGCATAATTAATCTAGGAAAGAGTGGAATATAAGCCTGCCCCATTAGCAGTAATTTATTTTCTGCATTAATAAAACTTATTCTAGCAATAAATTAAATGTAATGAACTGTACACATTCAATTTCTTAAGAAATCCTATGTTCTCTATCTTGTGGCATTCAATTTATAGCAAAGATATTTATATTTCAATGCCCTAACTAAATAAATCTTTTCTGCATTTTAGGATAAAAAACTTCAAATAGAGTGTGCACTGTTTCACTAGGAAAAGTTTTGTCTAGCTAATTGATTAATGAAAGGCACAAAGTTTTGAAAACCTGCTATTGTCATGGTTTAACCCCAGCCAGCCCCAGGCAGCTGCTCTCTGTCTCACACCCACTCTCCCCCAGCAGATCAGGGAGATAATTTAAAGAGTAAAAGCTAGAAAACTGTTGGCTGAGATAAAGGCAATTTAATAGAGAAACAACACAAGCAAAGCAAAAAAAAAAAAAAAAAAAAAAAAAAAAAAAAAAAAAAAAAAAAAATTAATTCACTGCCTCCTGGGAGCAGGCAGGTGTTCAGGCATTTCCAGGAGAGCGGTGGCCTGGGAAGACAAAACACTATCACTCCACAAATCCTTCTCTTCCTCCCTCTTCCCCCACTTTGCATACTGAGCATGATGCCACAGGGTCTGGAATGTCCCTTTGGTCAGTTGGGGTTACCTGTCCTGGCTGTATCTCCTCCCAACCTCCCATGACACCTCAATTTCTTCACCAGTGTGACAGAAAAGCAGAAAAGGCCTTGGCTCTGGCTAAGTTGTGATGAATAATAATGAAAACACCTCAATATTATCAACCCTGTGTTCAGCACAAATCCAAAACACAGCCCCATCCAAGCCACTCTGAAGAAAATTAATTTTCCCTCAGACAAAAGCACCACAACAATTTAGAAGCTGTGGGTTTTTTGTATTGACTTAAAATACTGTGCAGGGGAAAAAGGCTCCACACTGTCAGCTTTTTCTTGTCTTATCTCATTTACCTTCCAAAGTCAGTATTCCAGATATTTGTACTAAATGTATGAAACAGCCTTTCAATACTCATGTATTTGTTAGCATTTAGTAAGGAAGATTTACAGAAAAATAAATCTTTTAAATGTCAGCATTAATGAGAAGTTAAAGTTATGTCAAATGTGACAGCACTCAAAAATTATGTGCCTCCTTGTCTGCCTTTCTTGTATCAGTATGTAAGTGGTACTTTTTTCTTTCAGTGCATTAAATATTTTAATTAACTTTAAGAGCTGTTTGGCTGTGTTACTTGAAAATAAAAATAAATTTGATTTCTGTAATTCCTCAATTCTTCAATTCTTCACTTTTTTTGGATGAAAAGTTATGAGACCCTTGGAGGTCTGTTCAAATGAATGCTGTGTGACTTCCTGGGTTCTGGCATCGCTGTAACTCAATCTGTTCAGGGTTGACACCATGCAAGTAGAATATCAATTAAATGCTCTGTTCCACAAATGGTATTATGACTTTCTTGCCCTTCAGCAGAATCTTCCTGCTCTCTTCCATCCTTTCGTACCTGAGAAAAAGCAGAAGTTGTACCTGCAAATGCATGAAGGCAATAATCCTGCAGTACTCTTCCAATAGCATTCTGCTATTCTGGGGAAAAAAAGAAATCCTGTTTTGAATGTCACTTATTTATTCCTTCTGAGTTAAGGTAAAAATTACTCCTAATCTGAAACTGTAACTGATTTACAGTTTCCATGGAAAGGTACATTTTTCTGGTTGTTTGGTACATTTTTCTGCTGTCAGCTACCTTAAGTTTTCAAAGAATTTTTACATCACCAAAAAATACACACAGGCTTATACACGCTTATATGTTCTTTCTTGAAGTTGTGCAAGAGGCACAAGAAGCATGTATTTTATAACAGTTGGCCAAAATACTCTTCAAGCACATTTCTTTTTCAACTGAATTCCGCTCACCAAAAGGCTCTCACAACACCCTCTATGTAGCTGCTCACAGTCCTTCGGTCAGCTCCAGACATAGTCCAAATCTAATTCCTCATCAATTGTGGTCCCAAGTGTCACATTATTTTAATCACACAGCCATACTGATTAGATTTTATCTTATCCCAAGCTTTAAAATCACTGAAATTGCTGCAGAAATTGCTCTTTTACATAATAAAACTTTAAACTATAATATTGGAATTATTTTAACAAGCTTAGCTGTCAAAATTGCCTCTATATCTTCAGCATGTTGAAGCAATCTCTGAAGAAGGTGCATAGGTTCCGTATGTAGTCGATGGACAGCAGTGGCTGTACTTGAAGATTTGCAAACACTGAGCACCAGATTTAAACTGCCCCAATTTCTTCCTGGAGACCCCAGAGTATATGTAGTCATAAAATGTAAGATCAGCAGTTATTATACAGCTGAATGTATGGTACAAATTAAAAAAAAAAAAAACAAAAAAAAAACAGAAAAAAAACCCCAAAAAACCTAACAAAACTTGCAAGACTTATTTTTTACTTTTTTCCCCACATATGAGAGTTGGCCTAATAAAAAATACTGACTCTCCATTTTACCTTACTCTGAGAATGCAAATGTGGTATTGTGATAGTTTTCCCACTGAGAAAGGATTGTCCCGAGGATAGTCTTATCCTTTAAAAATCCTCTTAATAACTTCTGGCTCCCAAGATAAGGCAGTCAAGTCAGAATCTATTAATATTTAAAATTTCTATTGACAAAGTAAAAGATGATTTCTTTGACAATCATCTTTGAAGAAATTAAGTAATCTTTGATTGAGTGAATCTGCTTATACAGAAATAATGCTTTCAATGTATTAATTAACTAAATGTTGCTCTCAGGGTGCAACACTAATAAATTTTGTACTTTTCATTATGGGATTAATGTAAAAATGCAGGTAGGCACTCATTCAGATTTTAATTTACATTATTTTTAATAAAAATCTAATTAGAGTAATTTAAAATAAAAAAGATTAGTTATATAATCCACTACTGAATTCTTTATTTTAAAAGAGTTTTATGAGAACAGTAATTCAATAGTGGTTTGTTTTTGCTTTTAAAGTGAAAAATATTAAGGACTTCTCTGCTTTTCAGCAAAAAATATGGGGTTTGGGGTTTATGGGAGGTGAAGTATTGAAAACCACTCTTCCTAATAATCCTCCAGAAAAAAAACCCCACAACAATATTGACTCAATTAGAGTAGGTACATGTCATATTATTTTTTATTAAAAAAAATAACATTACCATGTTTTTAATTGGTTTGGTTACTCAGCATGGCCAAGTGCCTTATGGTAAGAGAAAACATGGATAAAAGCAATAATTGATATATGGCTCATTGGAGGAAAGAGAATCTTGCCAAGGCTACAGGATCAAGGTGAATGTTGAAAATATTAGGGAAAATGAGGGGAAAAAAAGGCTAAAATACATCTGAATTTACCTACAAAGAGCGTGAGATATTAAAAGGGTATGAGAGGCCTTTCATGGAGCAGAAAATTGAAATGAGAAAGGGAGTCACGGCAGAGTTGAAAAAAAAAAGAAACTGAAATACTGTACTTGATAAGAAAGAAAACCCATAAAATTATGGTTTTTTATAAGCCTAGAACTTGATTTTCTCTCAAATAAACCAGAAGAATGGGCATGAGCCCTGTGGTCTGAGAATAGTTACAGATGTTACCTCATGGAATTTTTCTGTTGACGAACAGATTAAAGAATGTCTTCTTCCAGTTTATTTGCAAAGTTTTGTGTTTGGTTGTTTTGGGTTTTTTAGTTGTTTAATCTTCAGAAGAACTTTATTTGGGAAGGTGTATGAGAATCATATGAATATGAATTTGAAAGAATTGGGAACCACAGATAGGCAGAAAATATTCTTCTATAGCATTATACTATAGCATAACTTTAAATTCGCTTGGATACATCTCTACTTAAATTTCAGAATCCTTTTAGTGAGGTAGATTGTAAATACTTAGGACATGATGAACTAGCATGTTCCCTACGGCTTAAAGAAACAAGAAACAAAGAAGCAATTTCTCTATTTTTTGTTTACTTTTATATTTCAGAGCATGAGGCTTCTTGTAGCATGTTAGGATTTATTAGACAGTTGCACAGACCAAGCACAGATTTTGAGAGCTCTGAAGTCATGCAATGTTTACTTGATTTATTTATAATATACATGAGGCAAGTTAAAGTCCCTGCTTTCTTGCTTCCTATCAACGACTCTTTGGTCTGCATATCCGAAAGCATTTTAAATTATGAAAGTGAATGTTTTCCCTTTTCTTTCAGCTAAGGGAGAAGGAATTTCAGATCTGAGATCTTTGATGGTCAAGTATAGACAGTGCTTTTTGCTTATTTTTAGGCCAGACATTGCTTTTATCTTCTTCGCCTGAACTTTTTCGTTTTCAAATTGATTTGTTCTCATTGATGATTTGAGATATTCAATATTTACCCAGTTCCAATAAAAATCCAGAGTGTATGTATGAGAAAAAGATATTTATTCTATGTGTAGTCTTCTTGTTAAGAACTGAATGTTAAGAACTTTCACTAGAAGAAACCAAAACTAAAACCAACCAAATAAAAGCAACCAAAAACCCCCTATAAAACAGCAATAACAGCAACAACAACAGCAAAAAACAAACCACAAAGTATTTTTCTAAACAAGAATAACTTACCAAAATAGCAGCTAGGTATTTTGTCAATTTTGACAATGTGTAAAGCCAAAACAAATTAATCCTGATCTTTATTTGAGTACATTTATATGGACCAGGTTGAGACATCTATTTCTGTGATGATAACACAAAGAAGTTGTATAAAGCATAAGGGAGCACTTCCACCTGAAACATCATGCCATTTTTATGCCTAGATTCCACTTACAATCATTTGCATAGGGAAAACTCACAGCAATACCTAACATTTATGAAGTGTGCTATATTTCTACATGCAGTAGAATTCTAGCATTTGAAAGTGGATCAGCTTTAAATGTCTTTAAAGCAATGTGCAGAGTTCTAGGACCTATGATACACAAAATATTGTCTGTGAAGCCAACAGCAATTCAAATGGGATTGTGTAAAATTCCAGTCCTTATGCTTGATCTTGAACTAGCGCTACATTTCTTTTCAATAATCACGGCTGAAAGTGGAATCAGCTACAAGACCACGACAGAGATCAGCCAAGAAATAGTGAAGCCACATGACATTGAGGGGAAATACTTTCCAGATTTGTCATCTGATTTTGTTATTAGAGAGATATGGAAAGATCTCTTTTCAGAAACAAAAAGCGTAAACCACTGTAGAGTTAAGTTTGACAATACACATCCACTGATTTAGCCCATTGGTTGTAAAATTAACTACTGGTAAAATTTAGAAACACAGTTTTGCATATTTAGGAAAGTTGCTATCTTCATTTATTTATCTCAGAATATGGATTGACACCCAGCATAGTGGAAACATGCACAGCTTCTTTTATTTATTTTTTTCATTAATTTGCAAAATCAAGAATGTGGAAGGAAAGTGTTCCATGTCCTGCCCTTCATTATTATTGTTATTATTAGTGCTGTTTTTCAAATCCTTTGCAATATATTTCTTGTTAAGTAAGACCAGACTATAAATCACAAAAAATAACCCCAACAACTCCCCAACCCCCCAAAAATTATGTACATATGAAATATATGGTGAATATATATTAATAGTTCATATATACACACAATGGTTTGCACATATATATAAATATATAAAAACATTAAAAAATCTAAATATATATATTTCCTATAAAAATTTGATTCAATTATGTCAAAAAGACTGGAAAAATATTATTTTAAAAACCAAATTATAAAAATTCTATATTATTTGTCAAATTTTTGCTATTCAGATCAAAAATTGGGGAAGTATTTCTTATTTTAGTAAAATGTTGATGCTAATTTCTTTTCATTTGTTCAGAAATCATTAAATTCCATTTTTCAATACCTATATCACCTCATAGAAACATAAAAAAGCGCAGACAATATAAATTGGCATATTTTAAAACATTTCTTTTCCTGAAACAATTGCTTTCATGTGTAAACTAAATGTAAACATCTACGTATCAGTCAGAATTACTATGAAAATACATATGTACAGATGTGTATCTACACTAAGTACAAAAAGTTTTAAATTCTTCAGAAATATTTTCCATTTATTTTATTTTTCTTCTTTTTTTTTTTACTGTTCTCCACAATCTTAATTGTTATTTAAAATAATTGTATTCAAGCTGTTTGCATTTTCCTTAGCTTTCTTCCCTATGACATATGTGGAGAAACTAACTTGAAAAGTTTTTGACTAGCAATTCTGAAGAAAATTTTTTAGGCTGGGACACTGCTAACACAATCTAAAAATTTTCTTCTAGACAGCATTACTAAATAGCTTGGAGGATAAAAATGTTGAAGTAAATGTGATTTCAGGGTTAGTATTTATTTAGAAAGACTGAATTTGTGGCAGTTTTGGAAGATGTACAATTTTAGGTTTCTGATGTTTGAATTCTGAATTCATTGCCTATATACACATCTGTAAGAATTGTTTGAAGACCTTGAGGACCAAGAAGGTTCCTAACACATTCAAACATCCTGGTATTTTGTTTACCTTAGCATGCAGTACCACCCATTGAGATACTGTATTGATTTGCTGATTTTCAAAATTTAAAAATACCCTACTACGAAAAAAAAAAATCAAAGCTCAATAGTGTATGCCAAAAAAGATGCTCCAAAATAAAAACACTACCTACCATTTTTATTTACTTCTGAAAATCCTACTTATGGGTTTTCCTTGGTCTTTCTTTTTTTGCTCAGACATCAAAATGCAACTAAAAACTACAAGATATAATTGGATGAAAGCTAAAAAAAGACTACTTAGAAGCTCCTAGCATGTTTTCCTTTCTGCCACAACAGCTATGTCAAGCCAAAACCAACAGCACCTTCAAGGTGACATTCTAAATGGGTTAATCTTGACAGCTGTCTCAATAAATAATATATGATAATTTAAATGCATAAAATGTACTAATTTACATATATGATGATAGCTTTTGCAAACATAAGTAAATTCATAGAAAATTAACATCAAAATCTCTATTGGAATGACTAATTTTTTCACTGACTGCAGCAATGCTGCAGTTAATACTTGTCAATCACAACACATTAAACTGTACATTTCATATGAAATGTAATAACGTGCCCTAATATTTGACACTAATAATAACAGCAACTACAATAAGATTTTTATTTACATTTCATTTTTTCCAAATTTTGCTGCAAACAGACTTTGAGGGAAGTCACTGAGAAATGTCTAAAATGAAAAAATATGAAAAACAATGTTATAATTTTCTGAATTTTTCTGAATTTTTCTGAATTTTTAGATTTATTACTTTTATATTTGACAAATATTTCATCAATACGAATTTTTTTTTTTTGGCTCCCCAAATGAACACCAGTTGCAAGGAAGATGAGAGGAAGGAGTTAAATATATTGTTCTGTGCTCATATTTATATTTGTAAAAGTATTTCAATTATATTATCTTTTAAAGGTGGATAGTGATTAATAACCATGGGAAATCTCTTCCTAAATTTATCCCACTAAGAGTTAGGCACCTAATCCAAAGTAGGTGTCTATAAAGTCTATGACCACTTCATAAATTTTAGATGCTTAATAATCCTGAATGCTACATATCCATCTTAGGTTGTGTTTCGGAAATTCCTCCTCAAAGTTAAACGAAGTGAATTCTGTCCCTATTCTCTTAGGATACATAAATATTGATGCAATACAATTTGAAATAAGAGCTGTTAAAGAAAGCATGTATTCCGTCTGTATAGCTTGAATTCTTTGGTCAACTTGATTAACTCTGTTTAGTCACGCTGTGTGGGATTCATTTGACCATATGTAAACATGTGCAATGGCTATCTAAGGAAGTCTGGCTCACCTTCCTCTGAAGCATATACCACTACTCTTCATTCTACCATGAAAGCATGGTTTAAACTGAGAAATATAATTTTCAGGCATGAGAATCTTCATGAAATAATTCTTGTCAAAGATCATGACAAATATATGTTGCCATAATCTTTGGAGGATTTGCCCAGTATTTCCCTGATTTTTTTCCATTTAATCAGACTTAACTAATATCTGTGTTAGTAAAACATTCATGTCTCACATGTCAACATAATTCTTTAAAAACTGTTATTGCCTAGTTTTGATAGCCCTTCTTGATTAGCTTGAAATGGTTGTTCACATATATTCAACTAGCACATTAATATGAGCACCAGCCAGAGGCATACAAAATAGTTGCATCGGGAATTCAGGAGACACAGGTATAGATTGCAGAGGTCGAACCCTGTGATCACATTTGGCATGAAGGATTCTGTTACTGTTCTTTGTTATGGATGTGGAATATTCTTTAGGTGAATAACATCTCAGTTTGCCCTCACTAAAATGTTACAATCATGGAAATGCCCATCACCTGTTTGACCACTGAGGAAAGATGTAGCTGACTCTGGAAGTCAGCTGTCAAGCAATCCCTAGAATTGTGAAAAGAATTGCTAAAAGGAAAGCTTTAGGTTGAGCATATGAATAAATTCCTTCCATTCTCTAATTCAGTTTTTAATTATATTATGGATAGTATTAGAAAAAATATTTTGATCTAAAATATTTTTTTATCTCATTAATTACAAGAGAGACACTTTTATGATTTTGAACTTATGTTTCAACAATTATTTGAGTGCCTGTACAAAATCAAGGATTAAATCAAAATAAATGGAAGTACCATTTTAGTATGTAAATACATCTCTGTGTTAAGAACACTCTCATGACTGAAATATTAAAATCAGGAATGTTATTCATAGCATTTGCAATTAAAACTGAACTGGGACAAGGGAAAGGAGACCGCATTTTGTCAAGGAAGGTTTTATTGTTTGGACTCCATTACCAAGATATATCACAGTAAGTCCCCAAAACACACTAAGAGGAGGTTAGTCAGTGCATGAAGCAATAGCTTACAGATTTCCATCTGGAAAACAAAACCTGCAGTGTTCAAATCTGTGATATACTCTGATGCTCAAACTTCAAATATAAAATACTTACAAAATTTACAATTTGCAGAGAAAAATTTGTTTCCCTCTGTAAGACCTTTATTCAATATGGGAGAGCACTCTGGTAGATCTCAGTTTTATGGCGAAAGGAAAAGGCCAGCTTTACAAAAGTGAATCTTGTGAATTTCAAAACTATAAAAGTTTAGACAAAAAAGGTATGAGCAGAAATGTACCGCAACAATTGGTAAATATTTAAGACATTTCCAAGGTAATCAATATCTGGGATTGCAAACTTTAATGTAAAAATAAATAGTGAAAACATACAAGCAAAAAATCTATACTTCCTGTGAAGCAAATGAAAAGAGGCTATAAAATATAAATGACACCTCTTTCCCCCAACATAGAGGCCTTCAGCATATACAGACAGAAAATTATGAAGATTTTATAAATAAATAATAACCAGAAGCTAGAGCAGAATGTAAATATGGAAAGGGATAAGAAAATGCAGCAAGATTTTCCCAGAACAATGCTGCATTATTTAATTTAATATAATTATAATTCCACCATTGACTAATAAAATATTTGAATATAATAATTCTATTTATAAAAGCATACATATTAATTTAATTTATTTTAATGATTTAATTTTAAAAAATTATTAACTATTACAGTGTGGTGAGTTGAATTTGACTGGCTGACAGACCAGCCAGTTTCTTTTCTAGTCCGCTTCTTCAAGGGAGGTGGTGGTGGGAAATAAGATGCAAAAGCTTTTGGTACACAATAAGTCATAGTTGAAACTAACCATCCCTGGCAAAACAGACAAAGCTCGGGGAAAATTAGGTTAATTTATTGTCAGTTAAGTGTAGAGCTGGATAGTGATAACCAAAGTAAAAACTGAAAATACCCTCTTTCTTCATTCCTTGCTTCCTGACTCTTCCATCTCCCCAACCCTCACCTCCAGCAGAGAATGGGTGCCTGTGGTCAGACCATAACAGGACCTTGTCTGCATCTTCCTCCTCTTCACACTTGTGGCTGCTTTGCAAAGCAGGCTGGCACCAGTTCCTGCCGCCTTCTCCCCAGGGCTACCCCTGCAGCCCCCAACACACAGGACTTGACACATGAACCCAATACTCCATCAAAGGTGGCAGTGTCATAACATGAATGAATGAATGAAGGGTTGTGAAAAAGATGCTGTTTGCAACCTGGACACAGGATTGATGGGACTAGTTGTTAATTGTCAATTTATTATGTATTAAAAATTTTCTAATTTTTTAACTACGAAATAAATTCATATCCAGCAACAAAGTGGACAGTTTGGACATACGTATGGTGAGTGTACCATGCATTGACCACAGCTTCCTGTGAACAAAGAAATTTACTGCTACTCTTGCACTGCTATTACAGTTGTGTTACTATTGCAATTGAATTCCATGTATTGCATTTATCCTGAGAGTTAAAAGAAAATGGAAGTTGGCAGGTTGAAATAATGATTTGATAGAAAAGGAAGTAAATGGTGTTAATTTACTCTCAGCACTCCATTTCCATCACTCATGGTGTCTCCTATTTGAAAATAGGATGGTCTTTAAGGTCCAGAGGAAAACACAAACTGGACATATCAGGCCATTTAATATTTTTCTACATACAATAAAAACACAAGCTTTCATATCCATTTACTGGTATATCTTATACATGTTTTTACCTATAGATACTTTTTAATAGTGTTTTTAGACATGTAATTGCATATGCTAAAACATAACTGCAGAATGGCTTTTACATCTTGACATTGTCTATGAAATATATATAAATACCAGTAAAGTAATTGAATTTGGCATGACTATCTTAAAAATATATTTGAAAAAATTTTAACTTCAGAATCTTTTTTTTTTTTTCAGGATTTTTTTTTCCAGTTCTTGATATGAATCGGAGAAATAAGAGTACTGTTCCTCTTGAAGCTTCAAATGTAATGCATTGATCTTTTTCACCTTTGCTACAGTTGAATGTTTCCCTACACATAGAGGAATCTCACAGGAAGTGATGCAACTGTTTTGTGCTAAGTATGGGCTATGTTATGCCACAAAAAACAAGGTCTACTAATCTATGAGTAACTTTACACTGTTTCTGTCACACAAATCTGAGACAGCTCCACGACTGCTGCACTACTGTATCCTGTCAAGTAATGTGTAGATTTTGTTTGAAGTGCAGAATTTATAAGCCAAAATAAACAGTAAAGAAGCAATGAAAGAGCTCTGCCAGACTGAATATTGGACTGCCAAGCACCAGTCTTCCCTCCTCTTTATTTATTCACTTAATTTCTGTTTTACTAATTTTGGCTGTAAAGATTGGCAGCAATAGGAAGAACTGAAATTAAAGTGGCATGTATAGAAGAAGTAAACAAGTAATTAGGGGAATAAAAGAAGGCAACAGAATTTCCAGAACCTAGTATATTGAATTCCTGGATAGGAATATTATTTTTTTCAGAGTGTGAGATAATAGCATACTAAAATAAGACAATAGTATACTAAAACAATACAAAGGAATATTTGAGCATTCTATCTGCCTATTCTATAGCAGAGAAGTAGTCATAATAGTATTCAAGTAGATGAAAAGCTGCTGTGAATGTAAGGGGGATAAATTGTTTTTCAAGTCTCTTGTAAATAACTTGCAAAATGGACTTAAGTTACATTGAGAGATTCAGAAAAGAAAAAGAAAGACAAACAAAAAAGGCACAATCAAACACAAAAAATCACATATGCACACAAAAAACCCTCTAAAATCTACCAAACAGGAAAAAGCCTAACCAACTTCCTAAGTCTAGCTATAGCTACATCCTAACTGATAGTTAATGCGATAATTACCTGCCAGTAAATTGTGCAGAATAAAACCTATTTAAAAGATAAATTAATATTGATAGATTAATATTAATAAGTACACATTAATAAATTAAATATTAATCTCCCTTCAAAAAAACTTTGAAAGTCTTGTAACAGATGGGTTCTCTGCTTTAGCTAAGCACCTAGAGAGCAATAAAGTTCTCAGTAAGAATGCTTTTTTGAGAAATGTCAAACACACTGACTGAAATACTACAGAGCAGAGCACCAGCCACATACTAGTTTGATGATTCCATGGCTATGACAGCCTAATGGTAACACCTCTTCTTTCTGACAGGTTATATTAACCTGAGTAACCACATAATGGTAGGGAATGGGTTTGAAAAACATTTCTAGATCTTTCCTGAAACATCTTTCTCTGTGAGTGTGTGTGTATTCATTTATGTATCTGTTTCAGCGTGCTACTCAAGCTGGACAGAAAATAGAACACATCCTGGAGTATCACAGATGATGTGTTTTACATAAGACAGGTGCAGTTTCTTCAAATGTAAACCCTCTTTCTGCCTTTATATCTCCATTTAACATATTTCTTAAGGCTAGAGATTGTGGGTGCCATGCGCCATGTTATTGAAATAATTAGCATTTACTTAGAGTTTGGAAACATATTTTTACCCAGAGGATAGTTAATATAGACTGATTGTCATCAGTGTCAGGTATTCCACGCAGTGTACATTTTTATTTTCACATGATTAAATTCAGAGTTTCCAAATATTTTGCTTTTAAAAACACATTTTCTATTGTGGATTCATACAATCTTCAATTCCTTGATGAAATAACTCAAAATGTGAGCAACTTCTTCGTATTCTTTGCATATAGTCAGACAGTGAGACCAACAGATGTGACCAAATGTGCAACCAAAACCAGGGGTTTTTTTCAGTTCTCATTGTGAGCTGCACAGGACAAGTTTAAGCATTTAGATATGAAAATATAGTCTGATCCTTATAATTTATTAGTAATTAATTGATACAGTTGATGAAACTTAGAAAGAATTCTCATTTGTGGTAGAAATAGCAAAGATTTCTTTCCTTCTTCCATATTCTCAAAGATATATTGCACCTCACATTTCAAATCAAAGTATAAACAGTGAGTTAGTGGGGTAACATACTTCGCCTAGCATTACATTGAGATGTGCTGTTGCACAGCAGGTAACTGCTCCCATAAAAGTTATGTCTTATCACTACCATTAATTGAGCAAACTAAGGTCAGGTTCAATTGCTATTGAGTTTAAATATTCACAGTCATTCCCGTCCTGGAAATGCTGATGACAGTTGTTTACTCATGAGTGAGACACAAGAGCTCTTATAACAGGAAATTAAGTATTCTGTGATACTTTTCCAGATTTTCCAGCAAGTGTGGACTAATTTTTACATACTTGCTCGATAATAAATCCTGAATGTGTTTCAGCTTCCCTAGCTACATAGAGATTTTATTCTTCTGTTTGTTTTTTGGTTTATATTCTTGTTACCATGACCACCTGAAACTTTCATATGGGAAAAAACAGTTTCACTTTCCTATGCTTTTCATCACCTTATGTACCATTAAAAATTTTTTTACCCCTTCTTTTGTGGTCTCTGATATTTTAGTATAAATTCATAGTAATTTGATTTTAAAGTAATTAATCTGCCAAGTTAAGTGTAAGTAAACCTGAACTTTAGCTATAAAACTTCCTTTCTCTTTCTGAAATCTTTTTTTGAAAAATCTAAGTGTGAGTTCTGGTATTTAATGAAGAACTAAAACAAGATGTTGTTGTAAAGGAAAAGCCTGGATTTTTTCTGTTTGTAACATGTAAAACCAATAACCCCCAGATAATTACCTGACTGAAAAAAAAAAAAAAAAAAAGAAGACAAAAAAGAATAAAATTCTATAGTTTTATCCATGTGTTTATTCATGGACTGCTTCCACACTGATGCAATACTCATTAAATATCACTTAATTGTTGTAATAGCACCAAAGTGTTCCTTAATATTCTCTAATACCATAAAGGCCTTCTAGTTGACTCTTAACAATCTCCAATGACACAAATTCCACACTTTCTCTAGAAACTTCCTCTAACGCTTATCACTTCTATGGTGAGAGAGATTTTCTGAACAGACAGAATTTCCCAAGCTTTTTAGATTTTTGTTCATTGTCTCTCATCCTTCTGCTCTCGACCTTGGAGAAAAGTCTTCCTTTCACCACTATGATGTTCTAGTAGCTAGCTGAAAAAAAAAAAAAAAAAAAAGGAAAAAGAAAAAAATCCCCCTTGATCTTATAAAGGTAGATAAATCCTTAGTTTTCTCAAGTGTTAAGGAAACTTCCATTGACCATTCCCGAGGCTCTGGCAGTCACACTTCCAAACATGTAAATTTCATAGCTCAATTTGAGATGCTTTCTTTAGCTAATTCTCATCAGGACAGGCTTAAAACGAGAGAAAAGCACATAGGATATCTATGTTTGATAACCAAGTAAAAATCCAATCTAAAAAAATTAAATTTTTGTAATGAAAGGATATTTTGCTGTATGTCTCCTCTGCGTTCAGCATATGTTTTGGAAATTTCACATATGAAACAAAAGAAATATATGTAAGAAATCCAGAACCGATTTTTAAGTCAAAAATGTTTATTTTTATTATCAAGTAATTCTGTCTGTGATTTATTATAGCTAGTATTTTTTTTTTCCTTTGACCATGATCATAAGCTTACAATCATCACCTGAATGCTCATTTTCATGTCGGAGACAGTGGCACTAGGATAAGAACCCTGTTGTTTTGTTCTTTAATTTTTCTAGAAGTTTTAGAAGAGTCAGGCTGTCCCTCTGAGTACATGTCTGTTACAAAAGCTCAGCATAAATGGTCAAAGACGGTGTTTGGGTTGTTAGGGGGAAAAAATGTATTATTGAAAATGTTGCACTATTTTCGTCATCATGTAACAAACCAGAAGTAACCCAAATAACTAGAAGTTCTGTATAATATGTGCCTAATTGTGCCACAATGGAGGGCTATAATCCATTTCCAGATTCCTAGATTGGTCAAAGAAATATAAATAAATAAATAAATAAATAAATAATCCTTTGACAGAAGGGTTTTGTTTGGTTTTTTGTTTCATTTTTTCCAGTTTCTGCTAATGTGTTAGTTCTGTGTGTGCTGCTCCACAAAGCTGGAAATGACCTTCTTCAGTCCTAGTTTGAATCAGTATATTAACAGCAGTAATTCTGCAGTCCCAAGACTGATGATGCTGTAATTTTCCAGCCTAATCACACTGAACTTCAAACATATTCAAAGCAATTCTATTGAAGTTACTGTCTCAGATGTATTTTTGCAATGTGTGAATTACACATGAGGACATGACCATTAGACAAGTGCTTGTCAAGCTCATTGGAAATGAAATAAAGGAAGATACTTCCCTAAGGTAGCAGCTCATGTGAACTGCGTCCCAGTCTTTGATCAGATTTAGACCTCACCTGAGTAGAAACTAAGAAAAAAAATATAATATCTAAGCAAAATCTAACTTTTTTAAAGTCATCATTGGCAGCTCACACCAGCTATTAAACTTGAGAAGTAATGAATAATTAAAATCTCCATGCATTCACACAGCCCACACACCTCCATGCACAACTGCCATCATGCCAAAGGGCCAAAATGACATTGAAACTGTTGCACATCTCTCAGTATCTGGAGAAATCAACAAGCTGGAGTGAATAATCTGATTTTCCAAGACCTAGTGCTAACACTTCTACTGTCATGAGTGTCTTATTTACAGACCATGTGTATATGGGGGAGATAGGGAAATTATTAACAACCTGCTATTCCCATCTCACTCACACCTCCGTTTTTATGTCAGAGTAGCCTAGATCTCTTCTTGAGGTTACCTCACTCTGTATTGCCTTGTGTCAACAGAAAACACCATAATATCTTCATAATCTTAGTCATTATGTAAACAGAATTTACAGTATCTTGACAGAATCTTAGTCATTATTCAACAGGATTGTGGAAGTCAGGAGTCCTCTGGAGACTATATAGTCCAACCCACCTAACCCAAGATGAGTCACATGAATTTTCAATCCCCCTCACTCTCTACTTATCAAATCTGTACTTCATCAGAAAACTTTAATATTACGTTATGACAAGGCTTAATAAAATAAAAATTGCATTCAATGCTCTCCCATCACATAGAAACAAACTCACAGATGCAGCTCTTAGCTTTTTCCAGGCTAAAAATGAACGTAGTGATACCTGAGACCAGGCATCCTGAGAGATCTTTCTGTTGATCTTTCTCTGTTATAAAAATCACCATAATTTTTTTTTCAATTCCTTAATCAATTCCTCTATTAAGTCTGGCTCTCACCCCCCTGTAAGCTCAGGGACAGCATCCACAGCTTGCACTAAGGGGTCTTGTGTTTTTGGCCCAAAGGCCCAAGGGACAAAAGCAGGGGTTTGTACCTGGAGTAACAGAGCTGCTTTTCTATATATATGCTTCCTGTCTTCATGTAAAAAGATTTTGTCTACATCAAGTCAAGTACTCCTCCATGCCTGTTGGTTTTCCCTCTGTTTTTACTGAAAATAACCCCACATTATATTTTTATTTTTATTCAGGTTAGTTTGTCTTCTAGTTAATGGGAAATACATCTGTCCCATGCAGTTTCTTTAGGTTTTGCATAGGCAGCCAGCAGTATCACACAAGCAATGCCTTGTTGACAGTAGATTTGGACTCCCTGATGGTCAGAACCCTAGCAACCTAAATTTCACCCCTAAATTCCCCACCTCTGCTTCCCTACTCTATTGTTGCCAGCATGGGTTAGGACTAATAGTTCTGCCTTTCAACATCAAATAGATTTATTTGGTAATTTTCAGTGCCACAAAATCAGCAGTCAACTTGAATAGTGACCAAAATTACTGCTACAGACACGTTCTGCCACTCCTGAAGATGCTCTGCTCCTTCGCAATATCTCTTGCATAAGTTAATAAAATACTGGTGTTGAAGGCCACTTATACCTCTGATTCAGACATACCTAAAAGTATAGAGAGTGGAGGTGTATTATATACTCTTAGAGATTCCCACTCCCAACTCCAATTATCCATTTATTACATTCTCTCTCAAGGTTGCATGACACAAATTCAAAATTCACCAAGTTTACCAGCTCCCAGAAGTCAACTTCAGATCTTCTTGCTCTGGCTCTTCCAAAACCAAAATTGTCATGAAAGCTTCACTGCGACCTTTTGTTATTCACTACTTTCTCTAAATTGCTGAGGAAAAATATTTTTTAAAATGCAGCAGCTCTAAACTTAAAAGAGGTTCAGGTGCAATTTGGATTTTTACCCTTTCTCTCCCACTGCCAAGACAAAAATATCTAATTGAGTCCCATTTTTTCCCATTGTCAGCTGTGACTTAAAGGATATTTGATGGAGATACTAATGAGAACTGACATAAATAAGTTAGATTTTCCAGAACAGGAACAAGACTGTAGATAGATGACACCTGTAAAGGGTTTTAAGCGAGTATGGGTGTAAAGACCATTTTTGTAGTAAGAACTCTGAATTTGGGTTAGTTGTCTGCTTTCTCTTTTTTTCACAGTTTAGCCAGTTTCTCTCTTGATTAGACATCTTGTCTACAGCTCATTTCAGACACAATACTCACAATATTTCTACTTACATCTTCCCACTCAAGCCCTTCTGTTACTGAATTTGTAGGCCATGTTACCTTTTGGTGTCTGCTCAGCAGTGTTAAACACAGTGTTATTCTACCAAAGGTTCAATTCATCAGCCATGTGCAAAAGAATTGGAATATATAAATTCTGATGATTTTATTAGAAAAAAAGATGCATCAGATGCACTACTGGGGATGCCAAATTCCCTGTTAAATCTCAGAGAGTAACAACAACAGCAAATCTGACAACAGAAAATTGAGTGCTAGGAGAGATTAAACCGGTAAAAGGAAAAGGAAGGAATTTGGTCATGCAGAGGTGACAAAAAGTCAGAATTCTGAACAATAACAGCTGGATTTATTTCAAGGAACTGGAATGCTAAAATAAATCAGTTTTTGAGATGTATAGCATAAAAAAAAGTAAATTATTAGAAGTTTGTTTAATATGCACATTCACTAAAAAAAACTTGGTAAAATTACATATAAACAATATTTGCAAAACCAATTTGATCAGCCTTGTGTTCTGAACACAAATACCAAATCTCACTGTTCTATGTCAGACATATTGTTATCATAAAATCACTAATGTGAAGGTATCTGAATATAAATATTTCAAGAAAATGCTCTTCATTCTGATGATCTGAGGTCAAACTAGTGCTAACTAGTCCAATTTGATCATTCTGTGTTTAAATACATCTAAATGTCAGCTGTGGAACATTCAGCACCTCTTAAGTGTTCTTATCCTATCATTATTTCCATTTCATGTGTTTTCCTTATAGCATTACTACTTAACGTAACTTAAGTTGTTATGCTAATTTAGGCTAATTTATGCTAACTAATGCAGCCTTAGACCTGTACAAAATTGTCAAACACAAATGAGGATCTCAGCTGAAACAAAGTGTTTCAACATTTTCTTGATATATACCAGGATACTCCATATCTGATAAATTGTTGCAGTTTTTCTGTGCAAATCATCCTGATATGTAATGTGGCTCCAAAGAATATTGCTTCAAGCTCATTATGTATTTATGCGTGTATATGTAAAATACATTAAAAATATGTATATTTTATCTTGAACTATGGTCCTTAAAATAAGAATAATCTGGGTAGATGTGAGGTAGCAGGGTAGTATAAATATATGTCTGAAAAGGCATGCTGACTCAGAATCTGTATGTAAGACCACGATCTGTAAGATCATCATGTCTGTATGATCATATACAGACAACTCCTACATCAAAATATTTCCTTGGTCAGAGACTTCTTTTTCTTTTCCATTTATATTTTCCCATTTTTAAGTGATTTAAGCGTGTTTGTACTCAGGGCAATTCACTTTCATCACCACCTAGACTAATGATAAATGCCTTCAGCTTAGTCCTCAAATGGCCTTTGTTAAAACTGCAGTGCAAACATCAATTGACATTTTGAAGGTCATGACCAATCCCATTTAAAAGTAAGATTAAATAGAAGTTGAATTCGTAATCCAAAAACAAAAGTGCAGAGTTCACAAAATGTTACTAACAGCTATATTGTAGACACAATTAATTCTAGTATCAGAATCTCAGGATAAAGCCCATCTTGAGAGACCTGTATCTTATTTTATGTAAGGTATATTTGCATTTCATTGTAGCATTTACAAACCGAGAATAAAAGCTATTGAGAGAAAACAGTGTTGTGTTCAGCTGTTGCTTTTCTTGTTTCAGTTCTTTTGTATCCTGAAATATGCAGCACATAGTTACTAATTTTTTAAGTTCTTTCATAGTGGATTCTTTACAAGGTATTTATGTCTTCATATACTGTTCATTCTTGTAAACTCCTTGCAATTTCAAATTGTATTTGTCAAAAACTATGTATATGAAGTAGCAATGTTAAAGACAAATTTTTATAAGTATGGAGAAATAAGTCCACACCTAAATCACCAATTTAGTATGCACACATCTACCTATTGGATGCCCAGATTTATCAAGTATAATGTAGATCTTTTTTGCTGGTGCTTTAAAAAAAAATAGTTGTGTGCAATCTTAAAGAGAAAGGAACTAAATTCGTTCTGATGGTGTTCAAAACTTCAGTACTACAGAATGTATTGGAAAACAAAAATTTATACCAGATATTTGCATTATTCACAAAATGAGATGGAAGGAAAGCTGTTCTCTGTTTGTAGTTTCTTAAAACTACTGTCCTTTCCCTGCTATTCCTCATTATGAACTACATTTACTACTGTGAGAACAAAAGACAATACTAGAACAAGACTATATTACCAATGGAAATATCCGAAATAAATTTGCTAGGACAAGCTGTGTTTTTTAGTGTTTCTCTATTTTCCTTCAAAGTATCTCGTATTCTCATCCAGGAGATGCTGAGAAGAAAAGAGTTATGTAATTCTAAGTTCTATGAACCCATCTCATCAACACCAAATATAGCTGCTATTTTGCAGAAGGACTTTTATTGTCTTTAAAAATAACAAGTATTACTGTATTTTTATGTATTTCTGTGGTCAAGTGCTGCAAGGAAAGAACAGTATGTGTATTTGTTTGATGTTATTCTGCTATTTGCCCCATGTTTACTTTTCCTTATATTAATTTCTTAACTGCAGTCTTGAGGAGGTTAGAGATTTGATAAATGCTCCCATTCTCATTTTCTGTTCATCTACAATTTACCTCTGTCTTACTACCTTTGGTATCTTCTGCTTGTGGCATCTTGACACTCCTCAGTCATTTCTGGTTGCCTGATTCTACTTGTGCTGTCCCTAATCTCTTTCTGCAAATATGCTTCATCTTCCTGAAAATGTTAAAGGATGAAACTGCTCCACTGCTGAAATTTTATCTTGTAGCAAATCCTGCTCCAAGTATTAAGAGATTGAACAACTTTTTACAGCCTTTTACAACTATAATACATCAATTTATATGTTACATAAATATAGGAAATTATAGCAAGAAATTCGAGAGATATATTTTTGGTATTTAAATTATTAATAAATTTTATTTTGAGAGATTAAATTATTAATGCAAATTAATTACTGAAAAGAATACATTAAAAGAAGCATTTAAGACCATAATATGTAGCTTCAGATTTAATTTTAAAAAAATTGCTCTTCATTATTTGGATAATTTTCATGATCACGTACTGTAGTATCAACTTCAAATTAAAATAGTGCAGGAAAGAGAGATTTCCTATTCTAAATAACAGACACTCAGAAAGAATGATGTATGAAGTTTAATTTATGATCAGATTTTAAGAAATGAAACCCAAAAGCAAACAAAAACAATAAAACCCCAACCAAAGAACAATAAACTAACATGTTATGCTTTATTATACAGAATGGAAGCTGTAATACAAAAGGCAACATTAGTTCCAGAATGGAGTCAAACAGGTAAGAATGATCCTAGTATTTCTTTTATGGTTTATATTTGCACAAGGAATATTTTCTAGGCAGGGTTTTTTAAGAACATCAGCATTTTTTGAAGTTTGGCAGATTTTTGAAAACAGGCACTGAATCAGCTAGAGCAGATTGAAGAATGAAGAGAAAAATCCACAAAAACTGTCAGCTGATAATTTGTAGGGGAAATGTAAAAATGAATATCAAACAATTATTTTAAAATATGAAGTTAGGGCTGTGTGAAATTTGGTTAATTCTGAATCAGTATTTAGGTTGAATGCCCACGTAAAAATTTTTTTTAGATTTCTTGAGTCACATTTGAGCCTGGTTCCTTAGTATCTAGGGCATTGATTGTACAGGAAGAGACCCAAAGTTATTTTGCAACACATGTTGAATTACAAACACTTTACAGAAGCAGTGGGAGGTATTGTAACTCAAGTAGTGTTGAGGGTCTTGTAAAGCCATCTGGCCAGTTAAAATTGAAAGGGAGGAAATGATGAATAGTTGATCCCTTACCCACAAACACACTGTTTATCTCTAACCCAGTTTAACAATAACTTAAACTAGATTTAGGATGTCATGAAAGTTATCATAAGTAAAAAGGAATGTGAAGCAAGAGATTACTTCAATCTGTAGTGGACAACCAGATACCTGTGATTGGAAAAAGTAACCAGTTTTGTACATCCCCTCACAGGTTACACCAAGAATGACTGCTGTGGAAGGATGATGCAGAGAAGAAATTAACAAGCTGCTCAGTCCTGGCCTATCATCATCTGTCGGGTGAGGGAAGACTCGAACGCTCAATATGAGATCAGCAAGCTTTGTTTCTTGAAGAGAGCATCAGATACTTATACAGAAATAATAAACTTATGAATATTCTGTAAACCAAGAGATCTATTGGTTAAACTATACCATCAGCCTATCCTCATTCCTTTGGGCCTACATTCTCTATTTCCCACGTCTCTCTGTCTACTTGTTATCATACCCAGCTAGGCCCAGGGGCACACTATCTTGCAGGTGCAAAAACTCAAACTAGCTGTGTTCCGTACTTTCCCAGCTCTTGGTTGGCTAACAAGCGAATGTCTGGTTGACCTCTGTCATGTAGCCATTTCTCCAAAATCATTTAAGAAGAGTACCAAGACCCAGGAAAATGCATTGGACCTCGGATTTCTTTCTGGGGATGGGGAAGATATGATCAACAGTTTCTTAAACTAGGCTAAAGTGATATCTTTGTAATAGCTGTAGAGCTAAATTGACACACTGTATTTTATAAAGCTAGCCCACAGGTGACAGGTTGTACTACTATATCTGCAATTTGTATGTGTGTTATGGTGAGTCAGAGCACCCATTTGTTGCTACCATGGGATTCCTTTGACCAGTTCCTGAAGAAAGTAATGAGAGGGCACCCAAAATATTTTCCCAGACTATTGATTCTGTAAGTGACAACATTCCTCCTGCAGTATGAGCAGGAGAACATTCCAGATCTTCTATGCTCTAGCAGAAATTTAAAAAAGATCTTTGGAGGAAGAGCAATAGGAGGCCTCATGACTTTTCCAGAATGTTGAACCGTTAATAGGTGGCATGCTGAAAGAATAATTAGAGTACACTCTATACAATTTGTCATGAAATGTAAAAAAAAAATACTCCTATCTTTACCCTCTTTGTTTTCACAATTATTACTGAGCAAAGAGTAAATAGGCATGAATAGAGGCAAATTAAGTAAATTTGCAAAATTGCAAAGGTTAAAACTCTGCAGTGTTCAAAAGCTGTTTCTAGTATGAAGCAATTAAAATTGAAACTAATTTATACAATCCAGGTGAGTGAAAATTTTTAACTGTGAGCTATAGTTATGTCAGATTAAAAATCACAACTACGTACCTTATATGAGAAGCTGAAATGTCAAAGGCTAATGACTCAAACAACTGGCTATTTGCAGAAGCAGCAGCTACTTTGCTGAGGCCAGGTTTGCACCCCCAAACTGAAGGGAGGAGGAGAGGCTTGGCTGTGTGGTGGTGAAAATTTCTGATCCACATGGAACAAAGGGGGTCAGCAACCACTGTCAGAGTATGAGCATGATGAACTAATTTTTTTATATACAAAATTATTGAGCCCCAAAATTATGGTATACTTGATAGCCTGCAACTAATGTCTTAAACAACCTGTTTTCTGGCCAGATAAGGAAAATAATCAATAAGATGCAGATCCTTCAGAGGTGGTGTGATGCTTCTGTCATGCCATTTCCCCTCTGATAGGCATTGCTGACTCAACTAAAGTGAGAGAAGCAGAGCAAAACAGCAGTCATGTCATTGAAAAGTGCTTTAAACCACCAGAGACCACTGAAACACCCCTAGGATCATTTCTGGGGCCTCCCACCACAGAACTCTGCACAATCCACAGTGCTGTAAAAGGCAGTGTAAACGTTTAGCTGCTCAGGGGAGGTACCTGAGCATTCCCACCTAAACCTGAATGTAGGTCAAAGCACTGAGCTTTGTGTTTCATAGGTTTCCCCCATCCTCAACAGGTAAAGATTGCACCCATCACTTCAAACAATGGGCATCAAAACTGTCACATTCGAGTCTCATCACTGCTTCCATGGGTGGTGACATGTTCCTTTCCACATTCTTTTATCCTTTCTTTCTCTTTCTTTTTCCTCCGCTATGTATTTTCTTAAGCAATATTTTTATACTTCTATGTTGCTATATAATAAATAAAACAGTTACGTACCTGCTTTCTATTTCAATCAAATTGTTCTGAAATAAATATATATATATATATATATATAAATATATAAGAGTATAGGTTTGTCAGTCTTGTTTCACTCTATTTTTCCCCAAGTGATCTATTAACAAGAACTTCAGTAACCCCATGCCTTCAGGTGCAGGCCCCAACAGCATGTAGATTGTTAAGAAACCATTTCAACATGTAATTCCCACAGAAATTATAAGCAAGTTAGCCCAGACGGGATATCATCTCACAAAATGATTGTGGAACTAAATTTCTATGGAATCTTTATTCTTCAGGGTGCTCAAAGCACAGCTTTGAGACCCAGAGCAACCTCATCTAGCTCTGAAGTTACACACATAACAAGCAAGAAGTTCAGCTGGAAAAACTCATGGGCTTCCCTGCAAAGAATTTTTTCCCTGTTTTTCTACAGGCCTTCAGAAACACACTCATTCCAAAACAAATAATATGGGGACCCATGTATAAAAAAGTAATCAGCAGGAACAAAGGTATTGCTTAATTTTGTTTGCTTTCTTTGCAAACTCATTTCTTGTGTGAGATGGAGACTGTAGTTTTCTCAAAACCAGAAAAAGATTATGAGACCATATGCATATGGAATTTGTGATAACAAGAGTCATCAGAGGAGAAAAATTAAAAAAAAAGAAATATAACAAAATAAGAAACATGAAAATAGAAGACAGAGCTTTAGCAATCAGTAGACACGTGAATTCATGTAGTTTTATTTCAGGGCTAAATATATGTACTGGGAACGTGCTATTAGTATCCATCTTGTACAGTCATCTTGAGTTCCTATTGCTGTTGTATAGTAAGTAAAGATTTATATTGTGAAGTGTTCATTTACAATCCTTTCTGCCCACACTAAGTACCTTTAAAAATGCATTATCTGAGACAAATGATCAAGAGCTCACTGAAAAATTGCTGCACATTTATAACTGACTACAACCTTATTACAAGTCACAGACCATACATTACTTAAAATCTGGTCAGTACAGCAGCACACCAAGGAAATCAGTGTTTATGTCCTACTACAAGTTGGGGTTTTTTGGTTGTTGGAGTTTGGGGTCTTTTTGGTTTTATTCCCTACAAAGTGCCTTCCTGGTAATGATGATCTTCTGAGCATCTCTGGCTGCAGTTCTGCACAGACTGCTTGATGAATTTTGCAGTGCCAGAAACCCCTGACTTTGCATATGCTACAGACTCAGAACTTATATAGCAACACACACGGCTTGCGGGATTTCACTTGGTACACAATCTCTCTATATATCGCTGGCAATAAGTAGCAACTGTCTGTCTCAGCAGTCTATATCTCATTACTATTCCTGATGGGCTGGACTGAACAACGCTTCTTCAACAACATTATCTATAACACAGATTCTGTTTTCTGTCTAAACCTCATTTCCAAAATGCAGGTGTTTTTGCCACTTCTGAACCCAGCCTTATCCATTTTCAAAATTAATCTTGCCTTATCCATTTTTAACCTCCACAGTATGGTTAGGACGGAATGCAACTACCATGTATCTTACCTCATTTCCTTAAAAAGAAGAACTCAGGCTCCAACAAGCATCTAACCTTCTCAATTAATGGCCAAGACCTCTGGGTTGTTTTGCAGCGTCTCTGCAGATAATGAGTTCAAAGGTATTTGAAAACCACAGATAAAGACCTTGAAGGATTTTTTTCTGACTTTGGCAGGAATTATTTCATATAATAGAAGTCTGTGACTGTAATTGCATCACTTCATGAGTTTCTCATCAAAAGAGCAATAGCTCTGGTAGCACTAATGAAAGAATATGCAAAGCATGCAGCTTTTTACTCTCCTTACTAGTTCACTCTTCTTCATTACTGTGATTGAGTGATTCTGTAGCTGCCCTTAGATAGAAATAGTAGGGCAGATTTTTGGTAAAGCAAGACAAAAATAATGACATGCATCTGAGGGTATGAAAATATTCTTATCTCTAATTAAAATCACTGAAATGTACACTCATGGACTAGTCATAGTAATTGTTTTGTCCTGATCACACATTGTGAATTCACCATATGGGCTGTTCTGCTGAAAGCTTTTATTTCCATGCTCTTCAACACTCAGAGTTAAGAAAATAACACATAATGTTGAACAAGACTCCAACAGTGCATTTATATTGGTTCTCAGCTTGGTTTTGTTTCCCGTGGCATTATCATCAAAAAGGACAGTGCTTGCTTCTTCTATCATGAGCTTAATATGGAAACTTAGAAGTTTAGAAAAATTTCCCAGATACCAGATGTAAAAATTCACATTTGTTTTATGTCCATGTTCAATTAAAATTTTAAAAAAAGAAAGATATCAGATAATAGAATTTATATACACTTTAGCCGTAGGGGACTCATGTTCACTGAGAGGTTGCTGCTTTTTTCTTCCCTTCGGGCTCTCTGAAGGAGCTCTTGACTCCAAGCAGCTGGCTTGCTAAAAGCTGAATAAACCCACACTGCAGAACATACAATCCTGTCAGTAGCTTTTATTTAAACAAACAAAAAGAAATTACACTAATAATCATTTCCTGAGGATGATTTCATGTGTCTTGTTATTCTGCTCAATGCATATGGGTAGATTTTGTTCGGTTACATAAGGACTGAAGTAATTCACATTATTCTAGTTTTAGATCAATAAGAGTGTGGTGGGTTGACCCTGGCTGTGTGCCACATGCCCATCAAACGTGCACAATCACTCCCCTCCGCAGCTGAACAGGGGAGAAAAAATATAATGAAATCTTGACAGTTCAGATAAGGACAGGGAGAGATCACTCACTCGTTACTGTCATGAGTAAAACAAACTCAGCTTTTGGAAATTAGTTTAAATAATAATCAAACAAGTCAGAGTAGAGTAATAAGAAATAAAACAGATCTTAAAAATATCCTCCATCCACTTCTCTCTCATTCACAGGCTCTATGGGCCACCCTCCTGAGAGGCACAGGAGATGGGGAATGGGCATTATAATCAGATCATGTTTCTTTTGCTGCTTCCTTCTCAACGGGAGGGGTTCCTATTCCAGTGTGGGATCCAGTCCTCCATGTACTTATCCAGTGTGAGTCCTTTCCACAGACTGCAGTACTTCATGAACTGCTCCAGCGTTGGTCCCCCATGGGGTCACAAGTCCTACCAGGACACCTCCTCCAGTGTTGGTTTCTCTTCTCATAGGTCTCTGGGTCTTGACAGGACCCTGCTAAAATGTGGATGTCCCCACAGGGTCACAGCCTACTTTCAAGTCATTCACCATGGTCATTCAAGGGCTGCATGGGGACAGCTGCCTTATCAGGATCTTCTTTGCAGGTTGCAGCACAATCTCGGAGCCTGGAGCCCCTATTTCCCTTCCTTTCTCCCTGGCCTTGTTGTCTGTGTGCTCACACATATTCTCACTCTTCTCTTCTGTGACCTCTATCATTTTGGTGCCATAATCCTTTTTTCCCCCTTCTTAAATATGTGATCACAGATTCATTACTACCATCTTTGATGGGCTTGGCCCTGGCAAGCTTTAGGATGGTCGTAAAGCACCTTGCATTGGCTGTCAGATATGGTAAAAGCTTCTTTTACAGAAGCCACTCTGCCAAACTCCCATAACTTGCCCCACTAGCAAAACCTGGTCATGAAAACCCAATACGCAGTAAAATCAGAATCCATGATTTTGTGTTCAGAAAAGCCTAATTCTTGTTAAGTAGAAATTAATATTAGACAGAGAACTGCAAATGTGAAACCATATCCTTGGTCAACATCAATCAGCACAGCTCCATAGAGTGCAATTCATTCATGCAAATTAACCCCACCTGATGGTTGTCTGATCTTCTCTTGCAGTTAGGATTGCAATCTCAGACCTCTGGCAACATATTGTTCCAAAAATGGGGAGCAGTAAGAACTGGCATATTTACTAATTTTTAGGAAACCACGTACAGGCTTTCAAACAGACACATTCAGACATCTTTGAACAAAATCTTTTTATGTGGACTGTTGTGAGTACCTAAATTACATGAAACAGTTCTGGAGTTTTTACATAAGAATTTCTATTTCACCCCCCAAAAAATATATTTTCAGAATGTCCAAGTTTAATTTTTTTTTTTAATCAAGAATTGGTGAAACAAGTCCTTTCACTAAAATTTTGTTTCAGTTTAAGGACTGTTAGTTTGTTCACTATTAGTATAGCAAACTTATTTACATATTTCTGTTAAAGATGTGAGGATGAAAAAGATGAGATTCCTCCAATTTTGTTTTATATTCTATAGTATATAGCATGCACTAAAGCTCAAAGAGGATATAGTGTTAGAATTTCATTTAGAAAAGAACCTTACCTAAGGTGAAAGGATGTTCCTGCAACTCTAAGGTCAGCTGATTTCTGACCTTAAAAGCCCCAGTGTAATCTCTTGCTTAAGAGGGTCTTGTAACCATTGCCGCACTTATAATGTGTGTGGAAAGTGTCAGACATCAGTTTTATCACTATATTCAGGTATTCAAGATTTCTTTATAGTTTAATTCTTATGACAAAATCATGGGATAGGATGAAAAAAATTACATATTGATTTTAACTATATGGTTATGAGGCCAATTCTATCCTAGGTATGCACTCTCCAAAAAAACCCCAATCCGCTACAAAACGCCAAAACCACCCACAAACAGTTTATCTGTGATATCCTGAGCTCTTCCTCAACATGAAAGAAGAGGAACCAGAGTTTCAAGTTTCCTAAGATAACTTTGGAATTGATCCAACCCTTTTGCTGGGATTTGCGGGAAGCAGTGGCTTTCCACCATTCCTGAAAGTTTCTCTGAGGAAAAAGAACTGCTACTCACGTCTGTGTTGCCAGCTTTCAGCCTGCTTTATGTTCTTCTAATGTTGAACCAGAGATAGGAAATATTTAATTCATACACATGGTTACCAGTGCCACAACCCAAAATGACCAGATTTGCTACAAAAGGGAAAGACCAGAAGCAAGAAAATATTCTAATGCAAAAATTAGTATCTTGTGATTGTATGCAAGACATTTCCCCAGGGCAGTGCAGGAAAATCAAAGTTGAATAGGATAAAGAGTTGAAATTTTCTGTACATTTACTTTGCTGTAGATATAGGTGGGTTTTTGTTTATTGTTTTGTGGAACTGGTGGGCTACATGAGGAAAAAATACGTTGTATATCTATTTTCTGCATCCCTTATGCATACTTATGTATCTGTCTCTTATTCTTAAGCTATTAGAGTAATTCATAACTCTCAAAACCATGAGAAAATATATTAAAACATTGGAAAATCTGCCATACATGCCAAATTTTATTTGGCTTTCTTATCTCTCTATTATATGGATTTTGACTTTAACAGTACACACAGATTTGTTAAAAACAACACTTAAGGGAAAGTAGGTTTTTCACTCTTTACCAATAGATTGACACTTTGTAAATTCTGAAATAGTCCTTTACCTAAACTGATAAATGCTTGATTTTGTTTCCATTTCCTTATGAAAAATAAAGATAGAAAATTGAGATTTAAATTGAGGTCAAAGAACTTTCTCATCTTCACTGTAATAGTTAATAATTCCAGTTTGACAGTTATATACACAGATAATATTTTTGTATTTTAAAAATATACCAGATTTTAAGAATATTAATATATAATATTAATTTCTATTCTCTTAGAGAAATTTTACCCCAGAGAACAATTTGGACAAACATATTCTCAATCACAAAGATTTTTCAAAATTCCGTTTTAATTAAAGCATCAAATAGTACCATATATTTAAAAACTGCTAATAAGAACTATTCTACAAATTCTTTCAAGGAAAGAAATTATATTTGATACCTCTTTATTTTATATTCATTTGAGAACAATGAATTTAACTCTTTTTTTTTTCTGCTTATGAAAAATTAAATGTTCACATAGCAGACTGTATTATTTTCTCCTGAGATCCTAGTGGCAAAAGTTCACATGAAATTCATGATAGAGACCAAGATATACATCACCTCATCTTTTCTTCCAGAGACCAGTTAAAAAATTTGATATAGGTAAAGTTTACTAACACATTATGGGCAATATTTATAGAGCTTCATTATCAGAGGTTAGCATAAACATATCATATGATTATTATAAATATATAGATAAGTATAATTTCTTGAATATATATAATAAAAATATAGTGATTTGTAGCAATTACAAACAATAGTTGCTGAAAATATTTTTGATGACAGAGAGATGTTTTAGCTGTTGCTCAGCAGTGCTTAGACAGAGTCAGGGCATTTTCCAGTCCTCACACCCCAGCACCAGTGAGGATACTGGGAGTCCACAGGAATCTGGGAGGGGAGACACCCAGGGCAGTCGACCCCAACTGACAAGAAGAGTATTCCACACCATAGGGAATCATGTTCAGTAATAAAATTTAGAAGAAGAAGAAGGTCACAACGTCATTTGTCTTCACAACTGACCATGGAATGGAATCCTATTTTTGGAGAAGCCGGGACACCTGTCTGTGGTTGGGAAATAGTGAATGAATTCCTTATTTTCATTTACTTCAAAGTTCACGTTTTGCTTTACCTATTAAACTGTCTATACCTCAATCCATGAGTTTTCCCACTTTGATCTTCCAATTCCTTCCCTAATTGTACTGGAAGACATTGAAAGAGTACCTGCTTTGGTTTTAACTGCCTGACACAGTTAAACCACAATAGTCAATTATAAGTTGTTTTCTAACTAGTTTTTGTGCAGTCATTTTTTGAGATTCTTAAAACTAGGTTTTGTTTTTTTTTTAAATAAAATATTTGCTGTGTTTCTTCTAACTATTTTTATTGCACATTCAAATACTTCTTAAGGAATTTTTTTCTGGGAACATTGATGTACAGATGCATTAAAAGTGTGTGGTTTGAGCATGTTTCCTATGAAAAATTTTGCACTTATTTTATCATGGATCAAAACCCATTTTAATAACATTTTATTTTTTAAATTCATTAAATTTCTTTTGTTTCTGGTGGTGAAACATCTGCTCTTTAGGGTGGGAAGGCTTCTGTCTCTGCAGAGGGTTAAAGAGTGGCTTGCACCTCTCTAAAATAATATGACTTTTAATTTCCACAAGTGGAGAAAGCCCTGAATGATCAATTTTACTTGAACAGTCAAGAGATGACTCTGCATACTGGTTTGAAGAGTTCCATTCCTACAAGCACCGCTTCAAGCCACCTGTGGAAGGAGGATTAATCTGTGCTAGGTGAAATGTTGGTGTCAGTCTATAAATGTGTTAAAGCATGGCATAAGTCATTTACAATTTAGTTTCTGCTTTTAAATATTTTTATTACTGTCTCCAAAGCTTATAATTCCACATTCCAAGATTAAACAGGTGTAATTGTTCAAAACAGTAAATTTTTGGTATAATTGCATGAATATAAACTCTAATAATTCCTCATCTTCATAATTCAGCAACACACACACCTGAGATGCATATAAATAAGTATCAAAGCATTTTCTTAAACAATTTTATTTCTACTACTGACATCTCTGCTTTTGATCCACTTTTGTCACTACCTCTGATTTTGCTTGAGTCATCTGAGGGTGTTCATTATATGAGAATGTATTTTAAAATATTTTTTCTTTTAAAATATTTTAAAAATATTTTAAATGAAAAAATACATCCATCAAGTAGTGGATTATACATGTGAAAGTAGACTGATTATGCAGTAATTTATGAGTTAAATTCTTTCTCCTATTTTGCCATGCATTTCAAAGCTCTTCTCAAAAAAATATTCATAAAGGCTATTTTCTAATAATAGACTAATTTAAAAAGAGAAAGCATAAAATATTTCTTTTTTTAGACTGTTTCAGTCTACAGTTTCAGTTTCAGCTTCACTTGATCTAAAATGAGTCCAGAGTATTCATTGCATTTAATATATATTTTACAAATATATGTGACAAATCTTTGTTTCATTAATAACTATGAAAACTGTGTAATTACTGCAAAAACCCTTTTGGAGTTCTGTTTAATTTATTAGTAGATAGGATTTCCTAGAACAGACAAAATATTTTTCTGATATTGTTGCATTTCTGAGATGCATTTTCTTTTTCGTCTGTAAGGCTGATATATCATACCTGCTAAGCATGCAAAATTTGCAAGCACAGTAATTCCTGAAATGCCCAGGGAAGTTTGATATGATGTTAAGACCCTCACTTATACAAAAAAAAACAGATGTCAATGCATACCATGAAACTCAAAGACTTTTGCATTCCAGAAACCATGGATTAGAAGCTTCCTAAACAAGCAGACAATATTTTGTGGTTTAGAAACCTGATTTTTTTTTTTTTTCTGAAGCAATAGGTGAATGCAGTGAAGAATAATTTAACATCCAATGCTGTGTTGCTCCTTTGTGTGGGCAATAAAACTGAGACAAATTATCTTAGGTTACTTAATTCAGACAAAATTAGGAAGAAGGAGATTGCCCTAGATACCCAAGGATATATTTACAGGCAAGATTGTAGACCAGAGTTTGGCTGAAATTCAGTCAGGGAGAGTGAGGTTCACCCATGTCAGTAGTATAATTTCAGTATGTCCTCCCCCCAAGAGGAGGGCATACTGAATTGATCCAAGATCACCAAGATCCAAGATCCACCAAGAATAACTTATTGTTTTAGGTAAAATGAAATAGTGTCTTGGTTTTATCTCTGCTGGCTTGTGTCTGGTTAGCTGAAATAGAGAGTAGGAATTTTCCTTGTGCTTCTTTAAATAAGCACGGCTTATGTCAGATGAGGAGTCTCTGGAAATCCCTTCTTACAACTCAACCTATCTAACTCATATATTTGGATATGGATGACTGCCTTTCTTTGCTATTTTAAATACTCCCAGAACCTGTCATGTTAGGTGAATGAAATAGTCCAGGAACTGAGATATTAATCCTTACTTCTCAGCTTTGGGCTCATACCTAATAGAAGTGGTAAAGTTGAAGAAGTAAAATTAAAACCAAGCTGGAACACAGACATACAATGATTATTTGATTAAATATGATGATAACTCACAAAAAGACCCAGGAAGAAACAGGTGAAAATTATATTCTAAATGTAACAAGGCCAATTTAAGATGTGAATCTTAAATTCATAGTAGTATGTTTCAGTTCCTGCTTCCAGGAATGTATATGCAGTACTGTAAAAATCATATTGAGAAAGAAATTATCCTATCTGCTTTATAACTCCTTAGACTGCAAAAGTGTGATATAAATTTCCATGTATTTAATTCACTTTAATGATGTCTTCTGCACTGCAATAGCCACTAAATATCTTCCTTTATGGAGATCAGTATGTGAAGTACTAGCATTGTAAAGGTAAAACTTTTCTTCTGGTAAGAAAAGAGGGATTCCAGAAATTCTTCATCTGTAGATTCCCAGGGTGTGCCATTCCTTCATTTTGAGTAGTTTGCAGCAGTACATCAAGTAACAATAGAAACATAATAACTGCTCTGCATCTGTCTTGAAATAACACTTGATCTGAGAAACAACTCAGCAGAAGAATAAAGTGCTTGAAAAGATGCCAAAGATGTAGGCCATAAGACAGATCTAAAAAAAAAAAAATACAACTGCTACTGAAGGTTACTTTCATGAGTTCAGCCACACAATGCTGACTCTAATTTCTTAAGACTGTATGAAAATCCTGTGTATGTATGTATGAATGCATCTATCTGTCTGTCTATCTATCTATCTATCTATCTAGTCTATTACATGCAAAAGATGCTAGGGCAGTATTTCTAAACTTCCAGTTGCTGAATTCCTGTGTAATCTTTCATTTAACTACATGCTAGACCCAATTGGGATATTTCATTGTTCCAGGAAGTGCTACCTAACTCCCTCTCCGAAAGAGTGTGATCCCCCATACTCCCATTATCCAATTTGCAACTTACAAGGCTCACCAGCTTAGTTGCCCTTATCCGGACATGGTCCAGCACCTCAGTGTCTTTTCTGTGGTGAGGGTCCCAAAACTGAACACAAAACTCGAGGTGTGGCCTCACCAGTGTCCAGTTCAGGGGAACAGTTGTTGTCCTGGTCCTTGCTGGCCACACTATTGCTGATATCCAGGCCAGGATGCCACCAGTTTTCTTAGCCTCTTAGGGTCACTGCTGGATGATGTCCCTGGGACTGCCAACTTGGACCCCCAAGACCTTTTCTGCTGGGAGATGATGAAATTATTCTATGGATGGAAATATACATAACCGCTGAAATAAACATAGATGTTGCCAAGTCTCTGTTTGAGTTATCAATTCCTGATGATCTTGCCCAGGTTCTCCCAGAGCCTTCGCCTGCACCCATGGGGCCTGGGACAATATTTAAGTTCAATTCATTTAAAAATTAAAAAATATTTCCAGTCATTCCAATAAAGGCCGAGTGGGAGAAATTGTGCAGAACTAAGGCATGTATTTAAAGTGATTTCTTTCCATGAAGTTTAAAGTAGAGTAAGCAATGGAAAGATTCAGGTGCATTAAAGAAAAAGTAATTCTCCAGCCAAGCTCTTATAAAAAGGGCACTAAGTAAGAAAGTATACATATCCAGTTTACTGAAGTTTAAGACTCATTTTTTATAATGTCATACCCTTTCTGCTTCCCAGGTATAATTCAGTAATTATAATAAGCTCCATCCTGTTCAAAAAGGAGTTTCAAAGATGGAAGATCTGGAAAAAAAATAATGCAGTAACAAGGGAAAAGTACAGAAAGAACCACTTCTAAGTTCTTTATACTATAGACTTATGAATCTTACTGGGTGTCAAAGAGTAGTCCAAAACACAGATCTTCAAGATGCTTTGTGATCTCTATAGGATAATCTCAGGTAAAAGGTGACTGCATCCTTAAGCAATGAAAGCCTAGCAGAGCCAGAAGCCAATTCTTTCAAGAGTGTATTATGAATAAGCCCATGCATCTTCTTAAGTTATCCTTGCTTCTAAATAACTTTAAGGTAAAATTATATTTTCCAGGCTTGTTTCCCTTGTTGTTTTTTATTTTGTTTGTTTGTTCGCTTTTCACAGAGGTAAATTACAACACACCTTAGAGAACAATTTATGGATTTAAGCCAAAAGGAATAATACACCCACAAAAAATTGAGGGTACCAAGGTCACTCTTCAATGCCAACATCAAGAACAATAATGATCCATTAATATCCTAGGGTGCTCAGATATGCATCTTACCACATCTAAAATTATGGCAAAAGCTTTGCACCTGTGTTTAACAGCAGGAAATGTGGAGAGAAGCAGTAGAAAATCATCCAGTTGTGCTAAGGTAAATGCTTTGTTTCTGCTTGTGGTGCATTTTAACCGATATCCTAAAACTGGGGATACTGAAGAACTCTGCCCTATCAGATATACTTAATGAGGAATTGTTACTTGTCCATGAAGTCTTTTAACCATAAAGTTAAAGGTGAAAAATATCAGTGAAAAATATTGGCTTTCAGTTCATTCTCCTATTACAGTGTTGGAATTATTAGACCATAGACAGAAGCAGCAAAGAGCATATTTTTAATAACTGGATATTTTCCATTCACTTCAGATATGAGCTGTTTGTGTTAAAGGAAGATAAATCCCAACTTTTTATCAGAATGATTAAACATTTCTTTTAATTTAGACTTTTGCCTCTGTGTAAATACATTAGACATGTGGTTCATTTGTTGCCCTGTGTATTAAGGCTATTGGAAGGATCACTGCTGGCACAGATAAATTGTCGCTATCATTTCATGGATCCTGACTCCATTGCATGTCTGCAATGGTACCTACTTGTATGTATTTCTTCATACAACTAAAGAAAGCTGGGACTGGCTTTTTCTAATTTTGAGTTGACCATTTAATTTTTTTTTTGTTGACCACTATATTTTTTTCAAACTAATTAAACTGTGAGCATGACTTCCAAAGCCTCTCTTCAGTACTAGGATCTTAAGTGAAAAACGGAACTGTCAAAATTACCAATATCTTCTCTGGACCAGACTGCATTTCTTTGAAGCACTTGGCAGCCCAGTTTTCTCAAAAGACCTGTACTTGCATAGAGAATCATTCCTCCCCTGTGATTCTCACCAGCTGGAGGCAACTATGTAATGAACACAAAAATCCAAAATTTCTTTGATGTCAGGATGAAGGAGGCTACAGCATGCTGGTGTTCATCGCTCTAGAAAATGAGGGGTAAATACTATATAATGGACTAACTGAGCAATTTCTGTACAGATCATCACTCTCAATACACTTCTCTCCAAACCCACAAGCACATTCATAAATCCACGGGGGGATTTTTTGGGTTGTTTTGTTTTTAAGTGCTCACAAATAGATACCAGGTTCTAGAGAATCTTAACAGAAGGCCATATAGCCTTGTTGGTGAAGAGGATATAGAATTATATGGTTGACATTGTGTCACTACGACAAAGTCAAACCCAAGTCTGGTTTAAGTGTAAATAGAGTTTTATGTTTGGGCAGAAAATATTTAGACTATCACACCTAGTATCACCTTGCTTTTTTTTCATGAAGAAACAATACGTATTCAATAAAAACCAATTACAACACTAACAGCTAATACAGCAGTAGATATATTAAAAAAAGAAAAAATTGGTTACAAGAAACAGAGGAAATAAAATCAATGTAGTAATTCTGTGTGCTATTCAGCATGAAATTTTTATTATATAACTCTCGATCCCCATTTAAACAGATCCCTTTTTAAATACTGGGGTACATCTGAGACTAATGAATTTCATTGTGATCGTATGTCACGGCACAGATCATTTATTTTATTTTTTATTGTTGCAAGATATCATAGCACTGTAAGATTGACCTTTTAGCAAATATAAGCAGTTATCTTTATCTATATGCTATCTATAGCATTATTTGCTATCTATTTACCTGTTCTTGGCTCACTGGAGAAAAAGCAAAAACTGTTGTATTTAAAGTGGGGAGTGAAATTCAATTAAAATCTTTGAATTCACACAATTTTCCTCTCTAACTTTTCATATTATTACTCAGTTAATAGTCTCAGTGGGAAAACAGTTACTGGATTATCCAAATGTTTCAGCAGCTGTTTGTCCAAACTAAATTTGAATGATATCTGTTACCTACCCAGAACCAGGTCAGCTGCTGTTTTCTCAGTGCTGGACTGTGAAAGAAAAGGTGCAATGGGCATAATCTGAAATTTACTTTTAAATTACTTTTGCTATGATGGTGATCCAACACCAACACAGGTTGCCCAAGAAGGCTGCATATTTTCCATCCTTGGAGATATTCAAAACCTGTTTGGAGAAGATGATGATCAGCCTACTGGTCTTAGGCCCTGTTTTCTTCAGAGACATCAGGAAAGATGAGCTCCAGAGGTATCTTCCTTTTTCACCAGTTCTGTGATTCTGTGATTCTGTGATTCCGTGAAATCCTATAATAATTAGATTGTATTAAAAAACAAACAAAAAAAAAAAAAACCAAGAAAAAAAACAAAACATAGCAAACCTCTACCAACCAGAAGCAGAGCTAGTATGCTAGAGGTGTGTAGTGTGTGATTTTGCAAATTGTAGGTATATGAACATTTTTTATATGAGAAATAACTGATTAGATTCTTCTAATAATCTGCTGCTTATGTATCTTGACATCTGTTTTTCTCTCTGTTCATATTCCAGGAACAAAAATGTAGCAAGGTAATCTTTGTTGGTGATTCCCTTTATTCAGAGGAAGAGCATAATTTATTTCTCCCCCAAATGAGAAGAGCAGGAAAGCTGAGTATAATGATCTGCAGCACTGACCAGAAGCAAGGGGAAGATTTCCAGACAAAGATAAATGTGAAAGGCTGTGCTTAAACAGAATTTTCTATAGCAGTTTCAAAGGGCCAGCAAAGTACATTTATCACCCCAAAAACTCCAGGAGAACAGGCACTGTATTTTTACAAAGTGTTCAGAATAATTGAGTGTAACATTCAAGCTCAGCTGGTTTTGTATGTTTCAGGTAGTGAGAAAATGAAGCAAAATTAACTACATGTGGAAATGATAAATAACCAAGTCACAGGAGATTTAGAATTCTTATCTTTTATCTGGCCTTACTACATGTAGATATGTGGGATAGTGGCCTCATAACTCACATGGCAACTTATTAGCACTGCCTGGACTCCTGCATCCATTCCACTTTTTTCTTTTGCTTTAGCTTGTATGCAGCTGAAGGCATGAGCTTGGGAAAGATCTGTCACTGATGGTCTGTGGTGGATGCCGCAAGGTCTGTGGTCAGAAAGAAGTCCTAAATTGTGTACAGCCCCTGGCAGAGCTTACAAAGAGCTTGCAAAGAGCAAGTGCTGTGGTAGCAGGAGGCAATAGGCTAAGTGGTCATAGCCTATCTGCAACCAGGAGCAGTACCACAACCAAAGAAAGAACATTATATCTCAGACACCCTGTGGGAATGTGGAAAATACAATCCACAGCTTCTTTATGCTATGACTAAGCATAACATAGCTCAATTTTAATACACATTGAGTTAAACTGAGGTGATGAGATGTGTCCCTCTGTGCTTCTTGCTGAGTCAATGCTTTAAATGTGAAATACATATACTAGAAAAGCCGTTTCCTTATTGCACTGGGTCCCTTGCCAGTATTCTGAAGGAACCAATGGCGAGTGAACTGAAAACATTCCCTCAGTCTGGTGGTACAGTTTGTTCAGGGCAAAAATCCCTAGATGATAAGAGGTATGATTCAAGAGCAAAGAAAAATTGCATAATTTTACAGTTTTTCATATTATTTGACATAGCAGAGATGGAAAGTATGAAATGTCCTCTGAGATTTCCTTCTATTCTGTCCATGATGCAGTCCAGTACTAAATGGGTTATTCTTCTCAGTTTAATGTAACGGAAAAAAACAAGCAACCAACCAACCAACCAACCAAGCAACCAACCAAAAAAACACACACAAAAAAACCCCACAAAAAACCTATTAAATAGGAAGGTCAGGCAGTAAATAATTAGTTGCAAATATAAAGACTGCTTCTATAAAAACATGTAGGAGTAAAAGAAAAAGTATTTAAAACAAATTGTTTCTATTCTCTGCATGAGAAGGAGGTCCAGAGAGTGGGATTAAAAGTCTGAATGTCACAAAAATAAATGGCTGATGCTCTCAAAATCTAATTACCAGCAAAATGAACAAACTATATCTCTCAAATGTTATTCCAATTAATGTGTTACCCATCCAAATTATGTAATGAATATAGAAAATATTTTGTAGTAATACGCATAAAATGTAGAATCCCCCATCAGCAACTCTGAATATGTATATCTTTGCTCCAGTGCTGAAATCACCCTTCTTCTCTGACTTTTAGGCTGGAGGTTGACAGTGTCAGTCATGTACAAGGTTGCAGGATTTGGGGATGTGATCACACCTTCCCAGGACCTTGAATTGTGTGCTGGGAGTGGAGTGGTGTGCCTGTAGGTACAGCCCCTTTGGCATGGGCCCTTTCTCTCTTCAGTTGTGTTGGGGAAAAATTCCTCCACCTCATCAGCTGGCACTCAGCATTGTTGGTGGGGTACATCTAGACTTCTGAGCATTTAACAAAAATTATAAATGTTATTATTTTGCTTTAAATATGGCCATCATATAAAACTACCTAATGGAGTTATAAGAAAATTTTCCTGTTGAAAATTAATATATAAATTTATATTGCAACTATTGCTACTAAAGTCAATGACTAGATACTAGACTAGATGGATCACTTTCTCAATTAAATATGACAGTTTTTTTATTCTGGAGGTTTTATTTCAGGGATAAACCAATATTTTTCACTCTAATTTCATTTTTGGGAGGATTTTTTTTATTTAAAATGTACCTCCTACTATCCATTCAGTTCCCCAGTATATTTAAAAGGAGAAGAATTAAAAAAAAAAAAAAAAAAAGAAAAAGTGGTAGATGTGTCATGAATACTAGAACAAAAATAGTGTATGAAAGTTTGCCACAATAGCGTGGAGAGCTTATTACATATGAATCAAATTTTCTTTTTTATGCTGACATTTCAGGAAGTATTTTAAATCTATATAGTTTTTCCATAATTTTAGCAAGCAAATTCAGGGAGGCAATTGCAGCCAAACACTGTTAAATTGAATATCTTTGCTCTAATGTCAATATTGACTTCAGTCAGTACTTGGATTTCAGATTATTTTTTTCTGTTGCCATGGATTTTTTTTCTTGGCTGTTTTTTCTGTCCCAAAATGCATTTATTAACACCCTCCTAGGGAAAAATAAAAAAAAAAAAAATCTCACTAAAAACTTCCCATCCCCTTTTACTTTGTATCCATATAAGTAGGAAGAACTTCTAAAAGATAGATCTACATAAGCTAAAAATACTGCACAGAAATGTGTTGGTCAGGGCTGAACCAGCTAGCAAAAAACCACTAAAAACTGAATTCTGTAGCTGAACCATGCTTTCTTTCCCACCATCACAACAAAATGGTAAAAAAGCTTAGAAATTGGTTGGCAATTAACAAGTACTATTGACAGCAATTATTTTCATATTTACCTGCCATGTGTAGTCAAAAAGCGTCAGCAGTCCAGTGACATGTTGGTGGATTTTAAGTTATCCAGGCAGAGCAATCTGAAGTCACAAGCTAGATGTAGTGTGGAATTTTCATTGTGTGGAATTCTGATTATAGAACTGGGCACACATAAGCCCTCCAACATGTTGTTGGACTGCTGAGTGTAAAGAAACAATAGATGGAATGGACTTTTAAAGGCTACTGATACATATTTCATGCCATGAAGTAGAAATGAGTGGCAAATCACTGCAGCTGGGTTTGAGATTCATATATCCAAGGAAAAAGTTATGCCCCTTGGTATTAATAATGGCTGGAGGATGAACAGGTTGAAAGCAGCCCTGCTGAGAAGGACTTAGGGATTTTGGTGGATAAGAGGCTGGACATGAGCCAACAATGTGCACTCATATTTAGAGCTGCACAGCCAGCAGACCAAAGAAGGTGATTCTGCCCCTCTACCCATCACCCTATGTGGAGTCTCTGGTGAGACCCCACCTAGGGTGATGTGTTCAGATCTGGGCTCTCCAGCATGAAAAAGACATAGACATGTTGGAGCAAGTCCAGATGAGGGTCATGAACATCCCCAAGCGCTGAAACACCTCTCCTGTGAAGATAAGTTGTGAGTTGAGGATACTTTGCCCAAAGAAAAGGCTGCTGGGAGATTTCATTGTGCTCTTCCAGCACTTAAAAGGGACCTACAAGAGCTGAGAGGGGCTTGTTGCAAGGGTATCTAGTGACAAGACAAGAGGGCATGGTTTTATTTTGAAAAAGGTTAGAATAAGATATAGGGATAAAATTCTTACTGGGACAGTTTGCCTGGAGCGGTGATAGATGGGGCAGTCGAAGTTAGGCTGAATGGGGTTCTGACAAGAGGATCTAGTTAAAAATGTGCCTTGTCTTAGCAGGATGTTTGAACTAGACAATCTGTAATGATTCCTTCCCAAAATATTCTACAGTTCCCTGAATCTGTAATTCTACTCTTTTCAGTTTTGCTGCTGGAGCAATATAACAATTTTCTGTTTCCAACTTTGGACATAAAAGCATAATTAAGTGTTGCCACTTGCTTTGTGGCATAGAGTGTGAGTAATTCACTGAATCATTCTTTTTTTTTTTCATGTTGTATGTAATTTTAATCCATAAAGAAATTTATTGTTTGAAAGGCACCACAGAAGAAAGGCAGCAAGCAACAAGAGTAAGAGACCAAGAATTGTACTCTTAAGCACAAATTACTGAACTGCAACTCATGCCAAACTGACTGCTGCCCTTCCTTAACTGAGGCTTTAATTAGAAGAACAAAAGAAGCAAACAAAGTACACAATTTGATATTCCATTTGAGATGTAGTACAGTATAGTGGTCTTGTAAGTGAAATGAAAAAAAATTAATAGGACTTCTAAACCTAGAATATTTTCTTGCAGATAACAATTATTGCTCTAAAATTTCATCAGTTGAAAGGAGTAAGGCTGAGCTTTCCTAGAAAGAATTACAGTATGTATTTAAATATGCCTCTAATACAAAGAAAACAAAGGAAAATTAAGCCATAAATAGTTAATTTTGTTTGTGTATATATAAGTGGGAAAGTATTTAATTGCATCGCCTCATATGAAAATAATTCCAAACTCCTCCTTCACCATTTCTACATACAACAAATATTTTTTTAATATATGGAGATTACTTCAAAATATGTATTTAAGAGAGGGTATCAGCTTTTATGTGGTCTTAGAGGTAAGTTCTTCACAAATATTGAGGAATTTGTCTTTAGAAGATATGTATTTGACAGAATTAAACTCATTCATAGTACCTTTTTGATGATGTTTTTAAGAAGGTGGAAATACTGCTACACAGCAGCACTGGGACAGAAGAGTGAGAATATGTGAGAGCGACAACGCTGCAGACACAAGGTCAGTGAAGAAGGAGGGAGAGGAGGTGCTCCAAGCGTTGGAGCTGCAGTCAGTGATGAAGATGATGAGACAGCTGTGCCCCTGCACTCCATGGACATCCACAGGGGAGCAGAGATCCACCTGCAGATCATGGAGATGCTGTCTTTCTGGATGTGTCCTTAAAGAAGATGTGACCTCCTGGAGAGCCTCTGGTGAATAAGGTTCATGACAGAAACCGTGGCCCATGAAGGAAGCCAGTGCTGGAGGAGGTTGGTCGGAGCTGTGTATCCACGGGTGACCCATGCTGGAGCAGTCTGTGAAGGATAGGAGAAGACACAAACTGGAGCCATTTGTGAAGAAATACAGCCTGCTGGAAGGACCCATTTTGGAGAATGAATGTCTTTAATGAAAGACTATCTCCCATGGGTGGGATCCCATGCTGGAGAAGAGAAAGCACATGAGGAGAGAAGATTGGCAGAGAAAAACTTTGGCAAAGTGCTTGCAACACCCATTCCCTATGCCCATTTGCTGATATGCAGAGAATTTGAGAGTTGCATTAACAGTATAGAAATTTGTGAGAAAATAAAGCCCTCAGCATTACAGCTGGTCCTCAGAGATCAGAGGAGCTGGGTGCCTTAATTTCTGATTATAGACAATTTAGCACTGTCAGCCTGGTTGAGTTCAATAAGAACTTGCACAATCACAGATTAGAAATAGTGAAGTTTGCCAGCTCTATACCACTGTTCTGGCAGTGTTCAATAAGAATTACACGGTCCATATTCACAAATAACAGAGTTTATAGAAGCCACAGGAAGGCAGGTTCAGCATTGCTGGTGATAAATGCACTAACTAGAGTATTAGTATGTGTCATAGCAGAATGTATAGTAATAGAGATCTAATAACAAGGATAGATTAGATAGATAGATAGATAGATAGATAGATAGATAGATAGATAGATAGATAGATAGATAGATAGATAGATAGATAGATAGATAGATAGATAGCACAAAGCTCACTTAAAAGTGATCCTTCAGGGGAGGAGGAGAGAAAAATCCTGTTGGCTGATCCTTAGCAATCAGAAGAGTTTCCTTCTCTTTTTGCTCCCCTTCTATACTATGATTTTTTTCCCTTCCCAAAGGGGTGAAATAATTCCATGTTATAGATGGAATTTTAGGGATTGTGGTCTTATATATAAGGTGTGTTGTCTTTTCTCTTCATTTGCATTCTGAGGGACGTGAAAGTCAATATGCAAATAGGAGTTAAAGAGGGTCTCAGTTTACTTTCAGCCAGAATTTATAGTTGATTGAAGAGGTGGAATAAACATTTTGGTCCTCCTACCTCCACTAAGATGGCAATAAAAGCTGTCTGACCTTTGTCAGATAGTCTAAGAGTAATAATGCCAAAAGATAGTAGAGATGTGTAGGTGCTTTTCTTTGAGCTTCCACTTCCCACCAGTCACTTTTCAATTGTTAGGACCTTTCTCAAGTCAGGGGACCAACTTATGCTCTTTTCAACCAGCCTTTGCCAATTCTTCAAATAATTCACCAACTTAAAGTCCCTCTATAGAAAGTCTGACAATTTGCCACAAAAGTCGAACTCAGGAGGACAGGGAGGAAATTATGTGGAGCTTTTTAGTTTGTTCTTATTTCTTATTATCTTACTTCAATTTGATGGTGAAATATTAAATTAATTTTCCCTAGTCGAGTCTGTGTTGCCCGTGACAGTAATTTGAAAGCAATCTCTCTGTCCTTATCTTGACCCACAAGCTTTTTGACATACTTTCTGCCTCCTATCCAGTTGAGGAAGAGAAATGAAAAAAGCCTTTGTGAGCACCTTGTAGTCAACCCACCACAATTATACCTAGAGAAATTTTCATGCTACTGAGAAAACATTGAAATAGAGTGATTAAGAAAATACTTGTTAGCCTAGCCCCTGTTTTACTATGGAGTTTTTTGTTTGAGGTTTTCTGTTTATTTCTGAGCCTCAGCATTCTAACACTGCAATATTTTCCAATTATACTTCTCATTCAAAATGCATTTCAAATGCTTAGTGGTTTTGCTTGTGGGAACCTTGATTTTCAGTTTAAGCACCAGGGAATGAGAAATGCACAGTTAATGATCACCTGTGAAGAGTTATATTGAAATAATTTGTTCAGCATCACATTAAAAATCTACAGAGGAATCGAGGAAATAATTGAACATTCAGTGCTGACATTCAGGTGCCTCAGCCATTTCTTTCTGAGTTGTATTCATTCACTTTGCAATTTCAACAAGAAAAGAGACTGGGTACTGATAGCACTTTGAGCTATGCTGCTTCAACAGTCTAAAATGGATTTTCATTTGTGTTGTCACAGTTTCTAATGTTTTTTTGGCAAGATTAACAATATAACTTCATTTTTTTTTTTCCTAGAGGTTTAAAACTATTCCTACCAAAGAATAAACGTACCATTATTTGAAATCATTTAGCTCCTCTACAATGGTTGCTTTCAGGGTTGGATCTTTGCAATCACTACAAACACCAGCTGTAGTAAGTAAGGCAATTGTAGGCAGCAAGAGGTGGCTTTGCGTTAACACTTTGTTAGTATGGTGAAGGAATGCTGGAGGGAGGGAATCTGTTCCTTCTATAGCAGTACTTTTTGTTTGGTTGGTTGGTTTTCATAGATATCAACTCACTCAATGAAATTTGAATACAATGAGTAATTGCCATCCAGACTTGACCCTATGGATTCTAGGGAAGTCCTTTAGTTAAACTCGTACCCAAAGAATGGTCTTCATTGTTCTCATACCAAATTGTGCAGGAACTTGTCAGGAAATTTCCAAAAGGCAAACTCTCCATTGTTTTTAATTATTATTTTTAATGATTGCAGAATTATATTTATTATTGCATATTAAACTTCCACTTCAAATCTGAATGAAACAGCCTTCCTTTTTCTCCCTCATGCTTCTTATTCAGAAGCAGACAAAAATTTCAGAGCAACCTTCATTATGTTGTTGTGTGCCCTCTCAGACATTGAAAAATTTGGAGAAAGGAAGAGTAGAAATCCTACTCATCCTCCCACAACCAAATCACTGAAGTAATTGCTAGGGATTTTACGGATAATAAGTGGCAATTTTATAGTGAAAATAATACATGAAGAATAGTCTTCAAGATATAAAACATTAGTAGAAACTGAGTTTTTTTGCCCATATTTTGAGGCTTATTTCTGATCCCAACATAACATGATGCTTACCAAAAGCTTTTTGTCCAAAACATAATGGCAGTATTTACTTAGATTTTTTTTATTTTTTGTAGGGGGGACCCAAACAAACCAAACTGTTCCAAGTACTTATTAATATGGGAAAAAAGTGCACTTTCTAAAACCTTTCTCAAATTCACTTTTTTCCTGATTGTAACTTGTCCCAATTAAAAAACTCAAACAAAAATGTGGTGTGCAAAAGTGAATTCTGCTTGATTGTAGAAGTCTTACAGAAAGTATCAGCCAACCTCAGCTGTAGGGGTTACTCAGATTCTGGAAGTAGCACACAAGAAATACAAGACCATTCATATAGCTGCATATTCAACAAAAGACTGCAAAAAAAATAAAAGGTTGTCCTCCAATGTTTTGTCATACCTCCGTTTAAATGAAAACACTTTTAGTAAAAACATTCTTCAGAAAGTGACATTTTGAACCTCTGCCATTAAGTTAGGAAGACATGTTGAATCTTTATCTTCTGTTATCAGGTACATTAATAAAACAAACCTTTGTCTTCAAGAGAATAATGAGAATATCACACTTATTTGGATGATAAAGGCTCATAATAATTTACTCCAGAAGTATTTATTTTCTGTGGTTTTTGTGTTGTTCTCTAGAACTAGAACCAGAGTTGCACCTACAAGCAGTTATAAAAAAGTTCTCCAAGCTCTATATTGTCTTATCTACTCCAATTTCTGTAGAATTAATATGATGTGTAGGCGCATTTTAATAACTTTGCATCACTGTCCTTTGCAAACACAATATTCTTAATTTAAAAGTTAGGTGTTCATTATGGTTGTTGTGGAAACACATCAACTATGGGGGTTATTTTCAGTCCATAACAACTTCTCACTGACGTTTCTTCCTCCTCAAACATTTCCCCTGTACCAGCATGACTCCTTCCATGGGCTGCCTTTATCTCAGAAGGGTTTCCAGCACTTGCATCACAGAGTTGAACACAGGCTGCAGGGTGGGTATTGGCTCCAGTGTTTTCTTCTCCAGGAGCTGAAGAAGAACCCATGGTTCAGCAACTACAGCACCTCCTCCCATACCTTCACTTTGGTTTCTGCAGGCTTGTTCCTTATGTTTTCGCTTTTCTGTTCACTCATTCCTCACTGCCTGTGCAGCATTTTGCCCATTCTTCATTACGTTTTCCTGGCGGTGCCATCATCATCACTTGTCACAGCCATGGCCTGAGGTGGGTTGGTTTGAGCCAGCTGATGATTTCTCCAGTTCTGAAATGTAGATTGCCAAATTACTCTTTCCACTTTGATGGAAATGTCCATGCATCTACTATTTTCTTTGCATTTTTTGGTCATGATTTTTTTCTTATAGAAAGAGGTGTCTGAAGTTATTTTGAGAAGTGCACATAATTGTAGGAAGTACGTTTGTTTCCTTTTAATACTAATACTGAGTTATGTGTACAGAATATATTCCATCAGCTATATATAATTTAGGGAAGAATATATATATATTTGTTTAAAACTGGCCTTTTAAAGTCACTTCTATTCAGAAATCCTAGTGTTTCAGAAGTTGATACAGCAAACATTTCTTATAAAAATGATGGGGTTTGTTTTATCATCAAGCCATGTTAAACATCACCTTTTATAAATGTTGAAATGGATCAAAGTAGTCGACATCTGATCTTTCAAGAGATTGTTTAAACTTATAAAGCTGCATGGGAAATTAAATGCTGGAAGGAATAAATAGAAGTTTCAGGACTGTCATCTGAATGGAATGAATAGTGCCACATAAACTGTTCTGAATTGTATTCATCTAGTCAAATGTGAACAACTATGAATCACATTTATACAGTTGAGTTAATCCTGTAGACTTGTTGCATAATGATGGAGAATATCAGGTGGCACCTCCACTGACTCCCTGGGCAGTTGCACCAGAGCAATTTGTGTCAACTGATTCATGATTTTCAGGCCAGACCCTCTAAAGTTGACTGGTGGTATCCACAGTTTCTGGAGTGTCATTCAGCTCCAGATTCCAGGCATATCGATTTAGGTCTCCAAAGAAACAGGATCACTACAGCTGCCATCAGCTAGATGGCTTGCACCATTTGAGATTTCTCCTGATGTCTAGCTACCAGCCTGCGTACAGATCTTCTTTTGGACCTCTAGTATACCTATTACCTTTTTAAATAGCTTGAACACCAATGGGAGATCTACGTCTGGGTACAGATCTTCTTTTGGACCTCTAGTAGACAAGCTATTTACCCTTGTAAATAGCTTGAACACCAATGGGGGATCTACGTCTTTTCTGAGCAGCAGCTGAAGACCAGGCAAAATCCCCAGGGGGATATCACATGACATTTGCTTCCTACATAAGGGTAAAAATGAAATTAGGCCTTATGTCCAGAAATGTATGTGACTACTATAGACCTTTTGACATGTTTTCCAACCCCTGGAAGTAGGCCCCCTGGATCCCATACAATATTTTAAATTACATTAGGTGCATCTGCTTAGACAACTGAATCCCACACCAAATTCCCACTGATACTAAAGCAATAATATGACTTTTAGATAGAAACCTACATTAAAACCTATATTTTCTGTATTTATAGGTTATTTCTATGTATATATTCTAAATATGGAAATTCAAGTAAGATTATTAAAATTCTGCATGTGTGGTTATTGCATTTATAGATTTCACATTTATTAATACCCTTATCTGATGACACTTGTATTATAGGCCTTAAACATTTGCAAAGGATTGAAAGAAAGAATGAAACAATACTTTCAGGACCCATCTGTTTATTGTGCATCCAGATTTTAACTGATAGATTCATGAAACACAATTCTAGTGGGAAAAAACAATACTGAAAAAATGTGGTCCCAGGATAAGAAAAAAGCACTGGAAGTTTTTCATAAGTAACAACTGATACCTTTTACTGCAATGAGGTCTCCCCTCAGTCTCCCCCAGGCTGAACAGACCAAGTGACCTCAGCTGCTCCTCATGCATCTTCCCCTCAAGCCCCATCACTATCTTTGTTGCCCTCCTTGGGACTCTATCTAATAGTTTAATATCTTTCTTATATTGAGCTGACCAAAACTGCACACAAAACTTGACAACAGGCTGCACCAGGGCAGGGCAAATTGGGACAATCCCCTCCCTTCTTGACCATGAAAAAATATATGACACCAAATATACACTTTTAATAAAACTTAACACATAATTTACAAAGCATTATCAGCTTTGTTCTGTAGCTCCTGACTCTTTAAATCCTATATGGGATTCTTTGTTTCCTCCAGTATTAAAACCCTCAGAACAAGGCTCTCACTGACAGTCCTTTAAATATTTATTATTTATACTATGCTATTTCATGTACACCCCCAGACATGCACTGCAAAATGCAAAACATGCACAAACACATACACAGTCTGTACACAAGTTATTATTGTTAGTTGTTTATTGCATAGCCCAAAGCAAGAACCATGTGACTGATTAAATGATGAATAACTGAACAGCAAACTGACTCTATTTCAACTTCATCTTTAAAAAGACAATAGAAAGACAGATGCTGGCCTGACTCTTGTCTACCTTCTTACAATATTTCAGATAGGTGTAATATTACTGGCACAAGTTCTAGGTGCCTGTCTATGTGATACTTCAAGCAATGACAATACACAATGTTAGATAAGTGAGCTTCCAAGAATAGTTAAGTCTTCAGCATCAAAAGATCATAAAATAAGTATTCATTTTGGAAGTTCTTTTTGAAAAGCGTTATCTAAAAGTCAGAGAAAAAGCTGATGATAGTGATGAAAGGGGGGATAGTGATGAAAGCTATGCTCCACTGAATAAGAAAATTTGAAAGAGCTCAGTGGTATATAAAATGAAGAATGATATTCCAGGCCTATTACAGAGAAAAAAAATTTTTTGAAGTTTTGAAAGTGATCTTTGCTTTCTGTTTATCTGCAGAGAGACCTAGTATTCTGTTTTTCTCATTACAGAGAGAACAAAAACTATTTCAGTTAAGTGAGAAGACCCAGTCTTCCTGCTGACTACTTTGGTGACTTCAAGCAAGTCACTCAAATGTGTTTGTTTGATTTCTTTAACCTGTATTTAATCATCTCACCAAAATGTACTTCATATTTTGCACAAAGTTGGTGTATGGTGATTGTATTAAGGAAAATGTCGGTGTTTGTACTTACAAAGAGCACACAGAAATAGAAGGTGTGTAGACATAAAAAGACAGTTCTAAGATATGAGATCTAAGGGTTCAAGGCTTTTGGCAGCAGATAGTATTCATCTGTTTTTTGTATTCACCCTGGACTATCTTTTAGAGAAAAGTAATGAATTTCAAATTTCTCTCTGCTTGAAAATAGAAAAAAAAGGGATGAAAAATGAGGATGAAAGTGAAATAATAGCTGGACAGGCACACATTGAAATTCATATGCTTGAGTAGAAAAATTTGTGAACACAGTAAAGTTGATTGACTGACTCTTGATCATTCAAATATGTAAGCAAATGACTTTTCCTTTCTTCCATATTTGACATAAGAAAATGCTATGCTTAGAAGTAAATACATTCATTTTATTTCATATGAAAGGTAAATATTATCTGGGAGGCTATCAGGACTTAAAATTATTTTTCTTAATCTTGTGTACATATTGATTTTTAAGTACAATTTTTTGATCTCAGTTTGAAGATCCTCAGAAATAAGAAACATTCAAGCAAGATCCTAAAGCTTTATCTATCCTAGTAGTTCTAAGAGAGCACTAAAATTACCCTGAACTGTTCCCAGGCACTGAAGGCATCACCATGACCCAGCCTATTTCTATGCTAGTGAAGTGCCCTAGGCTTCCAAGCACTGCATACTGGGCAAGTAGAGTTTCAGTGCTAAGCTATGTCCAGGAAATAGTAAGGCAAGTGCTACTTGAAATGGATCAAATCTGTGCCAGGGAATATGCCAAGACTTTTGGTAAACACAGTCCAGTGTATGCTGAATTTGATGCTACATATTCACATGTTCTGATTTTGTGAACTGGTTTTGTGTCTGAATACCAATGACATCTTGTACGTAGATACAAAACCAATATATTCCTATTTCCCAACGATGTTGTAAGAACTCATAATACCAACATACTTAAACCTCTGTTTTCAAATATGACCAATATGAAGGATAACTAGAGAACATAACCCTGAAGCTGGATTCTAGAACTCTTGTCATTTTCATGCCAATAGCGTGTTTCACCTTCTGACAAACCAACTCATTGGGATTCTGTTTCTATCTACAATAAGCAGAACTATTGTCAAAGGATTGGAAGGTGCAATAGTATGAGATGAAAGTGACTTCCCTAAAACAAGACAAAAGGAAATGGGCAGATTAGAAGCAGAACCAAAAAACCTGCCTGACAAAGTTTTTAATCAGTATCAAAATTTCCAGACTCTTATTAAAGGGACAGAGTATGAATAAAAATATATTTTTACATCTTTCATAGCATTTATAGAAGTCCATGAACTAGGTAACATGAAAGATAAGAAATATTCAATGTTATGTTTTGTCTCATATTTTAAATGTTGGTATTTTATGTATAATACAGTGCACTTGTTATGAGATTTTTAACTTGGTCATTTAATCCCTTTTGTCAAACATAAACTGCCAGCAAGATCTACAAAACCTTTGAGCAGACTCAAATTAACCACTACAAAACCAATTTTTATAGTTAGTCTGTGAGATATTTTGTATAATTGTGTTCCCCACAGGAAAAATGAAGAAGTAGAACTGAAATTCTTATTTAATAATGAAGTAAATGTGGCTAGATGTGTCTAGCTCTTTAGGAAGGAATTACTCTGGGGTTGACTCTCGAAAATGTGTCTCTTTTATTCATTATTTTTAAAAGATTAAACTGGCAAAATATTTTTTTTTTATAGCAGCTTCCCTAAAAAAATTAAAAAAAAGAAACATACAAACTTGGGAAGATCTGATAAATTAGTTGAGTCAATTTTCTGGATAACTTATCTGCAGTCATCCCAGTATGTGAAAAAAGATACAAGCAATCTTTCCTACTTTCCTATGGCAGGTCTTAATTGACTTAGTTGAAATTCCTCTGAGAAGATGCTGCTTATGTTAGTCTAACTGTATAATAAAAAGCAGACTGCCCAGTGTTCATGAGCAAGCACCCGTCAATATTACAGTTAAACAGAAGTTATGATTACAATCTGAAGAGGCATGCTCTCTCCTAATAAGAAAAGAGGCGAAATGCAATACTCCACAGCTTCCAGTTCCTGTGGATTAGCCTTGGCAGGAACCTAAGCCTCACACAGCTACTCACTCATTTCTCTGCAGTGGAACCTGGGAGGTAATCCCAAGATAAAAGTAAAAAAGACGTGGGTTGTGGTAAAGATGTTTTAAGAGCAAAAGCAGCATATGCAAGCAATGCAATAAAAATAATTGATTCAAAACTTTGCCACTTCCTGGAAAGCAGTACTCCATCATGTGTAAAAGTTACTTGAAAAGACAAATATAACTTGTCCCAACCCTTTCCTCCTCCAGCTTTTTTTTTACTGAGCATGCTAGCATATGATATAGATAATTCATTTGGTCACTTGGGGTCAGCTGTCTTTGCTCTGTTTCCTGAAAAATTCCTGGAATCATAAAGTCACAGAAAGGTTTGGGTAGAAAGAGATCTTTAAACAAAACCTAGGCCAATCCTTCTGCTATGGCAAGGGACATATTTCACTGTGAGAAGCAATAATTTTGAGGAAGATAAAGAGTGGGAAAACTATTTCAGAAAACAAATTTGATTGTTCCTTACTCTTAAATAAAACAGCCCATTAAGTGAAATGTCAGAGGGAGGGCTGGCAATGTGATACTTCTGTCTTATCAGACACCAGATAAACAAATGCTCCTGACAAGAAAGGGAGAGGCTTCATCTGTGTTGTCATGTTAGTTCAAGATAACTCCATGTTGACATGAGTGTGGGCTTGAGTTAACTCCATGCATCTATCTGGCTTTCTTCATACAGTAACTTGCTTTAAAGAAGGATGTTGGCCACCAAACCTTGCTAATGCTCTGTGGCAATGGTTCTATTACTGCAGGAGGAGCATCAAAGTGTTACATGCAGAACCATTTTACAGACAAAAAGGAGCACACCATATGTTGAAAGCTAAAACTTTGAATACTAGACCAGTTAATGTTTTACCAATCCAAATTATCTAAGGAACAGAAAGTAACAATAAAAATACAGAAGAAACTGTTGTACACACTTCCACATGATGATACATTATGAGTATCTGCCTCTATAATGCTGAGATTAAACTCCCACACCTATTGGGAAATGGGGAAAGGTGGGTCTTCTTTTCATAGCTGACTTTATTTCTTGTCTATACTCATCTATTTCAGTTCATTTCATTAATTTTCCTCAAGTCTGTTTTGCCCATGACAGTTTGCTTACCATTGCTTACCATTACCAGTAATGGTAAGCAATCTCTCTGCTTCTATCTCAGCCCATGAGCTTTCTGCTTCCTCCCCCTAAAGAAGAGGGGATGAGTGAGCAGCTGGGTGGGAGCTTGGCTCTTAGCCCATCAAAACTTACTTCTCATGTATACTTTTCTGAGTATCTGCACCCTTTTTCTGGTGCTGAAATAACCCTTCCATATTCCATCTAGGCCTAAAGGTTGTCCCTGTGATTCATTCCCACAGTTTCTGGGCTGCATGATGTGACCATAGTTCACCAGTGCTTCAGGCCTCATGCCAGAAAGGGCAGGATGCCCATGGCAAGTGTAGCCCTCCTGTCACAGGACCCTACTCAGGTCTCTGGGAATGTGTTTCTCCTGCCTTTCTCCCTCTCTTTCTCCCTCCCTCGCTCCCTCCCTCCCTGACAGCTCTCTCCTAGGGCTGTGCAGGTTAGGATGGCAAGTGCTCCTGTGCCACCTTGTTAAACAAAGGTCAATTGCTCCCACTTGTGACCAACGCTTGTCAGGCTGTTGGATTTAGCTAGCCAGCTGTGCTTCCAAAGTCAACACCTGCTTCCACCAGGAGGACAAGAATTGCAGTAGGGAGGGAACAGGGCCAAAAGACTGGTGTGTTCCTCTTATGACCCTCAAAAACTCTGGATAGAAACAGTTGAGAGTGATTCTTCAAATCAAATTTTGTATAAACCAAGCCTCAGTCTTCTGTGCAAAAAAACCCGTTTTCTGGAAACATCTCTTGCAGATGAGTATCTGTACATATATGACGATTTCAAAGAATTAGACATACATATGGTTAGATTATTTAGAAGATTTCTAAAGAAGGCCAGTCTCATAAAACTTGACTGATATTAGCATCATACTGCTTATTGTTATTCTTCCATGCTATCAGTCATTATGTTATCAGTGTATGTTATAAGTGCATTTTCAAAGCAGGCAGTTCCTAAGAATCATATCCTGCCCTACTTGTGAGTGTGCAATAGCATAGCTGCAGTTACTGATGGCCAGCCACCAAGGCTGAGCTGGCCAGCCTAGAGAGCTCCTCATTGAGGCAGGATAGGATCGAGGCTGAAGAATTTCAGTACTTGACCATATATCAAAATATGATAATTTCTGACCAGATTCTCTGTGACTCTCCATGTGTGGAGGCTGAAATATTTAATATCAATTTTACTTTTTTGAAAATTATTTGTTTCGCAAGATTACTAATTTTGCCAGTCATATGATGTTTTATAAAAGTTATACAAAATTCCTGAAAACACAATACAAATTTCAGTGGCACTTAGCAAAATACAGTGAGTGCAATGCGCAGTTCAATGACAATTCCAATGTGATTCCCCTTCCTGGTATTTATAAAATGCTCATCATCACTATATTCCTGTTCCAGATCATCAGAAAGGAATACATGGACTGAAGCCAGCTCAAGGTCATTGGTGTCTTTGAAATACTTTTGCTAGCTGTCTAATTTTTGTCATCTCTGTTGGGCTGAGCCATGTGTTTATTCCTCCTGTCCTATGTAGCCAGGAAGGCTCAGAGAAACCTTTACACCACCAATTGATTGACTAAGTTGTTGACAGTGGTCTTCAAGTCTTTTGCTCTTATTCCATGCTTAAAATGCACACCATGACAAGAGATGTCTGGTATGAAGGTTTTACACAGCTTACAGCACATCTCCTCAATGGACAATTCTCTGGATTTTTTTTAAATGAATGTATTCATTTTCCACAGATATGGAAAAAAAATGGGCATATAATTATGCCTGCAATAACTTTTAATATAATTTTAACACTTTTAATATTGTTTTTAGATGATAAATTTTATTGAAAAGAAACAATGTAAAAAGTTACAAAAATTTATTTTGAAAGTAATCCAAATAACCAGTTGACTAGCTAGCTATCTTTTCTACTCTTTCCTGGAAACTGGAATGATATCAATGGCTTCAGATACTTTTCGTAAGATTTTTTTTTTAAGTAGACTAATAAATGTTACTTTCCTTTCAGGCTATGAAGAGGATATTGCAATAGATCTTTAAAGCATATACTTGAGATGTCTTGTCTTCCTTTTCAAGTGTCCTCTCAAGATGTGTTGCTAAGTATCTTTTCTGGAGATATATATTGAGATTTATTTAGGCTTGTTTTTCTAGCAGTTCCAAACCATTAAATAATGCAGGAATGCAAGAAACACTATAGAACTAAGTACAGTAAACAAGTAAAAAGCTTGACTATTGCTAAACACCATATTTAGCTCATTCTCAGGAGTTTTGAAAACTTATCTAAAAAGTAAAATCTTTATGTGATTTGTGATTTATGAGATTTATTCGTGATGCCTCATTTTATTGTGATGAATTTTTAAACACCTATGTGCTGTGGTAGGAAAGAATCTTAGGAAAAGCCAATTTTGTAAATATAAAACTTGGGAAAAGCAACAAAGAAGGGAATTATACTTTTTTTATATATCAGATTCAATAACCCAAAAGTTTTTGTTGATCTCCATATGTTTTTTTCAGTAGTTACATTCCAAATGATAGATAATCTAATTCGAATTCCTAAAGACTGAAAAACCTGAAATCCTTTTTGATGATTGATCTTGAGATATGCATCAGCAACAATCCAGTTTTGTATCAGGCCAATTCAGACCTACCAGCTTCATCTCACTTTTTCAGTAGTTTGGTTGGTTTTATATCTAATGGTACAGCTCTTGCACAAAGATGGAATAATCTTAAATGAAGAAAGCTTCCTTTTTAGGGTCTTTAATTGATGGCAAACATTAATTTAAAGGTACCAAATATAAAGCAGAGAAAGAAAGGAAAAGAGACAACTAAAGGGAAACCTCTCTCCAGTCCCCAGGTCAGAAGAACAACTGAGTCCCTAGAGAGGCATCCTTTGGGCATGTTCTACAACTTATTAAGTAGCCCTATTATAAATTTTCATTAGTCAAAGAGAAAAAAATGGACTCTTCTAGGAAACAGCACAGTATATATCTAAGCTTATAAAGCAAGAACATTTTCTTCCAGTGTGACGGTGTTCACAGGAGTTCTTGGATGAGGCAAGAGGCTAGGATCTGATTTCACATTTCAGAAGGCTTGATTTATTATTTTTTGATATATATTACATCAAAACTATACTAAAAGAATAGAAGAAAAGGTTTCATCAGAAGACTAGCTAAGATAAGAATAGAATCAAAAAGAATGATAACAAAGCTTCTGTCTCGGACAGAGAGTCTGAGCCAGCTGACTGTGTTTGGCCATTAATTGCAAACAAACTAACATGAGCCAATCACAGATCCACCTGTTGCCTTCCACAGCAGCAGATAACCATTGTTTGCCTTTTGTTCTTGAGGCTTTTCAGCTTCTCAGGAGGAAAAATCCTAAGGAAAGGATTTTTCATGAAAAGATGTCTACAACATTCCAGTTTATTGCCCTCCACTGACTAAAGATGGAAAATAAATGAGTGATTTGATTTTAAATGCTGTTTGTTAGTGTCACTATGGGGTGTGTCATTATGTCATTTTGGGGTATCCTGTCCAGTCTCAGGGTGGTTTCCTGCAGAAATATCTGCTAGCATCACACAGAGGTCTGAAATAACCTCTGCTATTTCAAGAGTTTAGCTTTCTAAAAAAGACACTTTACTTTGGTCTGCAGTTTTCATGGTGGGATGCGGCTGCAGTGTGGCTGCAAAATTAACGTTTGCATATTATAATATCTTGTACTGAACACTTTTAATGAGAAAACTCTAATGCTATTTACAAAACTAATTCAAACAGGCACTGTGACACTGAAGGAAAACTGCTGAAGGTCAACCAACAAAGTTATGTGAAATTGCAGTGGCCAAGGAGGTGTAGCCAGCATTTGGGTTAGACCTAGTTTTATTTAGCAAATTTATTTCTGTTTTGGATGGATGAACAAATGCCACATTAATTAAATTTTTAGATAATATGAAATTGGAATGTATTGCAAATACTATTGTGGATAAAGAAATAATCTAGCAAGACCAAAAGAAGTTTGAATTATTGGCTGGAAATAAAATTATATTTATTCTTGGGAAATATGCAAGCTGTCCATCTGGGACATAACAATTCACAAAAACCATTTGAGGGATGGAGGAAATTTTTTGGCAATATAAACTAGGGTTGAAAAGAATAGAAAAACTCATGTGAACTTGAAGGTACTGTGACAATTAAAAAAGGCCCCAACACTGAAATGCAGAAATATGATGTTGGAAAATAAGGTCAGATACACTGTGCTTTTTGGTACTAGAATTAGGTTTTAGAACATTGAGAAGACTTTAATATGAAGAGTATCTTGACAAACATTAAATGTTTAGCAAATCAAATAAAAAAAATTCACAGTTTGGAAGAACTAATGAGTATATTAAAGAATAAAATGTCTACCTATTATGTACTGGTTATAGGAAATTTCTAATGATAATAGCAATTTGAAATATTGTAAAGGTAAAAATACTGAAAACAAAGAGCTGTAAATAGAATAATTAGGTGACGTTTACTCAAAGAGAAATCAAGATGTTAAGATAACCAACACATGGAAGATATATGTGTCTGTTTATTAATTGTTCATCTAAATGGTTTTGTTGGTTTTTGCTTGGATAGAGTTAATTTTCTTCATGGTAGCTGATATGGTGCCGTGTTTTAAATTTGTGCTGAAAATGGTGCCGATAACATGGGGATGTTTTAGTTACTGCTAAGCAGTGCTTCCACTGTTTTTCTGATTCTCACACCACCTCACCAGCCAGTTAACACATGGTGCACAAAAATCTGTGACAAGGCTCAGCCAGTACAGCTGACCCCAAATGACCAAATGAATATCCCATACCATATAACATGAGCAGCATACAAAGTAGGTGGAAGAGGAAGAAAGAAGGAGGGGATGCTCAAAATGTTGGCATCTGTCTTCCCAAGTCAGCCTAACTCATGATGGAACCCTGCTGTTCTGGGGATGTCTGAACACCTGCCTGCCCATGGGAAGTGGTGAATGAATTCCTTGTTCTGCTTTGCTTGTGTGAGTGGCTTTTGTTTTTCTTCATCTATCAAGCCATCATTATCTCAACTGATGCGTTTTCTCACTTTCACTCTTCTGAGTCTCTCCCCCATTGCAACAGTGGCAAGTGAGCAAATGGTCACGTGATGCTTATTTGCAGCTGGCATTACACCACAACTGCAGTTTCTCTGGTTAATGGTGCATTTCACACACTAGTTAATATTAAGCATTGAACAATATTTAATAATGCTGTTATTGGGATTTTTCAAAACAGGATTCTCCTATCTAAAAGTTAAGTAGTAGATAAAGTTATTGGTATTTGTACCATTTGGGGACAGATGGCTTAGACATTCTGCTCATGGCAAACATAAGAGATAAAGCAACTTTGAATGATATTTCTTCAGGACCTTTTTGCTTCCTACTCAGTTACTCTGACCACTCTTCTGGAGAAACTTTGAAAAGCCGAGGCAATACAGTGACCAATGTTTGGAATATCTTTTTTCTGCCACTCCTGATTTTGAGCACTTCTACCCTGTCTGTTTAGGCTCAATCATTTGATAGAACTGCATCAGTCTCCAAATATTTGTGTATATAATGGAGTTGGAGTAGGCATCTCCTCCTGTACTACCTCTGATATATTTCCTCCTGTACTATACTGATATATTTCATTGTGTGATGTGAAATATTAAGACTTTCCTTACATTCTATAGTAATTTTTAATAATAAATTGGTTTAATACCAACCTGTAATTTTCAGTTGATTATGTCTTCGTTTCACCTAACAACTTTGTGGAAGGTAGATTCAGGAAGAAAAGGGAAAAATCACCAACCTTTCCCATGCTTTTTAACTCCAATTTCCTTAAAGTCCTCAATTATGTAGATTCTGCATGTATTCCAAAGTTGTAGTTCTCCTGAAAGGAGAGTGGGAATATCCTTCAGGGGTTCTCATTTATGTGACCCATGTTTAGCTATTCAGGTTATTTCAGAAGACAGACAAGAGTTGTCACTACAACCCATTCAGTGACACTGCTGGAAGTAGAAGACAGAAAACAGAAAGTGGGGTGCTTATTCAGGATCTGAAGAAGACATGCTGTACAATTCAAGAGAGCCATTGCACTAGAACAGTTACTTTAATCCTTTAATCCACTTCCAGCAGATAAAGGGAAGTGATTATTTCCTTCTCTTTGATGCCTGAAGACTGCATGTGTAGGACTGTGTCCATTTGGGACTCCACGACGCAAAAAGACACAATTAGGAGTCAGTGTAGCAGAAGCTGTGCAAGGAGAGGATGAGCCAACCTGTATTGTTCAGCTTTGAAAAGTGGAGGATACCTTGGGGGTCATACTGCTGCCTAGAAGCTCCAACAAGAGGTGATTAAAGCAAAACAAACAAAAACAGATCCAGAATTTTCCAAGGAAGATAGAGGATGAAAAATTGTTGCACAGTGGGAAAAAATTGAAATGGGAAATTCCAACTCAATATAAGGAAAAGATCTTTCACTGTATGAGTGATTGAACACAGGAAGAATTCTTGGTTCCTCTTGGTCATATTCTTGAAGATATTCTGAATCAGACTGGCCATGATTCTGAGTAACCTGCTTTGTGTAGGACCTCGGACTCTGTGACTTCTGAAGATCTTTTTCAACTTGCCTAATTCTATGCTTCTATTAAAAGATGAGCCTTTATGCAGGTAGAGAGAAAATTTGAAGGGGGAAAATATGTTTACAGGTTCAGATGAGATCAAAAGAATATACAGATTTCTCACAATGAAAGTTTTTCCATTGCAGTACAAGCAAATGTGTACAAAGAATTGATTCTTTCAGAGTGACTGAATCGTGACTAAACATAGATATTTCTATTTCCATTTTCAACAATTAATTTAAACTAGATTAATCTTTGCTTCTATTCTATCACAGTACCATATTGATTGACAGATTGTGGATAAATATTTTATCAGCTGAGTTCTCTCATCATAGGGACCTAGTTAAATAATGGCCCTCAGATGGAGCAAAACAGTTGTAACTGACCATGTTCTGCAAAATCACATGGGAACAAAGGACCATGAGAAAGAAGTAAATATAGATATAATTTTTCAAATTAAAAACCAAAAATATTTATATCCAAAATACAGGTGTATTTTGAATTTTGGCTTGAGTTCTAGTGAGTGTATATTCTTAGCATGTAACTACTAAGCCCCAAATTTGCTTTGGGCTTAGTGGACCTTCTAGAACAACTTTTTTACCTATATTATTAAGATATCACAAATTGATTTCTCTTTTTCCTAAATACACTTCCATATCTGTTAGGCATATATTTCTTTATTTCTCATCACACCAAATTCTACTGTTTAATGTGAAACGATAATTTCCAAAGATCTGTCATGTATATTTTTAAATTTGAAATAGCAGATTTGGACACCATGTATGCATGCTATGAATATATTAAAGGGACAATTTGAAAATTACATGATTTTTTTATCAACATAACTCTATAGTTGGATTTAATACTGAATTTTGAAGCTTCAATCAATTTGAGAAAAAACCCAACTTTTAAGTTTCATTTTTAAGGTTTTCACAAAAGACAATGAAAGGGAGAGAAGCCTATGATCTTTATCCTTCATTATAGACAAACATCAGTCTGTAAACTGACCTTGCAATGACCCTACATTCAGCAAAATAGCATGCTGACTATTCAAGGATAAGTTTAGAAATGGGCTTTGTCTTGTCTAGGTTCTGTGGAGTATGTGCTGAACACCACAAACTTCATTTGTTAGTTCTACATCACAAAACAGATACCTAAAAATCAAAGGAAATCCTTGAAATAGAACCTGTAAATAGCAAGTCTTTGAACTGGAAGATATGAAGTTTAATTGCTGTGCTACTTTTCCCTCCCTGACTGATCTCTCTCTCCACAGGAATTGGGAGTCATTGTTAATACCCTCACTTTGTGGCTGTTTCCAATGGCTTTTTACTTGATTATCCACAACATATCTTTTAAGCTTTTTTTTTATCTGCCCTAATACATAAACAAAATAATGAATTGAACCAACAATTTTGCAATCTGATAATCCAAATTTTGCATTCTGTGTATGTCTAATTTCCTTGTCACTTGATTCACTGAGTGATGCAAGTATTTTATAAGAAATGCCATTTTCTTCACATTGAGCCATTATAGGGACAGATTAATTTGAAGAAATAGAAGATTTGTTGGTAAAATAATTTGTAAAACATATTGTATGTGTATTCTCCATATTCATTTCAATACAATGAAGGAAAAAAAAACCAGAATATTTATTATTGAAGAATAAATAATTAGGAAAAAAATACAAACCTAGTTTGTTAAATCCATGTTCAAATAATGCCATCAAAACTTTATAAATTCAACTAAAACTAAATTTAACTAAAACTGACTGAATTATAAGAGTGGCAATAAAATTCCAAGCTTAATAAACAACCACCTCACTAAAGAAGTGTAAAGACAATTTCAAGGAGACACTTAATTAGATCATTTATAACTCATTAAGTAGCAAACTGCTATACCCCCTGTTGGTTACTGTTAGGGATGAAAAGAGATGAAACAGCAGAACTGTTGTTTCAGGTGTTAAATATCATTTACATCTTCCAAGCAGCTAGTCTACATGTGTCCATTTTTTTTAGTAGTATCACTTTGTCTGCTGAAGCCTAATTAACTGGTCTTTGGAATATGAGGTCTCAATACCAGCAGTGTGATGTTTTATTATCTCACTTTGCAATGCAATTGCAATTCAAGTTAAAATATATACAGAAAACCTTGCTGTGTGGATATAAGATCAAAAGGCCTGTCTACAGAAGGGTTTTTTTTCATTTGGAAAGATGTCTTAATCAGACAAAATTCAATAAAGGTGATGCTGCCTTTTCTGAATTTGTAAATACCTACAAACATGTGTGAGGAAAGGGTAACTTCTACCTATTATACTTTGACCTGCTGAGCTTGCAGTAGGTCTTCCAAGTGAAGATGTGAACAAGAGGTCATAAATTACCGCGTGGTACTGTCAGGTCTCCTCTTTCTAACATTCTGTAGGTTATAACTCTCTTTCAAGTAGGAATGACAGTAAGTTAACTACACCTTAGTGGAAGGACATAAGCACTATATTTCCAGGCTATAAGTTTTTGAAACTCAGATAATATCTCTTAGAGTTAATATAGGTGACTGCCTTAGGTGCTAGCTCATCAAAATATTACACACTTGGCACAGATATGTGTGTCATTGCAATTTGTATGATTACCCTGTGGTATCAACTAAGAAGTTTTAGGAGCTCTGAAGATCTTCAGAGATACAGCCACTATATGAAACAGATATCTAAGGGATTTTACATACTACAAGCTTGATCTAGTCTGGAAAGATAAATACCTGTCTCTAAAATAGTCTTTACTTTAGTGGTTGTAGTATTGTAAACAAATGAATTTGTGTGTGTGAATTTGTGTGAATTTGTGGAGCCGCCTTTGGTACTAAGAAGTTAAAATTTCCTGGTTAAATGTTAGAGCTAGGGGCCTCCAACACCAATTCTGAAATTAGCTGTGTGACAAGGAAACTTGAAAGGTCTTTAAGGCGACTTTTACTCACTTTACCTGACATAGATCAATACCAATGTCCTAGGATAGATGTTCCTGAAAAGTCCTGTCCAATTAGACACACAGAGAATCTGAGACTCTAAACAAAATAATTATATATTTTTGAATGCCAGTGAAGTCAACCAGTCATGGGAAAAAAACAGACAAAATTGCTGTCTTGGTCTTAGTTTGATTTTAAACACCTAACACAGAACACAACCATGTGTTATTGAAAAAATTGCATTCCTTCTCATAAGGAAAAAGATCTGGATTAGGAAGCCTGAGCTTTTCGCTCTCCTACAAGTCTGTGATAAAGACAAGTGTATCTAACCTTCCCTGGAACAAATTAATATAATTTTATCTCCACTATAAATTGATGAAACACGAATATTTTGAGTTAAAAATGTATTCTGTTACAATATAATATAATTTGGACTTGCTACAAAATAATTTATTCTGAATGTCATCACAGTAAACAGCATGCATAACATAATATAAATAATCATATGCTTAAGCAGTCTTTCTAAAAAAGATTCTCCATGGTAATCACTTTCACCTTGCTGTTCTACCAAATTCATGCTGGGTTTTTGTGTATATTTTCGCTGCTGGAGAAAACACTATTTCATATTTGAGTAATGCTTTGGGTTTCAGGGTATTTATGTTGTAGCTAATTTATGCTTTTTTGATTCTATTAAAATAATATTAACTTTATGAATTCTCAAATTTGAAGAAAGAAAACAGGGAAAATTACATTCTTAACAATGCTGGTGGGTTTTGTTTGTTTGTTTGTTTGTTTGCTTGCTTTCTTACATGTCTTGGTTTTGTCTGGGATATAGTTAGTTTCCTTCACAGCAGCTCACATGGGTCCATGTTCTGCATTGGTGGTGCAAATTGTGTTGGTAGCACAGGGATGATTTAATTACTTCTGATCAGTGCTTACACAGAATCAAGGCCTTTTCTCCTTCAGACCCCATCGCAGCAACAGGCAGGCTGGAGGTGCAGGGCAAGGGGATGCAGCCAGGACAGCTGACCACAGCAGACCACAGGGATGTTCCACACCATGCAGTGGAACATCCAAATAACCATTCCAAAATAACCATCACATGAGGTGGAGCCCTGCGTTCCTGGAGATGGTTGGACACCTGTCTGCCTGTGGGAAGCTGTGAATGAATTCTTTATTTTGCTTTGCTTGTGTACAAAGCTATTGCTTTTCCTATTGAAACATCTTTAACTCAGCCCATGAGTTTTCTCACTTTCACACTTCTGATTCTCTTTGCTATTGCAACAGGGCACGAAGCAACTGAGCAGGTATGTGGTGCTCAGCTGCTGCATAGGGTTAAACCACAAAAGAAAATTTGTTTAGTTTACCTTTTACTTGAGTCTTTCTCTCTTGTATTCTGCTGCCAAAATCTGCTTAAAACTAGCAAATAAATTTAAGCCACATTGTGTAAATGAAACAAATCTGGCTTTAGCTAATCAAACTGGAGAATAACGTAAATCCCTTTGAAAGAGCCAAAGAAAACCTGCTTGCTAATCAGTATGATGAGAAATGATATCTTCTACTGACTAATGCAAAGTAGCATCCATTGAAGGAGTAATTAAGGTTTATGCCTGACTTTAAGGCTAAAACAGCTAAAAAAGAAAGAAAAAACATAATTGTATTTAAAAAAAGTTGCCTTCTTTACAGGTTGTGTTAAAACCCACAAAAAATAAGAATGTGGAATTGAGTTAAAATGTCTTTTGATCTTTATAGTGTAAACTTTGTTATCTTCAGTGAAACCAGTAAAGTATGTTTTTATTGGAAAAATAAGCATCGTATGTTGGAACAGACAACAGTAAAATTAATTATGTTTTATGTGACCTAAAGCAAGTAACCATAAACAGGGTGATATTTACACCCTAGACAGCATAGGAGTCATGATATTTTGAGAGAGGGAATAAATGAGAATTTTATTTTCTACTTAAACTATATAAGAAAATCAGACTATGTATCTGAATGTCTTATTTTGAAGTCTTAAAGCAGGACAAAAATTAAGACCAAATTTTCATAAATCTTTAAATGATACTTTTTTATAATTGTTCTGTTAATTTTACTATTATTTGAAGTCTAGTCAATACATTTGAGACCTTAAGTACTTAGGGTTGGCAACAGATAAAAACACCTGTGAATTTGATTCAACGTTTAAATAGGTCTCAAAGAACTCTTCTTCTCCTTATAAGATGACCTTTAAATTTACTTTTTTAAAGTATCTATTTCATCCTGCACTTAGCAGTATATTAACACAAATTTTGAATGATCAAAGTTATATTTTAGTGTGTAATTTAGTTATAGCTAAAGGGTGAATGGACTGTGATGAAGGTTAGAATGCCCATTATTCTAATGTCCCTTGGAGAGAAAAGGGGGAAAGTGGCCAAAGAAAGACCTAATTTATCAGCTAAAAATTCTAACTTCACTGAGATATTGATTGCAATGTTTCTCTACAGAACAGGATAAATGGAGTAAGAGGCATGAAATATTTGAAAATTAGAGGAGATATCCTTTGCTTTCATGAGAAATGTGTAGCTTTCTTATATATCTATGCTCACATTGACATTGTGCTGTGAAATGTAAGTCTTCTAATAATAATTTTTAGGGAGACATCACAATTTTTCTTTGGAAAATAATTTAATATAATGCCTTTATCTTTTTTCTTTAAGGCATGCTCTGCCTCTAAAAGTTTATACCTATAGATGTTCTACGTTTGAAGAAAGGTCTTTATAGCTCAAATGACATGAACTTTCTAGTGAGTCTAGTACATATTTTTGGTTCAATCAGAAGATTGGTAAGAGAGATTTTGGAATATCTAAGATCTGATGTGTCACTTAAATTATCATAAGTACCAATTAAATTAATAATTTTAAACCATTGTTTAAAATATTGTATGTTTGCAGGATTACTGTGATCTTAAGAATTTTTGAAGCTGTTAGGTAAAAAAATACAAAATGAAGTTTTACTTAATTGGTACAAAGAAATTAATGGCTGATATCTGCTATTGTAGGATCAGAAGTTATAGAGGTAGGTTGTGTAAGCAAATACACTTATGAATATGCGTAATAAAAGTGATTTTTTTTAAGTACTAGTAAAAAGTAAAAATCACAGAGAAAGGACAACGATGAAGTTAATATTCCATTATTTAGGGTTTAGTTTCTTGCAGTATGTACTTGCCACAGTCTTTTAAAATTGGTCAAAGTCATAACTCAGGGATTTTTGATCAAGGATATTCCTATGTTTAGAGTTATTAGAGGCAGATGTATCATGCCAGATTCAGCAGCCCATGAGAGGTGAGGCTGCTGTTTCTTTATGTCTCCAGGTCCAGCCAGCAGTGAGACTGAAGATGTATTACTGGCACGTACGTACAGAATGAATGCAAATGGGACATAGATACATAAAATCTTATATACATAAAAACTTGTATACATTGCTTGCCGCACAACTCACAGTGCCCAGAGCACTTACCTGGGAAAGAGTAAGAGGGAAGGCATCATCTGGAATTCCAGGTCCAGCTTCTGAGGTCTCCAGTACAAGTAGTATGTAGACATGCTAGCAACAAGTTTAATAAAGGACCGTGGGGATGATTAAGGAATGGGAGCATTCATCATATGAGGAAAATCTGAGAGCTGTAAGTGCTCAGCCAGGAAAAAATGAATTCTCAGAAAGATTTTATCAATGTGTGTGAATATCTGGGTTGTGGGTGTAAGGAAGGTTCTTCTCTGACTCCTTTCCCATATTAATGATTCCATGTTGAGGTGATTTTAATAATTATTAATTTTTAGAATGGATTATATATTTCACTTCACCATTTTCCGAACACATATTTCCAATAGCTAGTGAATTTTTTTCTCCAAAAAATTCAGTCTTCCACAGGCAATGTAGCTTGAAAGACTTTTAAATGTCTTCACTTACTTGATGAGATTCAGTCTGAAACCTACATTTACAGGTCGAGATCCACTTTGAGCCAATTATCTCAACTTCTGTCACAATTTGTAGAGGCTAAGTTGAGATCCAGTGTCCCATAAATACTTTTCTGGTAAGGTTATTTTTTTGCAATTTTTTAGTGTGTCCCTCCTGATCTGCAACAATCAATTCAGAAAGGTATGTACTTTCCAAAGCTCCTGTTTTCAAACTATTAGATACATATTGAACTATAGTCAAATAATTATCAAGCTTTCTATTTTTACAAATTAAATAAAAATCAAATAACAACACTATAAATATTATAGGGCAGTCTGTCTTCTTGGAAGGAGAGGAGCAAAAGCCTAAAATAAATGTGGTAAAGTATTTGAACACATTGTCAATCAAATAAATCCCGTGAGTTGCACAGCAAGACTAACAAATGACAAAGCTAAATTTAATACCTAAAAAAAAACCCCTAATTTAATTAAGAAAAAGTACAATAAATACTTCTATTTTTATTTTGTGCAAAGAATTATATACTAAAGGATGATTGAGTATTCTCCCCTGTATCAGCAGCTAAAAATATTATATTAGTAGCCAAATCAGTTTCTTGAAAACCTGGAAGCTGTATTTTGCAAATCTTTAAAAGAAATAACTAATTACATAGTACAGAAGCTCTCTTTTTTAAAAAATAGGTATTTTTTGGTGGTATGCTAATATTCCAAAAGGGAAAGAAGATGAAATAGAGGTGTGTTTTTAATTTTCTATATACTCTGGGAAAGAGACCAAAAGAGAAGATGATTTAATAGAATACACAGCACTAAATGAATATTTAAGTCTTTGTAGAACTAGTGTAATGATACCTTGGGGGCAATAGCACTTATAAGCACCTAGGGAAAAGAAAACAGCTCAATTTTTACTTTATACATTTGCTTGGATGTTCTAATAATAATTTTTGTGAACATGACAATTTAAGTCTGCCCAGTTACATTTTCAAAGGGCTGTTTCAAAGGTAGGAATACAGCCATTTTTCTTATTTAGTTTGTTTAAGTTATCAGCGAAAAGGAGTTTTAATTTGAAATGGCCCAGCACTAGCTATTTTATTGCATTATTAGTCCTTAGATTAATATGATTAAGTTCATTTGTGTCTACTTCTTGTGCTGCAGTTTACTTTATTGTCTATTGGCATTGCTAGGATTTGAATGGTTTCCTGTGGACCTGGAAGATATCCTGTAGATTTTTACATAATATTAACATAATTACACATCTACCTCTATTTGCTGCAGTTGCTATATTTTTAATTTTTTATGACTTTGTTGTTGATATCAGATTATTCTAATCACACCTTGAATAGCTCTTTGAAGTCTTTTATTTGTTTTTGATGATTCAGTTTGGAGGAATAATTAGTGGCTTTTCTCAAGCACCAGGAGGCTCTGAATGATCATTAGAAAGGAATCTATTATTTACAAATATGACATTAGACATCAGCAGAGATAACATAACTTTTGATAACCAAAAGCAAGAGAATCACAGAATCACAGAGTTGTTGAAATTGGAATGGACCACTTTTGATCATCTATTCTTGTTCAAGCAAGGTCAGGCAGATTTTGTTGTTTATGGCTTTATCCAGTCGAGTTTTGATTATCTCCAAGGGTATCTCTTCTGGGCCACCTCTGTTTACTACCCCCAGAGTAATTTTGTTTTTTGTTTTTGTGAAGACAAAATGTCATGGATTTCAGTTTGTATGAATTGACTCCTATCCTTTCTCTGGAAAACACTGAAAAAAGCCTGGTTCTTTCATATTTCTTTCCTTCCATCAAGAATATTTGAGTCAAAGTAGAAAACTAGTCACTTTCAGAGTGTAGATTAGAAGTTATAGAGTTATTATGCATAGATATATACATATCTAACATACATTGGTTTTGCTTTCACTTCCAGAACAGAAAAGATGAGAAAATGTCCAGATCAAAGGTAGGTTTCTATATTTTAGCTGTCTAAAGTTAAATGAGACAACCCCTCTGTACACAATCAATACTTCAATTAAATGCATACTTATTCCACTTATAAACTCATATCTTCACATTCTTTAAACTTTTCCAGCGCTGCAAACACTGTCACTCCCAACAGTATAGTTGCAAGGTAAATGCAAGTGAAAGCACAGGCCCACCTTCCCATTATATTATGAGCAAATACATACCCTGTGTAGGAGAATTAACTATGTAAGTATCAGTAAGGAGAACATTGCTTTTAGTGACACAAACTTAGCAGACCAAAGGGAAGCAATCTAGAAGTCAGTCAGTACAGCAGGAAAGTTTGCATACTTTAAGCCAAACTGGAAGACATATAACATCAAAGATTCCTTTGAAAGAGAATTCCACTAAAAGAGAGTCGACATTATTTCTGTGAAGACTGTCCTACAGGTCAGCATCTTTTGGTGTGTGACAACCAAAGAAAATACTTGTCATATAAGCAACTTGCTGTTTCTGGTGAGACAGCTTTCCAAAAGAAATGATATTACACATCACTGAGCAACAGTTCTGACATTGACTTAAAATTTTAGGCTCGGTAATATCAGATTTATAATGGTAATAAATTTATAATGGTAATCTGGTAATACCAGATTTGGCCTGAAAGTCGAATTCTGATCATTTTGTTGATGTATCATACTGACATTTCTAAAATTTGCACAGCTATCTAAAATTTGCACAACTATCTAAAATTACTAACTAATAATAGTATAAAAGTAGAAACTTATATTGTCTGTAAGGTATAAGTGTATAAAATGGCATTTACATAACAAATGCAATGACAAGCATTCCTCTTAAGAACAATAGTTCTGCCTCGATCTTGAGATCCTGTATTGAGATCCCATATTGAGATCCCATATTCTTTTTTTTTTCCATTTTTGTGTTCTAATCTGTAGAGTGAGATTAGAGTTTTCATTTTTTGAGACTGATGACATGGTGGTTTATTAGAATTTTTTTTCTCTATTCACAATGGGTTTTTTTTAATTATTTGTGTCCATTTTGAGAAAACACCAAAACATCATCTTCTCTTTTCTGTTTTTCTATTTCTTTTGATTGTAAATTGTAATAACCTAAAGGCCACAAGAATTGCCTAGTCTTTCTCATTTTTTTTGTCATGTCTGGATGCCTCTCTGGGCTATCCAAACACCTCAAAAATAATGTGCATAATTGAATTTCACATATCGCAGACATTTTTGTTGTGGATGAAATAATGCACTTCACTTGTAAGAGAGAAGTTGCAGTATGTTTATGGATCTAAACCAACATTTAAAAAAGTTTTATAGTAAATGAGACAGTGGTTTAACAAGATTTCATGGCAAGGTGCTCTTGATTATTTACTACACAGCGGATGGGGTGAGCCAGACACATTAGAGGCCCTCCCTTTGAGTCACAAAGTTTAGAGATTACACTCTCGCTTTCTTTCTACTCAAAAGAGCCTGGGTACACCTGAATTCTGTCCTAGTCACAGGCTTAGTCAAAGGTTTATGTCTGAGTGATTAAATGTGCACATTGAATCTAAGATATAACCTTAGCAAAGTTTACAAAGTCCAGCAAGCTATTAGCCCCTTGTGGTGGATCTGTTGAGGCAAGAAATTTCTCAGTATTGAGGAACAAGGAATCTCTGTGGCAGGCATAAACTTGTCCATGCTTGGAGTAAGATCCTGTGATGCAGTCCTCTGCCATGTGGGATTGCTCAAAGGGCTCTTGGGCAGCTCACTATTTCAGGGGTAAAATTATTGACTCATCATCATATTTGCATACTGACTAGAGATGTTAGTTTCTTCCAAATTTGGCTTGAGTTGGACGTCTACCAGTGCTTTGATTAGGTTGGGTGCATTGTTTAAATTAACCTTTGGCTGTTGTGTTGCTATCCGCCTCCCCCAAATCCACTTTGAGCTACTTGCGGCCATCGCTGCCAAATGCATCTGTTATGCTTGCCACCGGTGGTTATGTCTTGAGCAGGGGAATGCAGGTCAGTTTGGGGTAGAAGGAAGAACACCACTAAATTTCTTAAAAACCAGGAGTTTTTTTTTTTATTGCATCTTCACCTTAAATGTAGTATTTAATTTTAAAAAGAAATTTATGAGGTTCGATAGTCATGAATGATTAAATTTGGAGACAGATAAAAAGCATGCAAATTGCATGTATTTGCTTTGGTCTTTGTGTTAAAAAAACTAAATAGGTAAGTGTATAACAAGAATATATTCCTTCAGAAAAAATGTTACAATTGATCATTTGATCTCTTTGAAAATGCTCCTGGAAGACTCATTATTCATGTAAACATATGACTGACATATATGCAGAAATCTTGTGATTTCTTTTTTTTTTCTTTATAAACATTGACACCACCCAGAAACAAAACATTAACTGTGTTGGCCATTCATAAGTTATGACTTCAGTAAAATAAATTCTTAAAACACGATCTAAATAACTACTGAGTAAGCAGAGCTGTAAGTTAGGAAATATCCATTTCAGGTTGGTCTAGAATAAGTAGCAACCCTTCACTGCCAGCTCCTTTATTTGCAATCATAAAAAGTTTACAGAAGTGAGAAGCTTGCTAATACTTTTGTGTATCTTGCCTGCATTACCAAAGCTGAAAATATGCTATAGCATGGGAAAAATCCCAACCACCAAAAAACAGACTCACACACCCCCTGCTCCAACCAAACAAAAAAAACAAACCAAAACTCCAACATGTAGAATTATGAGATGTACGGAAAGTTGGTTAAAAATTAAAAGCATGGCCGCTTGTGATTTATGCTCTGTCTGGAGACCAGGCACACACCTAAATATGTATCACATATTTTATTTCAGTACATTAAATAAGGTAAAGGCTGGTATTCAGCACCAGTCAGTAAAAAATCAGCACTGCAGAAGGCTCCTCAGAGTGGCTGAGAATTTCAAAACTTTATGTAGAAGGAGCAAAGCAATCTGGTCTGATTTTGAACTTAATATTGCTTTAAACAAAGAATGGGACTACATGATCAGAAATAATGAATTTGTGGAATATGTTACTATTAATGCAGGATGATAATATTCCACAGCATTTTGCAGGATGTTTAATTTAAAATAAATTTTCTTTCCTAAAGAAAGTCATATTAGTCATGTTTAAACTGTTGGATTACTTAAACTATTTCAAATGTGAAAGAGTTCAACCCTGGGTTACTCTAATGAGCTCAGTATTTTCAGCTTCTTTCCAACCATTTAAAGTTATGTCAAGAGGTTCCCTGGATACATGTATACCTAGGGAAGTCCATTCTTCATTAATAGCTTAGGACCAGTTCCTTACAGATTAATCAAATTACTCTGCAGAGGAAGAATGATACATTAGGTGTGATTTCTGATTAGCTTAAATTTGATCGAATAATGAAAGAGATACACTTCAAATACTTTGAAAGTATGTCTTACAAGTGGACCAAAGAAAAATGAAAATAAAAAAGAGAGAGAAAGAAATGCACCTAAGATTCAAATTAACTCAGGAGAATAAAAAAGGAGCTGGCATGAAAGAAGAACTTTGATGATGACATACATGTTCCTCTACTTGACTGAACAGAATGGATCATTTTTCAGTTGGAAGAGACCTACAGTGATCATCTAGTCCAGCTGCCTGAACACTTCAGTGTTCACCAAATTTAAAGCATGTTATTAAGGGCATTTTCCAAATAAATGCCCCTTAAACTCTGACAGGCCTGGAGTAGCGACCACCTCCCTCGGAAGCCTGTTCCAGTGTTTGACCACACACTGGATAAAGAAATGCTTCCTCATTTTACCTGTAAACTTCTCTTGACACAATTTTGAACCATTTCCCTATATTCCATCACTAGAAAGCAATGAGGTCACCCCTCAGTCTCCTTTTCTCCAAACTAGACAAGCCCAAAGCCCTAGCTCTTCTGTTTATCTCTAACATTGTCAGAGAGAAAAGAAGAAGTTCAAAAGTGTTCTAAAACACTGTCTAGTTAAGAAAGTTGTAATCTGCTGTATTTCTGCTCAAATTTTGGAGGAGGAAAGAATTTTTCAGTGTGACTGATAGATTGAAAAATATGTAAATTTCTGGAGGTTTATGGAAAATTTTATACTGAAAATACTAAGATAAAATCTTCCCATTTTCATATTTTTACCTGTAGTTCTTGGGAGCAAAATGGAGAGACAGTGTGAAACTATTAATTGATTTCACAAAGAGTTGCAGTCACTAAAAATTTAATCTTCTTGTAAAATTATTCTTTTAGATCTTTGTGATCTGATTTTACACTAGCAAATAATAAAGAAAATTACAGAATATAAACCTCTAAAGTGATTTTTTTTCTTTCCCTTAGGCTACTGACTATCTTTTCCTCTTGATCCTATGTTTTGTCCTTTCAAGGTCACTCTCATTAAATTTAGTTGGTTTTTAATTTTTAAGCTGCTCCCGATTTGATGTAAAAGCCAACTATGTGTGAGAAATATTAATTTTTCTGCCAGTCAGAAAAACTTGATTTAATTGGCTTTTATCCTGAATCATGTCATTAAACTTCAAGAAGATTCCAAATTAATTATTTACAGGGCACATATCATGTTCTATCCAGTGCAAAATCTTATATGCTTGGACTTGGGAGTGCAGTATTTTAACAGTTGAGTTTGCAGCAAGGTATAGGCAAGGATGGACTTCAGGTATAAATACAATCTTTTAAAAATACCTTCTCTTTTATAAGTGAGTGGCAATGAGAAGTGATGGTGTAGCACAACTGCCTTCACCTCAACTTCATTTTGAAAGTTTAAACTTAACAAAGCGTAAGTAACTATAATAAAATGCTCCTGAAAGAGCACAGCATGTCTCCTCCACAGTGTTCCTCATCAGTTCTGATTCAGAAAGTGGTGACTGCCTCTAAGGGCGGTCTCTTTAGAAATTTAACAGTCCAGTTCAGAGAAAACTAACCCACAAGGGTTACAAAGATTCAAACACCACAGGACCTAGTAGGGAAGCTATTATAATTGGCTTTCCACTGCTATCCTTAGCTATAAGAAATGTGTCACTATCAGACAGTCTTGGACCCCTTGCGGGTTGTAAGAACATTTGGAGATTTGAAATGACAGAGTGGAGGCCTGGAGTGTGTGCAGTAAAAATGGAAGAGCTCTGTTGTGTCTGTATGCAGTTTAATTACAGTGTTTGCTGTAACATTTTACGGCAGGAAGAATGTATCTTGAGGGGCTATACAAGCAAATTAGCTTAATCTGCACTGACTTTCTTCTAAAGCCATTTTCCAAGTTCAATATGCTCAATGGCTACCTATCTTAGTTATTGGAAAAGTTCCAAGGGTCAATGAATATAAATGCTCCATGTCATAGCCCCACATGATGATAACATTGCTAGTCAAAGCTTTGTTATGGTGTTAAGTACATTCTATCTGCAACAAAAGATCCAGCAGATCAATCTACTACTACTGCTACTAATACTTTTGTATGTGTCTAGGCTTGATTAAATTTACCTTTAGACAATATGGAGCTAATCAAAATCTATCAACAGAATCCCTTTTGTGATGGTCTGTATCAGTGCAACTATGACAGGCTTCTTTTCACTCCAGAATAATCTTACAATGTGTGAAGGAAAGAGCTTAGAAGAAATGGTTAGGGATCAAATTGGAGTCTTCAGCCAAAAAAAAAGAGTTTTGCACTTAGGCACTTTGAAGTAAAACCGTAAATAGAGGTGACTCAACTGTCACATAAAAAAATTTTATGTGTTTAGCCAAAAACATATTTCTGCAAAAAATTTTGTCTGTGAAATAATATTTTTTTTAGTAAGAATCTGCTTCTGCTCTCAAGGTAATTAGCATATAATTAAACATTCAATGAAGAATATACAATAAAATATTAGTGTTAGAAGAACTGGTCTTGTAAAATATTTTTTATTGAACTACAATAAATTCCAGTAAAAATAATCTAAAAAGTGTTTCTCTATGCAAACAAGATTTCCTGCAGTTTCTTTGCTGAGCATATTGAATTCATATAATTTTTCTTTTTCTGCATGATATAAAATATATTTTGCTTTAATGTTTACTAGTAATTTTTTTTGAAAGACAATTGTAGATAAATGTTCTACAACAAAAGGTAACCTATGTAAGGGCCAAATCCTAAGAAAAAAGAAGCCCCAAACTACCTAACATTATTTTACTACATTTTGCCTTCTGTCAGAGGGAACCTATCTCCAAATAGATACTATACTTCCTTTCAGTATCAGAGCATATTATTTGTTCTTTCACATTTATTTCCCTTTGAAATACATTATAGACAGGTCACATGCTCAGGAAGAAAGGAAGACTATTCCTTCCTTGAAAAGCAACTGAGTGTACCTAGAAGAAAGGCGACTCCAGAGTAGAGTGTGTGACTGTAGCAGCAAATATAAAAATCACAGGAAGGAACTAGGAAATAGCAGCTCAAGCAGAGACTGAAAAAAGGGACATGGTAGGCACCGTAAGTGATGTCAGCTCATAAGGTATCTTGAGTTAATTAAAAACAGTCCTGAAAGCTGAGACCCATTCTACAAAGTCCCAACACAACAAGAAGAAAAAATTACTATTTTTTTTTAACTTGTATTCCTACCTTACCTCCTTAAAGCTTTCTCCATCTATTAGATAATCTGAGTGATCTCCATTTTGTAGATAATCTGAATGGTTTTTATTCATAAGGCAGCTTTCTGAAAGCAAAATGGGTCAATCTGCCTCAAAGGTCTTGCTGACTCAATATGCATTTTCAATGATTTAAAATGCATCTACATGAAGTTGTATGAATAACTGAATTTCTGTTCCCTTTCATCCTGAAAACTGATTGAATGACTGGGTTGTGACTCAACCCTATGTTATTAGGCATAAGGAGAAATTATACATTTTTCCCCACAAAATTTGGTTTGGTTTAATTTGCCCTGATTATCTTGAAGTCCAGAACCTAGAATGACAACTTACTGAGGAAAAACAACCGATACTGACTATCATGAGGGATTTAGTAATTTCACTCAGTACTACTAGAAGAAATGTCTTATTTTGAAGTTTTAAATGCCAACATTTCTTTTTCAAAGAGGAATAGACTTTTCTGATTCCTGTTTAAAGCACATAAGTAAATAGCATCATAACCTTATCTTTGATTAAACAAGCAAGTCTTCAAAAGTCTCACCCAAATCATGGGAAAACTACATCAGATTTTAAAAATTTATCTAAACAGGTTCAAATTGAACCATTAAACTTTCAGGACAATTATCTAACTGCATATTGTAGATCATATAGATAATGATTTTATAATGAGGTACTTTTAAAGGATTTTGCTCCTTTGTGTTAAAACATAAACAAAAATGTGTGCTAGATAGAGATATAGAAAGAATAAATGTGGTTTTTAAGAATAATTTTTAGGAAACATATATAGGCTAGGAGAATCAGAGATTTTTCAATTTCAGAATCTTGTTACTCAATGTTTTATCAGATTACTTCAGCATAAAAGGTAGAAAATATCTCTGGAACAGCAGCTGAATTCCATCCACCTCTTCTGCTAATTGAGTTGCCTTCCTGCAAATTATGTGGTTTACCTTTTGGTGTATGTTGATTTTCCACAATTAAATGGACTGGTTTCAATAACTTCTCTTACTAGTCACCTCAAAGTTTTAACTTAAGAGAGCACACATTTCTGAGGGTAGGATTTTGTTGAACTAAATCCTCTGTGACTGCATCAGGAGTTCAAATTGGACATTCAATGGCTTTAATAACTGCTGCTTGCCAGATATTGTGAAACAAAGAAGCACAGATTCCTGAAGGTATGCTTTTCTAAAATGATGGTAGATACTGTCTTTATGTAGCATGAGATACAAGGTTGGAATGAGTCTGTTTACCACACATGTTTTATTTCTTTTCTTTCCAAAGAACTCCCCAGGAACATGTGAAAGGAAAAGCAGTGTGAAAATCTAGGAGCTGCTGACTGACTAAGGTACTGCTGGTCTCCCTGCAAGTCATCTTGGGCCACTGTTACTTCCCTTGGATCTTTGGATCCAAGGGTAAAATAGTTGTTCATTGTTCCAGAATCACTGGCATATGGGCATGTCACCCAAGACTGCTCAACTGAAAATAGAATGTGTCATTCCATTGCAAGTTTCACTCTTTCTATATAGGAAAGGCATTAAAAACTACTTTATGAAGGCTTGTAGTATCTGTTACTGTCTGCCAAGATGCAGAAAAATGAAAGAGGTTCTGATCATGAGGTTAGTTTATCTGGGAAACTTCAGTGTAAAGTTAGACTACACATATATATGGGTTACCCATTTTCCTGGTTTGTTAGCAAGCTGCTGAAAGGTTTTGTCATCCTGTTTTGCAGGTGAACAAATTTGGACCTTTTTTTTTTTCTAATATTCATAGAATATTAGAACACAGAAACAGAACACGGAAACAGGGCACAGAAACAGAAAGTTCAAGTTTCTTTCATTTAAGTTAATTTTCCCTTTGCAGAGAGAACTAGGGAAAGGCCTGCACATCTCTTATTAACCACGTACCTGTGTACTTCTTCTGTGGTTTCTGGACCATAATGCATAGCAACTCTTTGCTTAACAGTAAATTATGGAAACAAATTTTCTGCATTATCATCCTCGTAAAATAGTCAAAGATCTATCCATACATCTCACTTATTTGTATTTTATTATTTTGTGAGTGTTATCCATCATGGTAATGACTATTTATTTCTGATACCACCAGATCAGAACATCTATAAAAGATAACAGAGGGGTGGAACAGGAATCCATTAGGATCACAGAATATTCTGAGCTGGGAGGGATCCGTAATGATTATCAATTACAACTCTTAAATGAATATTCATAAATGTAACCCTGTGACATTGGCATTACCAGCATCATGCTCTAACCAACGCAGCTAATCTCAAAATGGAAGGCATCAAGAATTCTGACAGCTACACCATTTCAAATGGATAAAAACTTGTAGCAAAAGTTAACAATTTCTAGTTCTAAAAATATACACACATTCTCAGTATAAAACATATGCTTTACTTATTTACTGCAAAGACGTAATTGTGCGACATGGAGGCACTGATTGTATGGCAAACTGCAGGCATGTTTTGTAACATGCAGAACATGTAAGATGTAACATAAGTTGGGTTTGTTACCTTATCAATGTACAGGTATTGTTACTACATCAAGATAGCAGCTTTAAACAGCAAGAAACATGGTACATCAGGCAAGAATTACTTAAAATTATTCCACTTAAAGGTCTGAAGAGGAGTGTTTCACCCACCTTGAAGATCTGACTTACACTAGGATAAGAAATTCATAGACACAGCTTCAAGTAAGAGACCAGTAAATGTAAATTACTGTCTTGAAAATGGAAAAAAAAAAAAAACAACTGAGTTTTCATTTGGAGAGGTATAAATGGTTTTATGCCTGATCAGCCTCTAACATATAATAAAAGAGTGCTTTGAACCAGAATGATCAATATATTTAGTCTATTATTGGACTTTTGTCATGTGCATAAGTAGAACTAATGCAGATATAATCTGATTTTTGAGAAAGGCAAGAGAAAATATTGTCCATCTCTCTCTTTAAGCAAAATGCAAAGCTGCATCAGTCCCATGGCTCACAATCTGCCTTTATGCACTGTCAGATGTACAACTTCATTTTCTTTCATTGTATCTGTTAAGCTACTCCATAAAATGTGCTGGTTTAAAACCAGCTTGTTTTCTTGTTTTTTGTTTTTTTTTCAGGGTGGGGGAGGGGGTTGTTTTTGGTTTTAGTTTTGTTTTGTTGTTTTTTTTCTGAGCAGCAGAATAGTCCTGAATTTTTTACTTTATAAAGGACAGTTTTAGAGAGAGTTATAAAAACCAGATATGAGAATGCGAATAGACAGATAGTGTGCTAAAAGAAGGACGTGACTTTTGGACAAAAGAGGGTGCATCTCAATCACTTGGTGGCAAAAGGCTAATTAAGCTCCACCAGTAAATTAACATAGCACAGGCTAGGAGAGTACATGCAAGTTATCATTACATTATGCAAGACAGCAAAGTTTACGGTCAAAATTGTAGCCTTCAAGGGCAGACTGTCAAGTGTAGAGGACCTCTCGGCTAGAATTAATGTGGGATAAAATCAATTTTAATTGCTTGATAAAAAATTCTTAGCTTTGGGAATATTTTTGGTCTTTTATCCTTTGTTACTTTTTTCTCTTCTTTTTCTGACAAAGAGGTGGATGAATCCACCAAGCTTTGAAAAGGCTTTTTAGTTTTTTCAGGCTTTGAGTCTTTGTTTAGAGTCAAATGACAGTAAAGTGCTCTACTGCTCATGAGATAATGCCTCTTGGCACCTTAACAACCCAGTTGTAATTTTCTGCAGCTTTTACTTGTAGTAAAGATAATAAGTTAGATTCAACAAAATGATTACTGATGATCATTAAATATATTCTGCATAAGCACAGATAATGGTACTGTTTGTTTTGTATGAGACCTGACTTTTTCATGGGGATAGTTTTAGATTTTACCCAGTGTAAAGCTAGAGTACCTGCCTTAAGAAATGTACTTGCTCCACTTTTCTGATGTGCAGCAAAGAACAGAATTTGACGCTTAAACCTACAGCTTAAATGACAATCCCAGCCCCTTTGTTAACTCGTAATGAGAATTACTGATAATGAACAAACTGGTATTTAGTTAAACTTAAAGGAAAGTAATAGAACCCCCTGATCTGATTCTGATAAAAGAAATTTTAAAGAATTTATGTGGAAAACAGAAAAAAACACCTATTCTCAAAATGCCCACCAAGATTATATAGGTTTTCCTTACTTCCTGCTATTAAACTTTTACCACACCTCCACAGCAATAAAGTGAGAAAATGTTGAAATAATAAGCAGTCTTTCAAACTAATCTGAAAAGTATTAGAAATCACCTATTTTTTCTAATTTTGTTGCATATTGTACTGAATTTACAAGACCTCAAGACTGAGATTATACAGTCAAAGTTTTTCTGATCTTATTTTGAGTCATCTGTAACTTTTTTTTCTTGGCTTAGTTTTGACAGCATTTTTTTCTAATTGATCAGGTGTCTATTTTTCTTTCTTTGCATTTACTTTTGCTAATCTTTGCAGTGCAAAACCGTAGTTTCTTATAGATAATGGAATGGTCACAAGCAGTTCTTCTGTGCAGAAGGAAATATTTACAAGTCTAACACAATGATATAGTATAGAGAAATACAGGTTTAGTATGAGAAAGGCCTTGACGTGAGCAGACAGAATGCAGCACAAGGGAGAAGGAAAAGAGAATAGAAGAACACAGGAAATGAGAAAGAGAAAAAATAAACCATCAACATGATTCTATTCCTCCCTGAAAAGGATTCCAGATGCTAACAGCTGGCCATAATGGACCATCACCTCTAAACCCATAATGAAATTGTTGGCCCAGAGGAGTAGTTAAAGGGTAAGCGTAACACTAGGAAAAGGTGTAGAAAGACAGAGTGCAAATTACAATTTTAAATGTGCAATTGATATTATTGAGATCCTTTCTGTATACAATTATTTTATCAGCCTTGTAACTCTTTATTTCTCTAAAGTACTTTCATGTAGACTAATGATGATTTTTGAATTAGACTATTATGATGTCAATTGTACTAACCAGTAAAGTCTCATCTTGACTTACATAAATGATTGTTGCTCTTTCTCTTTGCCCATGGAAGGATTTTGAAAATAATGTGCTATTCAGTTAATTTACATATTGATTCAAAACTTCTATTATTTGTACTACGTTAGGTGTTGGAGGTTTCCATCGGCAACAACAACCTCATTGTCATGACTGAAGTACAAACTGAGCAGCAAGAGCCACTAGTACTGAACTGCTTTATGGCTAAAATATTAATTTCCAACATTACCTAAGCCTTGGCCACCCATCATTTTTCCAAACTCCCCAGTAATTGTTCAGGATTTTAGTGGACAGGAAACCTTATCCACTGAGAATTCAGCCATAGAGTTTGGATAACAGCAGAGTGTGAGAGAATGGACAAGGTATACTCCTGAGACCTGAAGTCCAGTTTGTTACAGTCTAGCTTTGTAATCTCAATTTTGCTCAGAATGTTATTAAGTAGATACAAATAATAGCTTCAAAGTTGAACAAGAAGTGTTGCTGACATGAGAGGATGTACAACCTAGAAAAAATAAATTAGCAACAAAACAACATCAAGGATGAGCTTGTTCTAAGAGAGCAAGAATAGCTCACCCAACTGGTACATGCCTGGCAAACAGAGACCTGTCTCATCCAGAGTGCTGAGCATATTAATATAATCTTAGCTTTATGCCACAGCATTCCTGGCTACCTAGTGTATATACTTGCCAATAAATAATTGCTGTGTTAATAAATAATTCTTAAGTTGTCTGTCTGAGAGTATCTCTGTGTGTGGTAAAGTTACATGAAGAAAAAAGACTCAGAGAAGAAGAGCTTCAGGGGGTGCAGAGGATCAAGGCTTTTGCTGTCCTCCATGCTGGGAATGGACATAGAAATGCTGAGCTTTAAATGACTATTTTTCTCAATATGCTTAGGAAAATTCCCCTCAGCTAAGTTACTTACAACCTACCCATTGTATTAACTTCAAAGTATGACGTGGAGCCGGTGAGGCTGAGAGGTTTCATCCTGACAGCTTCAGAAAATTCATTTCTTTGCATGCTCACAGGTCTGTAACAAAAATTGCTCACCATGTGTGCCTTCTTAGCCAGGCTTGACCCTTATATAGGAGGTAGATAGTAGAGAGTTCAATTTAAGTGAGTTTTTAAAGCTCTTGCTGTTTGAGCCTGGCAATTAGGGAAAGTGTGGTGGTGAGTTTGTAACACTGGAGCTCAAACTGAAAATCTCTGATGTATAAACCACTGAAATTAATTAGATAAGAACAGCTTTTAATTCCTGCTGAGCTGGGTGGAAATCAAACCCTACAAGTTAAAGATTATCTTCTTTATTATTAATAAATTCCCCAGTAAGCAATACTTTAATAATTGGTTAAAAATGCCAAAAAAACACCCAGAGTTAAAAAATTATAAGGTAAATTCATCAAATCAAACTTGTTCCACTTTTGAAATTAAATAAGCAGCATTTGAATTATCTGGACACAAAGACAAAATATCCCACCTCTCCTGTAAACATACTTAGTTATTCTATGCCCTGATATAATATCCTAATTATAGGAATGGTTTTTTATTCTCCCTTGAAGAAATAGGAACATTAAAGATGAAACCTGGCAAACTTTTTTTTTTTCTATGAAGCACTATAGACAATTTCAAGGATGATTTTCATGGGCAAGTGATGAACTCCTTCCTTGAAACCACATAAATTAAAAATGCCTAAAGAAGTTTTGTTTGAAAGCAATCTTTATGCTTTCTTCCCATTTCAGGAATTATAAGAGAGAAAATGATTCAGACCAAACAGCATAGCAGTGGAGAATAATGCAACAATCTGTTATTTTGAATTTATGAATTACATAATTGAGACATTACATTCATGGTCTATGTATGCCTTGCAGATATTTCTTTTATATTAGAAGTAAGCCATGAACACATTTTTTCCTACGAAAATGAAATACAGAGGAACTAACGAAACCACATGTTTTATTAATGACTTGAGAGCACATACTTCAGCTGCCATCATAATAACTGGGGAAACTTCCCTTATCTTTTCAAAACACTACATAACAAGGTTTGAGGTTAGTAATTTGACCTGAATAAAATCTCATGACAAAAATTTTATCTTGAACGTGGTAGCTGGTCACTAAAAAAATCTTTTACTTCTAGAATATTTCATGGGGCTTGTTCCATTTCAAATTAAATATGTTATGAAGTTATTATGCTACTTTATCAATATGAGATATTTACTACTGATTTTGAAATGGCATTAAATTACTTAAACTGGTAAGAAATGCCTGAACTGTAGCTATTCGATATCAGAATGTATGCCCTATCCATTGATCCATGTTTTCCTTTCCAGAAACATGAGTACGGCATCAAGACATGCAGAAACTATTTCCTCACAGCCTACAGACCTCCATATTTTGCTCTGACTTTGAATCATGGATATGGAGTGCTGACCTTGATGTCTAAGACTAGAATTCACATTGAATTTATTTGTACTAGAGGTATATATAAAAACCTGCTCTCAAAGTCTAATCTGGACCTGTGTGTAAGCAAGCTATCATAATTTTCTTTCTAAAATTTCACTAACGCTATTGTGTGGAAAAAGGAAACATTCTTTTTTCAGCATAAAGAACCAGCACATTTCTAGAATCTATTTTGAAGAACACAGCTGACTTCAGTGCTCCACAGCATTCCTCTCTAAAAGACCATGATAGTACAAGAAAATAATGGAAATAAAAGGGCCATTTTAAAACCCAGAATGACTCAGTTTTTGTAACAGGCATCCAGACTGGAGAAACACTGATGGAAGATATAGCATAATGTTGTAATGAATGTTATACAAGGTCTTTTGAGATTTATTTCCAGTTCCATGAGTAAACTTGGCATATCCAGATTTGGCACACTGTATCAAATGCAGAGGTACACTTTGAAATGGATGAACAACTTTTTTGTTCATTTCAGAGGACCAGAAACAGAAACAGATATGATCAACCTGTAACCCAAGTATAAGGCAGCTAGACTGAGCTTTAAAGGTAGGAGCAAATCTGCCCAGTAGTATGGGTATAAACTGTGCAGAGAAGAACCTTTGCAATGAAACAGAGTAAAAAATTGTATATAGAGGACAGAAAGAGAGCACGCAAAGTTAAGTAAGAAAAAAGTTTCCTTAAAAGCCTTGTATTGCAGGTTGTGTTGCTGCTTAGGGACTAGATTTTTCTTTTCCTTCTATGTTCTCTTCAACTTCAGATTTTCAACATTTGGCAGGATTTAATATTAGGAACAGGGTGTAGTCCACTAGAAACATATATATCCATTTTTTGAAAGAACAAGATCAGAAAGTTAACATTCCTGTAGCTGGGGAAAATCTTTCTGGTCTTATGGGACATCCATGTCTATATGTATCAAACATTGACTGGAACTTGTTTTGCAATTTTATAAAAAAGGGATGGCTAACACAATCAATGAACATATGATGGACTTAACAGGACATCTTGCTTTTGCTAATTTTTTGTTTGGTTGGTTTGGATTGTGTTGGATTTTTGGCGAGGGTGGTTTTGGTTTTTAGTTGATTTGGTATTTTACATGAGACAATAAAACAAGGAAATATTTTTAATTCTTTCTAAGCTATAGAATATATTATTTAATCCTAAAAAATTCATTACAAATACTACTTAATATTGCAAATGATGGATCTCATGTTAATTCCTCTCTGCTGTTGAAATACAACAGCTAAGACAATAAATCTCTTTACAATAATATCTATTTGTATTCACGATGAAACACAGTTCATAGAAAATACTTATTCATTATCTGGAACATGTAAATGTACATGTTTCCACAGTATACTGCTAACAGTATGCTGGTAGAAGCACCACTTAAGAAAGTTGAATTTACATTGCCCATTACTGAGCACAGGGATAATGAACATGCTTTGGTTGCTTCCAAGTGTCTTTCCTCCTTGCTGCAGCACTAACTTCAAATAAACTACAAAATTTTTAAACCACTATCTAGCACTGTTGGATAAGATTAATTCTTTTTTTTTTTTTTTCACTTTAGGCTTGAAACAATATTCCTTTGACAATAACAAAAAGATTAAGAAGTTAATAGTACTGCTCCATAAATTTTGGCATGGTCCAAGAAGATTTGAAAGGAATGCTAATATTCTTCACTGTCTTTTGGAGAATGTAGATATCTTTAGGAGAGAAAAATTAAAAGATCAAGGTATTATTCCTTTCAATAAAGACATTTTTGTGTCTTTCACTCAATGAGCATTTTTTTTTTTATTTTAAACCATGGACTCTCATATGTTAAAATAAATTATATAAGTGTTGTCTTCTTCAGTGTCAAGTCACAGGTGTAAGGAAAAATGAAGTTTTGATTTTTACTTTTCTTTTAGAATTGCAACATTAATATGCTATGAACATTTGCAGAGCCATACCAGAACTGATTTATGTGGCATTAAATATTTCAAACAACTGCCTGGAAGCAATGCCCTCAGGTAGTCCCTATACTAGCCAGCTACCATGTTAAGAGTAATGCAATTCCCACAAGTACTACTTTCCAGAAATACTACTTTTTTAACATGACATGAAATGCATTGTGACAGACATGTTTGATGGAAACAGAGGAAAAATGTTTCTTTTATATGAAGTCCTTGTAGCAATGGTTTTTTAATGAGTTGGGAAGTAGCACAGATATTAACAGATATTTTATTTTTTCTGAATCAAAATAGACATATCTTCAAAGCTGACCAGAATACAGAGGTGCTGTCTTTCTCTCCATCGTTTCTTTTAGTCTTATTAAAGCTATTATGTGATTGAAGTAATAAAAAATGCTTTCTCCTTCTGTCCCATTTCTCCATTTATCCTTCAGTCTTGACTGTGTGGTCAGAGACAGCTTCTGTCTAATTTAAAATCTACATTAAATACAGAAAATACTATTGATTTCAGAGGTCAAAGATGTAGGGGATATCTCAGCATGATAAGGGTACGAAATTTAGATTTAATCTCTTCTTGTGATTTCATGTAGTGTATTTTGTTTTACTTTGATTTACTGTCGAGAAAGAAAAGTGCAACATTTGAATAGAACAAAATTCAAGTGTGACCCTAGCTTCAAAAAGAAAGATACAAAACTTATGTATAGTGGAGTCAAATTCTGGTATTGTTTCACTCAGATTTACCTCCAGTTTGCTTTTGTAATTTGCTGTTGATTTACACTAGTGTACATGAAATTAAATCCTAACTCTATGGAGTCCAGGGATCTAATTATAAGTAAAATAATTTTTCAGGCAGTGAGCATGGGTAAGACACACCTGCTGGTCATTAAAAGCTCACAAAAAGGGAGATCAAAGAAATCATGCTGTCAAAAGAAATTCTAAGTGAAATCATGCGGGGCTTCAGGAAAGAATAAAGGACAGTGTGACAAGAAAAGAAAAAGAATGAATTTACATAGGGTCAGTAAGAATCTGCTGAGAATATACAACTAAGAGTCTCACAGTATAACATTCTTATTCCCATGTTTTGGGGTTAGGACTTCTAAAAACAATACTAACATTTAAAATATATATCAATGTACTTGCCAGCAGAACATAAGGAAGCGAAAGAACATCAACAGTCACTGGGGAATATTTTGTTTCTCCATAGCAGTGCACACTTCCAGAAGAATGGGATGATAATTGAAGTCATCCTTATTCACATGCTTGCTCTAGAATCTGTGTTGCTTGCCTGCTTGTTTCCCTTTTCTAATTTCAGCTTGGAAATTTGATTTTTTATGTACATTTTCCCTTGTTGGGAGTCCCTCTTTGCTCACTGCAAACTTACCTTGGCATTTTATGAATGAACAATGAGTTAAAAATGTGTGACACTTGTATCCTATACTTTTAGATTCTAGACATAGTTTTTATGCTTCACAGTATGCATTGGGCCAGAAATGCAAGTCATCTGTATTCAGATGTGTACTGGGAGTGCTCCTTCACAACAAGTGCAATGAGCAGTAGAAGTTTAATATATTGTTCCAGTTTTGCTGTAGCCTAGTTTTCCCTTTCAGCCCCAGGATATAGAATAGACAAGTTGCACGTGGAAGCAATGAAAGATTTCACTCCTTCTAAAGTGTCATTGCTGTGCCTTGCTTGGTTCACAGGTTCAGGGACATAAAAAATTGAATCAATCAGTTTAGGGGATGCTATGTATTATTTCTGGTCCAATAGGTTTTCATAGACAAGTTTCATATGAAGCACAATTATTTTTTTTTCTACAAATAATTTTTAATTTTAGTCATCAATTATTAATTGTATGCATTTTTGTAATTTTCTTCTCCAGGGTAGGCTTTTGATGAGGTTAAAACTTAGCAGGATATTTTTGTCCATGTTTTAGCTTCCTTTCCCTTCTAAAGAAAATGAGAACACAATAAGCATGTAACTCATTATCAGTCATCTTAGGATAGGACTGTAGAAAAGAAACACTCCCATGTTTGTCTGCTAGCAGAAGAAGTTTATGTAAATCAGTGATGAAACTCACCCTTGAAGAGAAGGTGTTCAGAAGAAAATGTAAGGAGATGAAAAAGATCAGTACAAGTGACTCATCCAGTGGGATCCACAGCTACTCAGACACAAACAAAGGTGAATACTTTGGACTAATTTTTCAGCAAAATTGTGGGTAGGCAGCAACATTTCCTAAGAGGCATATTCAGAGTTGCATTCCAGGAAGGAGTACACATGTAGAATAATGCAGGAAGAGTGTAAAGACTAAAAATGAACATTCTATTGAAGTTCAGGATAATTGATTTTAGTAGCACTTGCTCTCAGTTAAACTGCAGTGCATTTGTTGGCAGGGGAAATTTTGGGTCATCTATTGTCTAAATGACAATAGTTTTCTCTTGCAGACATTGAAATAGCTTGCTTCTATATGACAATGAAGGTAATTTCCTGTAACATTCACTATGGTTACATTTCTTACCTCATAATTATTTTTGATAAGTCACCTTAAAAAGTCTATACTTACTATGGATCTTACTGACTAAAGGAAAATTATTTTAAATTTACCAGACTACCTGAAGTACGGCAGCCTCCCCTTTCACTCCTACAAACCTTATGTTTATTGCTATGGATCACTCTCTTTGAGAAAATGATGCATGATCTGTGTAAATTGTTGTGTTGAAATACATTGTTAGTGTTGTTATGATTTGGCATATTTAGGTTCAGTTTCCATCTTTGCAAAAACTGAAATGAAAGCTTAACATTAAGATGTGTAAACTTATCCAAAATGTTTGGGGATTTTTTAGTGTATTTGTGTGCAATGAATAAATATGAACAGCTAAGAACAATTTCCTGATAACTAAAAAAAAAAAGGTAGCAGTCACTTGATTATGTATTCTGGATCTATATTTTCATGCATTTAAACACCGTCAGACACAGGATAAATAAAGAGAAATTTAGAATTTAGAAATTATATCTAATTTAGAAATTATCAGAATTGAACTAATTTGAGTTGAGAAGTTTGTTTAATACCTAACAGATGTAGATGATCTAGCTTTCAGGGCTTTGTCCATAATTTTTTTCCATTGTCTCTGGCTTGGGCACAGGCGGAGCACTGTGATGAGTGCTGTCTTTTTTCCAGTAGCCACACAGAGTTAAGCTGAGGGGGTGAACAGGTTTTGTGTGTAAAGCACCTTCTCTCTCCTTATTTTTTTGGTATACTTTTGTTATCAATATTACTGCTAATATTGCATGTTTCTTTTTTCATTGTGTTTGCTTTCAGTAAATTCAGTAAATTGTTATCTCAACCCATAGTCTCTGTCTTTGCCAGAGAGGATGAGGGAAGGAAAATGGCTTATCCCAACAGAATGGCAGATGCACATTTGTCCACAGCTGAAGCAGAAGTTGTTGACATCATGAGAAAACTAGAAAACTTGTTAAGTTGCTCCAATAAATAACTAGCCATTTACTAGAGCATAATAAATATAAACTGTAGTATAATGATCCAATAGGCTGATATAAAATATTTAAGGATTACCATGGCTGGGATTGCTCAGTACAATCAACATAATTGTACACTCACTATCATCCCAAATCAATCAATCATCTAGAGCTAAAGCCTAGTCATACAGCCACCCTGTTAACTTTACAGAAAGTCTCATGATTCTTAATCATCTAAAGTAAGATAAATCTTAGTTTTACTGCAGAAAATTTTCTATTTAGGAAGCAACATTAACAGAGTAGACAAACTCATATTTTATCACTAATGAAACTCTAATGACTTCCCTGCATTTTTAATTTTTTATCCTATTGGGAGACCTGATATAGCACTTTGTGACTGATCAACAAACTCCTGCAATGAAAGAAATCTCAGTAGAAATGGGTCAAGTTGATGTGTCCAGGAAGATCAGGGAGTCATGCAACAAAACTCACCTAATCTCAACACAAAAAGGACCAGAGTGGCCTTTGTTTCAGATGAACCACTACCAACAGCTGAGTCTGAGTTGGATAACTGGTGGTGTAAATGTTTCTCCCTGTGTTCTTTAAAAATGTAAATATTTCCATGAGTCAGCCAGACCAACCAAGAAGGGGAGTGAATATATGGCTCAGCCCAACACAGAGTAGAGAAACAAAGCAACTGGTGAAAAAATTTCTAAGACAGCAAAAGGCTTGAGCTGGCCTCAATCCATGTGTTTCTTCCTGCTGACTGATGACACCCAGGATGGTGATAATGAGCATATCATAGATGCTGGGAATGGGAAGCACAATGATATTGTGATTGAAGTGTGCGCTGCATTTGCTGTGTTTTGGTAACTGTGACTTACATTTGGTGGTGTTATACAGTTTATTTTTAATCACTCTGATAAATCAGAACTCCTTTTCAACATCAGATATATTTAGAATAAGTAAAACTGATATTAAATACTACAACCTCCACAATCTCAAAGGACCTAGTGAAAGTGTACTGCACTCTGACATATTTAAAATGGGTAAATCTGTCAAGTAGCTTATCTCATTATTTGTCACAGGCAAAAAAATAACCTGCTCTGTGGGTGTATAAAAATCGTGACTGTGGGTTCTTAGGATTCCATAATACACAAGGGTACAATCCTCTAAATGTCTCTTTATTGCAGATCACCACATATATTTATTTCCCCCATATCACCACTAGCGGGTAAACTACCACAAAATCACCACTAGCAAGTAAAGCTATGATTAATAAAGTGAATCTATCTATCTATCTATCTATCTATCTATCTATCTATCTATCTATCTATCTCTATATCTATATCTATATCTATATCATCTATATCTATGCCTACATATATCTATATCTATATCTACATCTATATCTATATCATCTATAAATATATAAATATAAATAAAATATAAATATATGTATCTATGCTTATATATCAAACTATTTAATATTACTGTCAGCAATCAATAATAGAGTATAAAACAATAGAATGGTAGCAATCAATCATATAACAGCAGCAATCAATTGTAAAACAGCAACACAGTTGTGTTCTATTACCAGCTACCAGAAATTTATAATTAGTGAAACAAACTTAGCAACAATATAATAGTGAGTAGCTACAATAGAGGAGTTACATGGATATGCTTAATCAGTATCAAGTGAATTAGACAGATTTCAGAGGGGATGAAATAAACCCAGAGAGGAGGACATTAATACAAGAAAGGAAACAAACCATCTCAGAGGTAGGGGACAAACCAAACTAGCCCCAGAAGTGGGACCAATGCAGTAATAGACTGAGTCTCTCTTCAAAGATAACCTACACCACAGATTCTGAAGTCATCCAGGCATCCCCAGCCTGGGTCCAAGATCCCATAGAAATTTCTTTTGAAGAATTCAGCCTGTCTAGGAAAGGAAAATTAAGTCCTTTTTATTTCCTAGAAACATGACCTCATCAATCACCAGCATTCTGAACAGCCACTAGGTGTTGAGGATCTCTTTTTTTGACTTGTAAGAGCTAATATGTGATGAAATTTTGTGTTTTTTCAGACCAACTTCATTTTCTTAGATTGTTTCCACTTTTTGAGATGATAAGTTGCCATTGCAGTTTCTTAGGTTCTGCACTTACTGATGATATCTCAGGATGCCTCCTGTTTCTATGTACACAGCTGTATTTCAAAGATGCCAGCTGCACTTTCAAGGGTATTTTGGCTGCCAAGGCCTAGTTACCAGGCTTTTAGGCTGGCAGACAATTTGTCTGTCAGTACTTTTCAACAGATATTTCCTTCTGTAACATTCTTCTTCTAATCAGGCTACTAATTATGGCTACTCACATCACCATTTTGTTTCCATCTCTACACATCTACACCTTCTAATAAATATTACCTTTTTCCCAGGATCTCTGTGAATGTGAATCAACATATTCCCCCAAGACATTCTTGCATGGTTTTAGAAGATGATTTCAGTGCTGCTCTCCAAATCTAGCTTGGGTGAAATAGCACCAGACTTAGTCCTTTCTACATTAAGGAATACACTAAAACTCTTTCAGGCATTAAGTCATTATTATATTACCTAATACATCCTAAATCAAGAAAAACATAGAAATACCTCTTCTATAGCATAATCTGCACAGCATGTCAGACACTTTTACCAGGAAAAGAGGAGTACTTTGATTCTCAGGAGCTACATGTGACCCTGGTTGCCCAGGGTTACTTGGTCTGTAGCGCAGATACCACAAATCTGCTCTGGAGATAGCTAGCCCTAAATAGCTAAATATACAAGAATCACTGTACCACATAGTGGGGTAACATCTCTCCTAAGATGGATACAGTGATACAGTCACCACTGTAGACAGAGACTATGAGTAATGATTTATTTTAAAAACAGTTCCAGTAACGTCTAAAGCACGGCAATGGATCTGCTTGGGTAATGAAGGCCAGATGCCAGAAAGCAGTTTTGTACCTTATGAACAATATTGGTAGAAATTAGAGGTGGGATTTAAAGCTCAACTGCCATCTGAACCCATAAATGTCTAATCTCTATCAATTTTTTTATTTTTTCTTTTTTTTTTCTTTTTTTTTAGATTTATCTGTAGGAGTCTAAAGTAATGTTTCTGTCTTTCTGTGGAGGACTGAATTGTGACAAAAATTGGATTAAGATGGAGGAATGGCACATTTCTCAACCAAGATCTTGGAGACTTTTAGCAAAATTTCTGATGTTGTAGCACTCCACACACATCTATAGGATCATGCTCCACATAAATATTATAGAAATCAATATCTTCTGACTTGTGGTAGTGATCCACATCCTGATATAGACTAGGATGTATCATAGGATATCCAGGATCATTTCCTGCATTATTAATTTTCAATTTTATAATTCTGGAGAATAGTCTAACCACAAAATAGAAATCTAGCCCATAGTCTCTTATTTTCCCAACTTGTAGAAGTTCTACCCCTCCACAGAAGACAATTCAGGAATCTTTGAAATTCAGGAAACTTTGGGTAAAGAATTCCCCTTACTGCCCTTTCCTAGTTAGTTATCTTGTAAAGCCACTATTAGGATATGCTCATCCTTATGCTGTTCATCCTGAGATGTGTGATTTGGGTAAACCATTCTATTAAGGCATCAAACTCTTCTCATTCCCCTTACTGAACATATGACAACTATATTATTGATGACATACCCTGGAATTTTGAGTTAGTATGTCTGAGATTGATTTTTTTTTTTAATTTATTAACCACAGGTCTGGTGAAATATTCTAGTAGAAACCTCATGAAATTCAACAAGGGGAAAGATAGTGGTGTCCTGGGCTGTGTTAGCCAAAGTATTGTTAGTAGCTGAAGGGAGATGAACATTCCCCTCTATTCAGCACTGTTGAGACCACATCTGCGTCCTGTTATGGGCTCCTCAGTACTGGAGTGGCATGGATACGCTGGAGAAAGTTCAACAAAGGGTGACTAAACCAGTGGAGTGATATAGCTTTTCCCATTTGGGTAAGGGCTGAGAGAGATGGGGTGGTTTACCCTAGAAAAGAGAGCCCCAGGGTGTTTAGAGAACTGAACCCACTGCTCATGTGAACCATTACTGGACCACTCATGTACTCAGTACAGCCTCATGATATGAATTCTGGATTCACCTAAAAAAAGAAAGTTATCTAGTAACTGTAGAACTCAGTATATAAATACTGAACATATGGATATATTTATGGTGACAATAAGGTACAAAGAAAATTATTGAGGAAATGTTTATAGAATAATAGCAAAAAAAAAGGGATGAACTGTTCTTCCTCTCAGTACTCTGTACTTTAATTGTTCTGTTTATCATATCCTTACATAAAAATTCTGTATTTCTAATTTCTTAATCAAGTGCTGCTTAATCTGATCGGCATTTGAAAGCCACAATTGGGTTAAGAGTGAGCAACCTCCTCCTTCTACAGAGAGGCATAATATTCTCTGCTGAAAAAAGAGATTCATGGCTCCAAGCAGTATCTGAAGTTAAAAATTCTCTTGCAGCTCTCTGTACATCTTAAATGTACTGAAAAGGAACTGATCAAAATAGAGGAGGTTTTATGACTATGCAGCAAAACCCTAGGAAAGTGAAAAATCAGATTGGTTCTATCTTTCTAATACAGTTCAGCTCTAGTTTACATGAAATTTTATCTTTTTCAATTGGAAAGTTATTTTGGTGGAATAGAATAAGGGTGGGTACAATTACCCATCTTTATCCTAATACCACTCAATATTAATTCAGTACTACATTAATCTGTAATTTTTTAGAGCATATAATGGTCTGACATGATCCTAGGAGCATGGTCCTAATCTACAGCATTGACACCTCGTGGATACCTGGGACTGGGAGTGTATAACAATAGTACCTCAAGAAGAACTGGGGACTGTCACCACTGAGGAAGGAGAAGAAGGATGCCACAAGCACAGGGATCCATGGTATTCTCTCTCTCTCCTTCCTACCTATCCCTTCCCTGCCTTGCACCCTTCCCTCTCCCTTCCTATTTCTTTCTCTCTCTCTACCTCTCATTCACTGTTAAATATACTCCATACTATTGGCTTTGGCATATGGTCTGGTTTGCACTTAACTCAGGAAGAGGCATCTCTTATAATTGGATCATAGAAGCAAGATAAAATAAAACTATTATAATAGTCAGATGTAAAAGTTTGATAAAATCATTTCATGGCAATCTCACTTCTACACACTTCTGTTATAACCATCTTTTTATCCAACACTCATGACCTGAGTAGAAGCAGCTGTCACGGCTTTCTTTAGCTTCACCTTTTCATCAGGCTTCTGCTGAGGAATATGTTTTGTCTAGCAGCTTCTTGTTCATTTCCTAGATCTCAGAGTCCCACTTTCATAAGACTCTGAGAAATCACAATTTCATCTCTAACAGGTTTTTAGTGATATTTTATTTCTTTTTACAGTAAGTTTCACATTACTGCAAGAGAGTTAGGTAAGTTGAATAGTTCCAATTAAGATGCCTTTGTTGTTTTGCCCAGTTCAATAGATGTTTCTAGAAGCACACTGGGTTTTTTCAGCAAAGATTCTGAAGAGTCATCTGTTTTCCCGAGTTGACTTATTAAAGCTTTATTAAAACAGAGCAGGGTGCCAGGGTTTTATTTAATCAATTTCTGGTTTCACCCACCTTGAGTTCATCCTACTCTAGAGTAGCTGAATGAAAACAATCTGATTCAGCATTTCTGTGTTGGCTAGCTCATGCAATTAAAAAATAAAACCCAAAAGTTCAATAGACTTAATGTCAAAATATATCCTTTAGGAGTTTGCAATCTAGAGACGTTTTTTTTTTTATATTTGCAGCTCTTTACCCTGAATTTTCATAGGTCCTTTTACTATTTTGCAAGGTATTAGCTGCATTAGCAAATATGTTATCTGAAGGAGAGTTTTACTGCATGTATTGGCTTGACTAAAGTGATAATGAAGTCTAAGTCAAAAAATGATTTAGCATGTCTAGAAATTTTTTTGGTAGTTTTTCAACTGCAGCAGAAACAGAGTAAATGTACTGTAAAGAATACAAATCAGAACAAGTTTTCTAAAAAATTATTTTATCTTTAGATCTTTATAATCTTTGTAATAATTCTAACTTAATAATTGCTGAAAACACAAGTTATTTTAAAATAATTTGAGATCTGGTGCTACCAGTATTTTTAAAGTCTTAATAACTGGGTACTCTAATGCTACAAAGAATAAATGTGCTTTATTGGTTGACTAATGTGATATAAATGAGAGATTGAATGTAAGTAAAAATACAAGGTATGCAACCATGATATTACTGAATGTAAGTAAAAATACAAGGTATGCAACCATGATATTACTGAATTCTACTGAAGTTTTGTCATTTAGTTCTGAAAAAAACCCAAAAGATATCACCCAAGATGCTCAACATGGGTGACTTTCAAAATAAACAGCAACATATTGACAATAGATTAGGAATAGTAACACTGATGTTTTGTATTTGCTTGTAGATAATAATTAGACCTGCATTTGGGTAGCATTCAAAATTTATTTAAAGTGGTAAATTGCCAACGAATGCTATAGGACATTCAAACACTGGAAAAAATTCTCAACATGTAGTAGTATCCCAGCAGACCAAGATTAAAAAAGGTGCCATAAACATTCAAGTAAGCAGTCCCAGTGATGTTCTGTGAGGCTGCAAGTCAAAATCTGTTCATGACTTCAGGCCATCAACTCAAAGAAATATGTGTGCACAGTGATGATAGGAAGAGGGCAGTGACTTTGGATGCTGTCTCTGCTCTGTGGTTGGCAATGTTGACATTGTGTTAGCTCCTGACTGCAGGAAGAGCTGAACCTTCCTCACACCATACGTGGTTCCATTTTATTCACGTGCCTACCAGTGATTCCCATCCAGAAGTGCTGTCCTCTGATATCTATTTCAAAAACACTTGTAACCATCCAGCTACAGATAGAAATGAACATGAAGGTGGAAGGCAGTTTAACGAGAAAGAGGAGATCAGGATCCTGCGTTAATAGTGAAACAATACACAGTGAAAGAAAAGTCATTGCTAAGGAAAGTGACTAGATCAGCTGTTACAGTACAAAATAGAAACCTGGATTCTAGACTTGTCTTACAGGGTTGGTTGTACATTTTATAACAAACAGTTGTTGGAAAAAATGGTGTTTATTGTGGTCTAGTGAATATTTCTTATTTTGGATTCTACATTGACTGTTGAATTTGAAGGAACAATTTGGCTAAGAGAGCTTGTTTGGCTCAGAGTTCTCTAGAAGTAACCAGTGGTGGAAGAGTCACAAATTATGGGCTATAAATTTGATTGCATAGGGGAAACTGACGTAAAAGGAAATCAGAACATCATGATCCATGTTCATATGCAGAATCATAATATGCCTTTTTTTTTTTTTAATGTACTACTGCCCTTGCTTTTGTTAGAAAGATGAACAGCAAGAGAAGTTCATAACGGTTTATAGTCGTGATAAAGTTCATTTGTGCTCTTGTCACTTTACTCCATGACTCTTGTTTAAGTTTTGTGTTTCTTATGTTCATTACTTGTTTTTCTATCTCTAGGTCTAGGGAGTCACAGAAAATTTCTTTTAAAGCTGCTGTCAACACGGAGAAATCTACAGCCTGCTATCAGTTTCCTGAAAGACCATAATTTCTTTTCCCAATAAATTAAGAACTCTCTGCCAAAACCCACTGACAACTAAAGGATTTCTAGGCTTATTAAAATTTTGGTTACACTGATAGACTGTGTTTTAAAAGCATGGACACCTTAGGTTCTGCATTGTCTTCTTTTTTTTTTTTTTAATTTGGAATTGCTCATTGAGCAATTGAGTTCAAATACTGTGTCATTTTAATTGGTGCAGGAGAGCAATTGACTTTCAATGGCAAAATGTCAAGTACTTCCTTTGCCTCATCAAAGCAAATTTGTCAGGAAAAGACTATCATCTCATATAAATAGCAATCAGTGCAATTAATTTGTATGTTTCAATTAGCTTATGATCTAATTATCGCATGGTCTAAGGATAACAGCTAAGGACTTCAAAGAGAAAAAAGTGTTTCTCCTCTCTACTTTGCTGTTTCCTATACTGTTGACTCATATTAATATACTTGAATAAATCCTCTGTGATAGTTTGTTGAACTTTGCAGCTTCATTTCACACAAACTTTCAAGTTAGTTCTACTGTGAACCTCAAAGCCCAGCTCTACTCAACTGCCAGAGGAATTAAAGCTAGCTCAAGTGATAGAAGAAAGACAGATGCTACATGAAGTGTTGATTATATTTAAATTATTAATGTATGGAGAGTAAATTCCTAAGACCTCCTAGCACATTAAGAGTATTAAATAAAAACTGAAATGAGGCAGAATGGGATAGACCCAACAGAATATTAACGTGTCTGCAATGTTGTTGCTGTTGTTTTGAAAGGCCCATCTTTAGTATAACAGCAGACTCTTCTAACAGAAAAGGAGTTTCAGATTTATTTTTTAGCTTTATAGGATTCCAGGCTCTGCCTAGAAGAGGTTTTTTGGTACTTTTTATATAGAGCGAATACTTTAACTGTTTCTGAAGCAAGAACTGAATCACTGGCTCCTTAACTTTTCAAATAATTTCAAATAATTACTAGGAAAATACTACAGGGCCTTGCTTCAAACTCTTTTTGCTCAGTCAAGCTGAAACACATTTCTCTTACTAACAGAAGCCAATAACTCATATTGTTTTCAAAATACATTTGGTTTTCAACCTTTCGCCATTTCTGAAAATAATTTTTTTTAAAAAATGGGATCACTACATTGTAGTGCAGAATAGTTTCTATTAGTGGTAGTTAAGAAAAAAAAAGTGAACAAAAAATATCTTTATGCTAACGACAATATTTGTCTCAGAATGCTAAAATTCCTAAGAGTATAAAAATTAACAATTTTTAAAATTATCATTTTATTCCTCATAAAAAATTCATTATTTAAAAATCATAATTAATTTAAAATTATCATTTTATTCATTATAAAATTTAAATATTTTTTTCTGTTTCATAATATCTTTTACCTTTTTTGGTTTGTCGTTTTTTTTCTTCTCTTTCCTTTTTATACCTTACAAAAAAAGAAATGTGGGAAATGAGTAAAAGAAAATTGATAGAAGTCTTACCAGACAATTTTCTCTGTTAATTGATAAAAAGTGAGTCTTTTCTCCTCCATGGTAAAATCCAGCCTTCCTCAAGATGAGAAATGGGATTAAATTATCCTGGTCTATATGATACAGAAGTTTTTCTCCTGGACACTTACATTGTGAACAGCTGTGGCTTCTGTCTCCCATGAATGGAGCAGACTTTTATATGGGTTAAGAGTTTGCAGTTTTCTCTATGTATCCTTAGATTAACTCTTAAAGAAAGGAGAGAAAAAAAAAATAATAGCAATAACTTCTATTGCATGTTTACATCTTTCAGTCTGTGCCCCTGAAAGAAGTCATGCTCAAATGATCATTTTTCCTACTAAGACACTAGGCAGACTGACATGACTGAAAAATAAAAGTAGGAGTGTTTTATCCAGCGGTAATAGCTTATGATTTGATTCAGGTCAGGGCAGTCATTGAATACATTAAAGAAATTCCATCTAAACATGTACCAAACATAAGCCTCTATTCTCTCAAATTAGAACTCTTTTTTATGGGTTTAGATTGTTGACAATGATTCTTGCATCTCCTCTATTATCAATCTTTTTTTTTTTATTCAGTGTAGCTATTTTTCAAATGTAGACAGAATCAACAGGAAAAGAGATTGTGTTTTTCATAGTAGAACAGCATCTAGCTCAGGCAGTAACACTTTCTTAGATTGTAGAATTTCAAATTTCCTATGAAAACACCGCAACAAGAATCTCATGTTATATATCTATCACAAGTGTGATATCTGTTACAGCCTTTTTCCTAAAGAATATTCTCTATTGTCTTATCAACACAAGAAGAAAACATTCTTTGCTGTCCTCCTTCAAACTCCCCGAGTGAGGAGGAGCCTGTGGGCTGTAACTTCTGTGCTGCAGAACTTATGCCTGCAGCCCACTTCTTTAGGCATTTGTGAAGGGCTGATATGGAGTCACAGCTCTTTTTCATAGAGTTTCCTCCTAGCTGCTTTGGCCAAATATAGAGCCACTGTTATAAATTCTGTCATTCTGACTGATTTAATTCTAAAATGCATTAACTAGGAGCTCAGGCTCTCATCACTAACTGCATTTTGCATTGGGACTTACACATGTAAAAGCTGCATTGTGAGATGCTTATGTTTACAATGCCTTATTTGTCTGTTTCATCCAGTCCCTGGTAACCAGTACCTTTTGATTTTTTTTTCTGACTACATGAATGGCTTTGTTTTTCATTTCAAGTTACCCTAAAATATTCTCCATATAAGGAACGGATTGTCCTGCTTCTCAGAGTAGTTGTGTCTTCTGTGAGATTTTTGCTTTCTTTCAGGATGGTTTTGAGGAAGTATATTCTATATCTTGCTGACTCTTTTGTTTAAATATATTCTATAGCTTTAGTAAGGTTCTTCCTAATCCATCATTTTCAGAGGTTCACACCATTAAAAAGGAAGCAGCAGAAGTATTTCATTAGCAAACAGATACTATAACTCCACAAATGAAATCAGTTTGCAACTCAGATCAAAAACATTTAAATCTCAGCTGGAATTATTTTAAAGTAATGACAGATCTTTACAGTCCCTGTTGTAAACACCTGGCTGGTTTCCAAGTTTACTTTGGCATTCCTAGATTTTCAAATTCATTATGAAATTAGTAATTCATAGCCATTATAATATTTTTTTTAATTTATTTTTCCTTGTCATGTACTTGGTTTACTGGAAATCACCTGTGTGTACTTCAGCAGCATTATCGCCTCATTAGGAGAGGAATAAAGAGATACAAAAGGTTTCTTAGTCAGTTGTACTTCTATTTCCAGCATGCCAGAATCAGAGTTTCTAAAAAGTCGCTAGCTCTTGCAACTTTCTACTTTTATCTAGATGTCTAATTAAAATCAGAGCTGTCTAGGAAAGTGTGGCTCTGAAGATATAGAGAAACTGAAAATCCAGGACATATTATCAATAAAGTTTTCAGCAAAGAACAACAAAGAATTCAATCAAATGTATTATGGTTTTATTACTGTTATTTTAAAAGTCCCATCTGAAACATCTATTTTTCTTTTCTGCAAGCAAATATTTCCATCCCTTTCTTAAATCTATGCCACACACACACACACACACACACACACACACTGCTTCTTCTCCAATTCTTCAGTAAATATAAAAAGAACCACATTGATTCATAAAAATACATAGCACTTTGCAGTAGATGTCTTGATTGTTTCCTAAATTATTTTGCTTTTACTTTCTTTCCATTTGGACTTTGAGTGAAATGAAGAATCACATCTCGTCAGACCCTGTATCCAAACTTTGTAGGGATCACCATAGAATCAATCTCCCCTAGAGCAGAGACACAGCTTAAAACATCCTCAATAGGGTAAATGCTTATCCACAGATCACTCTATCCTCCTCCACTAAACTCTCTTAGAAGAATGTAATTGCATTCTCCAAGACCCAGATCATTGTGTACAGTCATTTTGTAATGAGAAAAATATAGGATTAAAAATGTTATCTTCTGTTGGGGATTCCAGTGCTGTCTGATATCAATCAGTCTTAAAATTGTTGAGATCTTTGTTTGGCTGTTCTGATGTGGAAGTTACCTTCTAAAATAACTGCTTTTTGAAGAGTGGTTAAAAACCAGAACTCTTTGTGTTCATTTATTTCAGTGCTGACATTGCTCATTAGCTTGCATACCTTTTTTTTAGAAGTGAACAGAATTATCAGTCTCAGTCCTGTAGTATTAAGCTTTCCTATTTTACTATATTTTTATTGTCTCATCCTGAAAGATTGAGGTCCCTTTTCTTATATATTCTGTTTTTAGAATGTAGGTGACCTGAATTGTCCATATCAATTTAAGTGTCATCCCACCAGGTGAGATTTGTTAAAGCAAAGTTAGACAGTTATATATATTACCATCTATGCCTGAAATAGCTCACCGCACATATTCTAAAAATAGGTTTTATATTTTCATGCCTGCATCACATTATTGTCATTGGGTTATTTTCATTCTGTTCTTAAGTTCTTAAGCATTAAGATTGCTGTATCTCCTTGTTCCTAACTGAAAGAAAATTATTTTTAATTTGGCAATTTTTTCATGCTGAATTTACATATAGTTAGTCCATGGCACTCTTTTGATCATGATATTCTATTATGTTCTGAACAAATGAAGTCCACTTTTTTACAAGATGGGGCTGAAAGTTTATGTGAAATTGGAATGATATGTGGAATTAAAGGATACATGGTCACCTGCAAGGTGGCAAAACTTCTGATTAGTAAGAAAAGTCAAAAAGGGCTCAGGATTTAATAACAAATACATAAAAAAATCAAGAAAATATGTGGCTACCTGTGTTCCATTTTTTGTGAGACTCTGTGTGTGTGTGTGTGTGTGTGTGCGTGTGTGTGTGTATGTGTGTATTGGCATCTCTGGAACACTTGCTGGAAATATAAACAAGAACAGCAGCAAACAAACTGAGAGAATAATTCTTCTGAGTCTGGCAGCAGACAATCCAAGCAGCAGATCATTCCCAAGATGTAATGTGTATATTCTTCTTAAATATTTACCTCTTCCCATTTTCCTTTGCATGTGGTATTTTTTACAGAAATATAATTTTTATACAGTTATATTTAGCTGCTTAAATATGGTGAGATTAGCAGCCCATGATGCAAACATGACACTCTTTAAGTTCACAGCAGTTTCCTTGTGATTTGTACAAGATTTATAAATATTAAAGTTACTTCATATAAATGTTGGATATGGAACATGCAAATGACTCTAGATGTAAACATAGACTCTATATTTGCAGTTGCACTCAAAACTGTCAAAAATTGTCAAGTAATTTTAGACACTAAAGTCATATCTTTGGAAATATGCATTGAAAGGCATTAAACAAAGATTTCCAAACATTCTGGCTCATCAGTGTTTTGCTATTATTAAATCATGAAACTACACGATACTCCCAGAAATGACAAACAGCAGAACATCCACTCTTCTTTGTGTTGCTAAGGATCATTGTGCCCAAAGTACACAAAATGGAAACTGAAGGAGTGCTAAATTAATTTTTGTGCTTAAGAGGAAATAAATTTTTCAATTATATAACAACCTGTATGATGAAAAGGGTAGTCTCATCAATTTGACCTCAAATGTAGCCTTCTTGCTTTGTAAAAATCTTAGAGAACATTTTAAATGCATGTCAAAGACCAACAACTGAATGCTCACATAAAAATCAAAGGACACGAATGATTTATAGACATGAGAAAATAATGAATTCTGTAAAAAGAAAATATAGGAAATACAACTATTTTTGAACATCATTGAGAAAAACAATGTGCTTTTTTTAAAATATGCCAAAGGATTGATAAGTGCATGAGAGAAATAAGACTGAATATATAAAACATGCTAGAGCTTTATGGTAATGGGAAATTGTTCTTGAAGTTAGATGATAATGCTAAGCAAATCTAAACTATGAGATGACTTATAATGTACTCACTATATTTCTTACTTAATCCACACATAATATGCCAATCAGACAAAATGAGAACTTCTCACAAAATTCAAATTTTTCTGATTAATTCGCTTCATGTCCAATAAAAATGAGTTTAAAATAAATATTTTTAAAAACTCAGAGCTTCAAATATTTTCAAATATTTTTGCATACATTTTGTGAAGGTGTGTTTTTAAATACAATTCTATTTTCTCTGATCAATTATTCTCCTAGGAAGCAAAATCTAGCTTGGAAAAAGTGAAAGTTGAAAGCTGTCAGTCATACCTGAAATTTATTGCAATAAAAATATAAAATCCCACAAAATCACAGATAGCAATTTAACTCTTCAGTATACAAAGATCTATAGCATAAAATATTCTTGATTTCTATGTCACTAAGATGTAATAATAAATGTGTCATTGACATTTGGCATAATGCCAGACACATGGCACTTTTAAAATCACCTTATTTTTTTTTTCAGCAATTATTTCCACTCTGTGAACTATGCTACGTTTGCCCATCAACATCTACTTTAAATCTTTGGACCACATCAGTAAATATAGATTATTCTGTGGTAAAACAGATTAACTCTGCCTAGCTGTTGCCAGAATATTTAGCAGAAATCAAGTGCCTATAGAATAAGTGAACTCATGATGTGGGGTCTCCATTTCATTTAATGTTGGAAAGTCATCATTCATTGTAATTCAAATGCTTAGTATTACACTGCTAATCCATAAAATCTGAGGACCAAAATTAAGTTGGGAAAATATCTCAGAGCAACTGTATGAGACCAGATTGGAACACAAATCTGTTTTTCTCCTGTGTAAATAGAATAAATAAAATGAGTTTGTTTGCATTCTATGGATCACAGATGACAATATAGAAATTACTGTATAGAAATGTCTACTTCTCAGTTAACAAAGGAAGTTTTTACTATTGTGACACAGTCTTTTATTTTAGATCTGCCTAGTATTTTATGGGTAGAACTTTTCAGCTCATTTCTTCTTAATATGATGTATCTACTGACCGCATGACAATGAAGGAAAGACAGAGTCAAGTTTGCTCTGCCCATCCTTGATTAAGAGACAGTAATACAGTAATTATTCAGTTCCTAATTCCTTGGAACATGGTCTACAAGTCTGTTTTTATTTTATTACTTTTTGTCCAGAGACATTCATGAGTCCTTAAAATTCTTTCCTCATTTTAAAGAAATATTCAAACACTGGCTATTTAATATTATTACAATAATATAGATAGCATATATAATACAATTCCTTACTTCTGTTGCATTAAACAAAGCACAAATGTGGGGCATTCAAATGGGTTAATTTGTAACTTGTAGCTCCACAGTGGAATAAAGACAACATGTACACCTAATCAGAGCACTTTCTGTAAAAGTATCCTTTGAGAAATGGCTTAGCGAAGTAGCATGTTGTTTTAAATGAAACCTAAACTAAGAAAGAAGTTGCAAATTGTGTCAGCTTTCCAAAGTTACCTGTTTGTCACATTAACAAAAGGATATTTCCTGTTTCCTTTTATCCCCACCCTGTATTGAATTCAACACAGTGTAACATATCACAGAAAAAAAATATAAACTATACTACTTTTTCTGCATTTCTATTTCTTTGTATATTCAATATTTTTTAAAGTAATAAATCATCTTAGTCTGTTCTAGTTATCATTAACCTTTTTATTTTCCCACAAACAATAATTCAACATTTCAACAATTTCAAACAATATTTCCTTTTAGCAAATGCACATATTTAGATTCAAATTTTATTTTCAGAAATGAGAAATAGTATTTTGAAAAAAATTTTGGGGGATACTATTTGCATGTCTTTTACTGGAAAAAAGTGATTAAATGGCTTTGCTTGTCATGACTAAGCGAGTCAGAACCTCTCTAAAATTCTAAGAACAGCTCTACCCAAAGAGATATCTTTCACCCTAAAAAGACACTTTCAGTTTTTCCTATAGACTCAGGATTTGTCTTCAACTATGATGAATGAAAGCACTCTATGTGCAATCACTTATTTCCTAGTCAGGTTAACAGAATGAATATTGTCTATCATCATGAAAACATATAATTTTCTTTAGTTTAGTTGTTTAAGTATAATGCAAGAATGGTTATTATGAGAATTCAAATGCATGTAAATGATAATATATTTAGAATTAGCTAACTAGCCATAGCACTTCAATATCCATTGCCTGCTCTTTTTTATGTTCTCAACTTTTTAGTGGTTCCATTCTTGAAGCATCTACCTTTATTACAGAGGAGGAAAGGAGATGAGCCACTTCAGTGAAAATAATTGGAATTTATTTAGAAATCTAGCCAATGTAGTTAAAGCTGATAGACATTGCACTGAATCCAGTCTGTTGAAGGCATTTGACAGCAGAGAGAGAGGGATGGAGACCAGAAGCAGTTAGCCAGAAAAATAGAAGGAAGTGTACCTTGCTCATTTGTAACAGCTGGATGTGTAAGCCTGTATCTGTCAAAGCCTTAATGAAACCTAGACTAATAGCCAAAAAGTTCAAAGCGGAAAGATGCCCTGCTAAATGAAAGGTCAGCCTTATCTCACACAGCAATTTAAGCTAATTAAATATAAGCTAGTAGTTCTAGGTTCACTTTATAGCTAATGGAAAGAATTTGGTGTATCTATTTTATGATGAGAAGATTTCTTATTGGCTTTCATCTCCTTATTAATTTCTTTTATGGAATACCTTTACTGCTTAAATTTAAAAGTTAACTTTAAGCCCTAAATTATACCGCATAAACATTAGCCATGATGATTGAAAAAAAAAAATCCTATCCAGATCTAAAAGAAAGGTTGATTTCTCTTTAGTAAGACTTAGCTTCCCAAGTTGATTGTGCATGGAGCTTGAAATTCTATGCAAAAAATGAAATAGAATTGAAAATCATAGCTGAGTCATTTAGTATGTCATGAATCTGTAACTTATAGAAAGAAATTTCTCCTGAAGAGGTTCTTTGGAGAAGAGTATGAACCCATAGAAACTACTACAATGTTACCTGATTTGCAGCGTTGATCTTGGCAGGATCAGTGAGTAACAACTCTTCAGGTTTATTAAACTTAACCAAAACAAACACCCAAATAACACCCCCTGAGGCCCCCCCAGAATCTTTATTCTCTTTTTCTGAAGTAAAAGTGTTTCCTTAAAGGAGTTCCAATCCTAACCTGAGTGTAAAGTGTATACTTCACAAAGCTGCCCACTGTTTCTCCACTAGATAGAGGCAGACAGTGTGAAATCTTTAGCAATAGTTATTGCAAAGAATCACAGAGTCATGGAATAATTTACCCTGGAAAGGACCCTAAATATCTTTCAGTCATCAAAATATATTTGTTTTCTCCTTTTACCACCTGTAATGTTCCACCCTATGAAGTAAATTATTCTTTTTAAGAAACAATCAAAAAAATCTTTATGTCATGAACAGCTTCACAGCCAGTTACTGAACAGAACTTGAGAAAGTTGAAGAGTTTCTGCTATTTCTGCTGCTTTTCCTTGGTAGTAAGGCATTTCCTCTTTATTTAACCTTGGTATTGGCAAATATTGTTGTCTGGAATAAATTTAGGTGATACAAACCTCTGAAATATATCTGAATTATTTGACCATTCCACAATTAGTAAAAAGGCAATAGATACAGATGCTATTCCTCTGGATCCTTCTGGAGATTCACTGAGACATACATGATATTTGAGAAGAAACTGCTCCACCAGATATCTTAGTGAAAAGTTTTCTGAGATTTACGTGAAAGATTGGAGTTTACATGTGAGGTATGATTACACAGTCTTAATACTAGGATTCTCTTGCCCATAAACCCTAAAAGGTCACAGAAATAGAGCAGTGCTCATCTCTTACCCTGTTTCCCATGGAAGATATATGAGAGCAGCCAAATTAGACTGACAGGCTCAATACAGTCAGTAGTTTATAGTATTACACTGAAATTTTTAGATAAAATTGTTGTAATTACTATAATGAAGTCTTTCTGGGCACTGAGTTCCAAAAAGATTTTTTTAAATTCTCAGATCATTCAATAAATATTGCCAACAAGTAAGAGTGTCTTTGGGGTTTACAGTATTTATGGTATACAAACAACTTGTCTGCTGTTTTGCTGTTTATATTTAAGGCCACCAGTAAGAGCTATAGTATCAGCACCTTCATTCCAATGGAAACATTGCCATTCCTGGCTGTGTTTGACTTCTAAGACAAACTTGTTCACCCTAAACAAAATCTGGAGTAATACAAATATACCTGCTCAGCCGTTGTAAAGCAAGATTAACAGCTTACATACCTTCTAGTAGTTAATAATTCTGAAGTCTACTTTGATTAAGCTGCTATTAGCAAATCTAGCTGCTATAAGGAAAAAAAAATTCTAGCTGCTATTAGCAAAAAAAAAAAAAAGGAGGAAAATATGTTAGTGAACACATGGCAGCAAAGTCTCTAACTGGGTCATGTGGTTTAAATAAAAGTCAGTTGTTCAACTGTTCCTTTTCACATTTTGTTAACAAAGTGTTTCACATGAGAAACAATATGTTCGTATTTTACATTAGTTCAGGGTTCTGACTGCCCTCCTCCAAGGAACCAAACTCCTGGGTTGTTCCCTCAAGCCCAGGCTGGCAGCCTGAGAATTTCTCTCTGGTATTTTGTGTACACCTGTCAAAAGCTGAGAAAAAAGAGCTTCAGAATGATCCCACTCAAGCTCTGTGGACAGCTAAAAACCTGACCAAGCATTCCATTGGAGGTAGAGACAGATGAGTCTGCTGTTCTACACAGGAAAATCAGCAGGAGATTCAGCCAGAGACTCTGAGGCCATGAGAGACACTGAACATGCATAAGTTGAACTGATAGTTGTACAGCCTTGAGCATAAACAGGAGAGAGGAATTTGTTTTCTGTCAGAATTGTATTCTTCGGGAGTAGCATAGCGAACTTCTGGTTTTCAGAAGAGAATAGCGTTCTTTTTCTTCCAACTGCTGCTTCTTCTGTTTTTGATTGAAAATAACTTATTACCTATTTTCAGAAGCAAGAACTGATTCAGGTTTTTTATGTTATGTAGTGGTTCTCTTGAACAAAATGATAGAAAAGCTCTTATGAGGTTCTGTCTGTCCTTTTTCTTACAGCAAGCAATGAAATTGTGTTTAAGTGGCTTGAAGAGTCACAGAACATTTAAATGCTTCTTTTTTCTGCTCCCTGCAATTAAAATCAGAGCTTGATTATTTTATTTTTGCTATGTTTTAGTTACTTAGAATTGCTGTAATTTCTCACTTCACCCATGTTAAACTTGAATTAAAATAGGAATTGTTTTTCTTGTTTTTAGCAGAAGTAAAGCAGTTCATTTTTTATTCAGGATTTTGTGCCTTGACCATTTTTTCCAGTCTGTTGTGCTCAAGGTGTTCTTACATCCTTTTCCATGCCCACTGTTGTGTGCAACTAACTGAATTTGGACATGTGATGTTAAATCACCCTTTTATTTGGTTTGAAGTTGTTTGAGTTTTAAAGAGATGTATCTTAAAAATAATGAATACTCTGTTTCTCTTGATACATTTGTTAACAATGTAATAGCTTAACTAGGAAATATAAGGATTATAACTCCCTGCAGTTCTCTTTTTATAATTTGTGAAGCAAGGTTAAAAGATTTCAAACCACTTATTCAGAGTGTTTGCAGAAAGCCATTTTCATATTTTAAAGCATATTGTCTTGCATATTTTGTGAATAACCATTCCTAGCATTCAATTCAAGCACTATGTTTAAACCTAACAGGAAAAAAATTGTCAGTAGTTTAGGAAAATAGGCTGTGCAACTCAGACCAGGGAATATCCCAGTGAGAGTTTTTATGTATGGGCTTTTTTATATCTGCTTTTCACAGCCGTTGCAACACTTGAAAAATAATCTCTAGGACACAAATATGTCTCAGCTTGGTCAGTGAAGAGAAGAATGGCCTAGGACTTGATTCAACAAAATATCTGCTGCTCTTCTCAGAGGTATGTTCTAACATCCTTCTTACTATATACACACCAGATAAAATGGAAATAAAAACATATTTACATCACCCTTTGAAACATTATCTGGCTACATCAAAACATGTCTTTATCATACTGAGGGCAGAACATACTTGAAAGACTCAGTGCCTCTCAGAAAATAACAGTCCAGAATAGATGTTTTTGTCTATTGTGCCCTCTTTTCCATACTCATACTTCACAAGGGTTGAAAACACAAGCAGCGGCTCCTTTCTTAGGTCTGTAAATGAGCTGATAGAACAGAATCAGTAACTCTCCTCCAACCTTCTATTCGACAATTATTGCATCATTTGTTTGTTTGAACTTGACTCTTATTAGCTGCACTTGATGGTCTCTGGATCCTGTACTGGGAGGATTTATATACTTGAACATCTGCATTGAAATGCATCGAAATTCACCATTTGAATTTACATATTCCTTGGAGCTCCAGCCAATGCAGCCTTTTTTTTCTCTGGTTACTGATACTATTTTACATTTGCGTATGCATACCAATGTGGACATTAAAACACAACTGATAAATCTTTCCTTATAAGTACCTTTTTTTTTTTTTCTCTAACTGAAAAAAAAATCTAGGAAGTTTAGCTCAGGTGCAGAGATCTTCATTACAAACAAATTAGTATGCACAGTGTGGAATCACACTTACTGGTCAAGTTAACATTCCCCTGAAGAAATTACTCACTTCACTACCACCAGTGTCTAAAGATATTCACTTGATGGAATGTCAGCAGTAAAATTGTCAGCTGTAACCGATATTTTCTAGGTTCTGAATATGTTTAGTCTCTTTTAGTCATAAGACATCATGAAGTGGTGATTAGGGATAAGTGTGTATTTATATGGTTCAGATACGCTCTTGTAATGTCCAGTTTGCTAAGGCCACAGGTTTTCCTAAGTGGAATATGTGTTCTCTCATTTTGGGTCCATCATGTCTTCTAATGGCCAAGGACTTAGGATCCTTACACTTTTTACCTTCACCATTTCACATAAAAGCAGGTTTCATTGTAAAAGAATGTCTTTAATTTTTTTATTATAATAATTCCACCTGCTTTCATAGTTTTTTGTTTTAATTTCCCTGATGTCATGCATTGGAACATTAAAAGATAGTCCATATTTGCCCTCTTTTTAATTCACGATTTTATAAAAGTCTCTCAGAACATGAACTGCATACTATACTTGAGATGGAGCTCTTTCATTCATTTCTGCAGTAAAAATTAATCAAAAATAAGAGACCAGCAAAAAGTAATCAAGTTCAGTTTTTCATTAAAATAGTCTTCTTTTTTTTTTAAGAAATAATTGCTCATTTAATTTTATTAAGAATACATGTATTAGTTTTTCAGCATGTTTTTAATCAACAGTCAAGAACACTCAGAATTTTTAAGGCATCCTGTAACAACTCACTTCCAGCTCTTACAACCTGTGCGTACCAAAAAACTAGAGAGCTGTGATTGGAGTGCTTAGAAGACAGAAAAATCTCAAACTCTTAAAACAACACTTTACTAGATTGACATTAATTAACATCACATGTTGATAATAATTAGTTATTGCACATTGTTAATCATTATCACTGCACACTGAAAGCAGTTCTCCCTTAACAACCGTACTGCACCAGATGTGAATACGCAAAATCACAAGGACAATGCTGTGCAGTCAGCACTAATGGCTGCAGACTGTGATGTTCATATTCACTGACTCAATGTGTGCTCACCTGGGCTCCTCTCCCTGCTTCCACCTCCCCATACCCTAATTCTCCTACGCACCCGTGCTTGGCTACTTCTAGTTTTTTAAGGCAAAACCTTATCCAGCTCTACAGCATGCACACAAAACCTCAAGAGGTCTTTAGTCCAACCTCCTCCTGAACGAAGGGTCAGACTGAATTTGCAGCAGAATGTTCTTGCAAACCTTTGATGCAGCACAACATCCCTGGGCAATCTGCACCACTGCTCAACCAAGGGGAAAAACTCTTGACCAGAATGAAGCTGTTTGGGTTTCCAGAGCCTCGCTGCTTTCAGCCTCTGCTCACACTGGCAAGACAGTAAGAAAATCACCCAGGGTAATGAGCTACTTGCTGCCAAGTGCACAGTGCCAGTTCCCATAACAAACTGGCAACACAAGGCATGGCTGGGACTTGCATTGTCAGGCACGGGTACTGCAAGGCCTGTGGGCTGTCACTAGCAGGGATAGCATTGAGTTTTTGGGATGCTGGGTATAGAAAAGTGTCTCCAATTATGCAATTGTGGTTAATATTTTAGTATAAAACGAATATATAATATTCACTGAATATAAAATCTGCTCACTCAGCTTCATTTTTCATGGGTAAAAGCAGGCCTCCATAACTGGAGGCCCGCTTTATGCATGAAAGATATGCTTTACCCAAATATATTATAAATAAATATATTTATAATGTTGAAAGTTTTTAATCTATTTAACTTCTTTTCAAAGTGGTTTGAAAATACAAGGCACAGTGCAAGCATCAACTCAGAATCTTATGGAATGAAGTCACTGGTGGCATCCTATTGTAAATAATAATCCTTACTTAGCTATAGCTTCATAATAAATAAATCTCTGCAAACTTCAGATATTTTCTGTAAATGCAAGCATACTGTAGGAACCTGGTGGAGCGTAGCTGTATGTATAACTACTTCAAACCCTCAAGTTTGTTATGCTTTAAATAACGATCTCTGAAAGTGTTAATTAATGTTAGTTTAATATTAGTTCTTATTATATGTTCCTCCACATACAAAATAATTTTACTCATGTCTTAATTATTACAATTCCTATTAATTTTGCATTTATTATAGAAGGGCTTATTTTTGTAAGAACTTCTTTAGTTTCTTGCTTATCTGTGAGGTTTTTGTACAATTTTAAGTTATGTGTTTCTCCTGGGTCTTCACACCTTCCCCTCTTATATCTCACTATATCTGCATAGTTCCTTTGGTGATTAATTACATTTTTATATTTCTCTAAGGTTTTTATTTTGTAATCAGCTTTGGAAGAAGAAAAAAATTAATATATTAGCTGCACCAGACATTTATGCTTGCATGTGTCTATTAATGAAAGAAACTAAAATCCAGAGTTTCTTTCATCTCTTATCATGATGATTGTTTCTAATTACACTGAAACATAAAACAAGAATTTGATTGGGTTTTTCAGGAAAAGGAAAGAGTGACACACGCATTTTAAATCTCTGATACTTAATCTTTTATTGCCTTTTATCTGTGAGTCCTTATTGCTATCCATCTCAATATTGCAATTCAGAAAACATAGAGGCTAATGTCAATGATGAAATTCCAAGTGATCAAGGCACCTAATTTTTTCTCCCAATATATTTTTTATTATGTCTCTCCAAGATTTTTCTTTACATTTAATATTTTTTTATATTTACATATTATTTATTCTTTCACGTACTTCAATTTTATAATTTTATTCTGTAAGTGAATAACATCATATAAGAAAAAGCAGGAATATCAGTATATTATTTCTGGTATTAGAATAACATATCCAGAACAGAATTACAGTGGGAGATCAGATGAAATCCATTCTGTTTAGGAAGTGTCTTCTTTTTGGTAAAAAAAATAAAAAATACCCAGCAAAAAAAATCAATCTTTCTACCACATTTGATTATCCCTTTGTTTCCTGAAATAGACACTTGTATGGATTAAGGTTTGAAAAGGAATTCTAGGATGAAAGTATTACATAAACCATAATCAGAGTGTGTTTCTGTGCCTCACGCTGTGTTGGCATATCATAGTTTGTATCAATTCTAGGTTAACTTTGATTAATTTAACATTTTCTTTATATTACTTTGATAACTTTAACATTTTCTTACATTTAAGTTACATTAAAAGGCACAGGTATTCTTACCATTGTGTACTAGTTTCAAAATGCAAATTACTATGGTGTATTAGTATTAGCATAGCATTTAATATACTGATAATTATTGGCTGCTGATCTGATATGCAGTCTTCTAGATGTTTGCTTCTTAACAGCTTTATTCTTTTTCTTCCAGTCATAATCCATTTGTTTATTCTCTGCAAAAATAGATTACTGGAAACAATCATACAAATCATACATAGAACTACAAAAGTTTGGAGTAGACCACACAAAAACAATTTTCTTTTTTCCTATATGGTAATAAGGCAAATGAATACAAAGATATTCCATAAAAAGTTCTCCAAAACAAAGAACATTGTTCTAGTTTTGTTGTGAATACAATTCTTTATGTGTCTAACAGACTTTAGACTGTGCATTTATGCTATCAGAATGCTTAGGGCTGTACTAGCTCTAAGCTGGCAAAGTCTCCTCTTCATGACAGCAATTTCTTCTTTTAAAGATGGGCATTTCAGGCAGTACTTCCCCACCAAAAGTATTGGAGTTGTACATGGCATAGCAGGTGTCAACTTTATTCCAACTTACTGAAAGACAAAGTGATCAAATTACCTGATAACTACTTAGCATACATGAAATATTGATTTGAATATTGAGATGGTATTTTCACAAGAAGAGAAAGATCTGATCTTTAAGTGTGACTCTGAAGATATTAAAAACTTCATTTTTTCCCTCTGTGCAGCACAAAGGAATCTGTCATATGACTTTGCCTACTATCAAGGAGTTACTCAAGACCAGGTATCCCACAAAAACTCACTACCTCATCCCATTAGACCTAAAGGCAAAGTTCAAAATTAAGCCTCAACATAGGGACAACAATATCACACTACCACTTTCACCAGCAAACTGCATTGTTTACCCTAATTTGTGTAGCTTCACCAGAAGGTGTAAGTGCACAACTAATTAGATTGCAGTAATCATTGTAATAATATTCTGAGAGGAGGGATCTGTGGATCAAAGCCCAGGAAAAATACAGGTTATGTTGTCAAGGTGAATTTGCACTAATCGTCTTTTTGGCATTGGGTTCTGAGGTGAAGTGACCCTTCATAAATAAAGGAAAGCTGCAGGCCTCCACCCTCAAATGCTGCTTCAGTCTGTGAATATTAATCTTTCCTTAGTACCTATACAGATGAGAAGAGCAGAGTTGTATAAGAATTTTCATTATTTGGCATTTCCTCTTGGCTTGCTAAGGCACTGAATTATTCAGCAATTGTTATAATAATTAATGCTTAAAAAGAAACCCAACTAGTTTTCTCCACTCAGTGCATAGAGAATTTAGAAATTTCATTTCCCAGGTATGTGGCAAATATCAGGCGTGTCAGTAATGTGCTTGATGCACTTAAATCATTATTTCTCTCAATTGCTTCCTTCTATTGCAAAAAAATGCCATTCTTGTAATATATTTCCTTATTATTTCTTTGATCAATTATGCTCTCAGCTCTGACTTTGATAACATATAGCAGGTGTTGTGGCTTTTAGTGCACTGTGATACTGTCAGACTGGAAAGAATCTAGCATAAAGCAGCACATTTACCTTTATTTAGTAGAGTTGGTACACTACCCTTTAGTGCCTACTTCATTTTTTGTAGTTATGTGAAGGTATAATGGGAAATTCAGGTGTGTTATACTTGCGATCAATGTTTCAGGAGGTAAGAGTTGGGTCTTCATATGAATAACCCAGGAAAATTACTGAAAGATATGCTGGAAAAGATGATCTGAAAATATTTAGTGGGAAAGAAAAATGTCAGATATTAAAATAAAAATCCCCAAAGCAACACAAACAGAAAAGCCTGAACCAAAGCAGATAAATAAATAAGACTTCTTTGTACAAGATATATAGACAATTGAAGGTACAGTATCACAGATCTGAAATAAGGAGTGTGAAGATTTGAATTGTGTTTCAGTGGCAATATTTTTGCAAAATGCAAGAAAAATGGAAAAAAAACCAATCATGCTATTATCTTACTTGTGTGAACCGGGAATCAGAGCAGTATTTTATTTATGTTATTTATATTTATTTCCCTTCTGCATTTGTTCTGGTTTTGTTCTTGTAATCCGTCTCAGATATATTTCAATAAAAATAATGATGTCTCTGGTTTGTGTTCAGGTGCTGTTAAGACTTCCACAGTAGCCTTGGTTTTCTATAGTTTTTAAGATACTCCAAACATATTACTAGTGAAACAAAGGACAAATTATAGCAGATGAACACAATGAAATAGTGAGGTAATAAGGATGTTCGTAATGAAAATAACTCTTAAAAATTTTAATATAAGTCTGACAATGACCAAAATCAGATACCACGGGAGACGTGAAGGAAGCCTTGCAGCAAGTGCAGTGACCTCAGCTGTTCCCCTTAACAACAGAGAATCAGGATCAATCCTTGGACATGAATCCAAGGACTGTGGGCTGGCCTGAATCCAGGCTGCTTAGTAGCAGTTGCATCAGGATGAAAACAGTACATTCATGATTTGTACCCTGCAATGGGTCCCCTGCGATGCCTCTGCAAGGCTGGTTTGTATCTTTTTCTTTTCACAACAAATGGGGTACAATGAAAGGGCTGTGCTGCACACTACCAAAGTGCAGTTTTTTACCAGATTTTGAGAGCCAGAGATTCAGTCTGGAGTTGTAGCAAAGTGGAGCAGGGGGAGCAAAACTTCAGGCAGTCTTATGGTTTTGCTGTCCTTTATGAGTACTCCTTTGAGATAATTGTCTTTAGAATGAAATAGAATATTTCCTTGGGAGAACCTAGACTCACTGGGATTAACTGTTGAATGAGGCCAGCAAAGGAAGATCCAAATCCTTATCTTGTTTCCTTGCTCGCTGTTTTTTTAGCAATATAGATGCACTTGTGATATTTATTTACTTTCCTCCTATGGAATGTGGTGGGTTCACCTGGGCCAGCTGCCAGACCCACAGGGCAGGGGAAAAATGGGTTTTTAAAGCCCCTGGGTTGACATAAAGGCAGGGAGATCACTTATCATAGCAGCTCCAAAGAGGACTGACAATCTGTATTCCACTCAAAATTCTCTGTGCATTCAGAAAGGATGCACTTTCCCCATGATTTATCAATTGGCATTAAAAACCATTGGTTATGTCCTCAGAAGTTCTAATAGAACATGAGACTGAACTCAGGTTTTATCTAGTCTTATCTGTGCAGGATGGCTCTAAGGCATATCTTAGCAACTGGCTCCTCAAACAGTCCACACCAAGCAATATTTGAATTCCCATTTCTCCAGTACCACAGTACAACATTTATGTGTATTTGTACTCTTGCCATGCCAGTAGCAAATATTATCTTAGCATGCTGCATTTCACCTCATAAGGGAATAAGAAAACTTATGATGTTCCTTTATTACAAAGAGAGGAACTCCAGGGCTCAATTAGTCCAAGAGCCAAAGTGAATTCTGTGCATTCAAATCAGAAAATTGGAAAGAATTATTGGTTGTTGTAATTTTGATGTATTCTCAGCCTGGGTAGAGATTCAGCAGGGATGAACAATCCAAACTTGTCTCTCACACCTGAGTACTGAGTTATGTATATGACAAGCCCTAATGGGGGATTTCTGAAGGATGGCAAGTCCTGCTTTATAAGGGAGGCTATAAGTAGGTTTATTATCATAACATGTGAATTATTATTGTTTGTTCTCTGACTGTGGCTGAAAAAAAAGACAATTTTTAGTCTCATATTTTCTAACTGAAAAGGTTAAAAAATTGGTGTCTTGAAAAAAATTACGTACAATTGCAGCTCTTTTATTGTTTTTTGAGCATTTTTTAATTGTTCTTTTTTGGCATGAGGAATATTTCAAACTTTGTAATTTTATAGCAATTTTAAAATTTTATCCTTGAAATGAATCTGTTTAGGCTGATAGGCCAGTGTCATGGTTTGAGCCTGGCACAGAGCCAGTGCCCCCATGAAAATGCCCTCACCCTGGTGTCTGCTGTGAGATGTGACCAGGAATAAGCAAAACAGGCTCCAGCTTAAACATAAAGAACACTTTATTACCTAAACTACAGGAAAATAGGGAAAAACTATAAGGAAAAGAAAAAAAATTGAAAACCTTACAAAAAAAACCACTTTCCTCCTCCCCACTACCTGAATTTCCCAATCCGATACATTCTCCCAAATCACCAACTGCCCAGCGTGGCACCACACTTTAGTATACTCAAACTTCAGTTCATGAAGAGGAGAGGAGTCCTTCTTGTTCCATAGGCTTCCCCTGGAAACACACTGAAACCTCTGTGCTTCCATGTCACTTCGGCACCGCCCGGAAAAGTCCTTTTGCCGCTTGTGACATCTTCCTTCCATGCCCAGTGCTCTCACCACTGTGCATGGACCAGAGCTGCTTTTAGGGTTGTCTTTTATGGATGCCTTGTCTCACTCCAAAAAGGCACAGTCTCTGCTTTGGGACATCTGTCCCCCCCACATTTTTCCAACCCCCTGGGGCCGAGGGGTCCCCACGATGAACCCTCCTTCCTGGTTCTGAGGCACTGCCTCCCCCTAAGTGCAGTCTCTGTGTCACAGGAACAAACTGAGTCCATGGCCACAAGAAAAGTCCAGCCAAAAGGCCACTCCAAGCATCTCTCTCTTCACTCAGCCAGTCTTCTCTACATCCTTCAGGCCAGGTCCTTGTTTCATCTTATCTCTTATCTCCCTTCTTAGTCAGCTCCGAGGAGGATCAGCATTCTTGCAAGGCCCCAACCATGAAAGAAAGGGGTTAAAAATTTCAGTCTCTGCCTGTCTCAGAACGACGATATTCCCACACGCGCTGCTGCTGCGGCCGGCCGGGCTGCACCCTTCTCCCCCCTTTCTCCTCCTGGGCCGGCTGCTATCACATTCCGTCTCGCCGACTCTCCTCTCTCTCTCTCTCCTGGGGGGGGGGGGGGAATGGCTGCCCGATGTCTCTTGGGGCTCCTCCACCCTTCCATCCTTGAGGGCCTTCTCACCCCCATCTCTGTCCAGGCCCCGGGCCTACCGCATGGCTGCCCCTCCCCCGCCCAGCAGCAGCGGCTGGACAGGGGAGGGAGATCTGACCTCTTCTCCTCGACGTCCCAAGAGAACCTCCCAGGGCCAGAGCTCTGCTTTTTAACCCCTGTGTATTCTCGGAGGTGTGTCCAAACCCCACTGGCTACACCAGGTGCCAGTATCAAACTCAGAACATCCATTGGTTTGACCACAGCTTCCCAGAATTCCCACTTCTTCCTGGTCAAACCACCACAACCAGAAATATTTAATTAAGTTTGGACAAATATTCATATGATTTATACTGCATACTCGGTTCTTCCTACAGTGTATTGTTACAACATTGCAATGCTTAATCTTTGTTAAATTTAAGGCCCTGTGGAGGTGCATTATTTTGAAGGTGATTTGCAGAAAAAAAAAAAAACAACTCATTTCATCATATTGTAGTATAAATAAAAAGCCATTAACTTTCAAGACATTTTTTTCCTGCGTTTAAAGATTAATTCAATCAAATCAGAATATATTATTCCCAGATTATCTGGGGGTAGAGAGGTGGTAAGAAAAGCTTTATTTACTTTACTTTTACATTTTCTTTTTTCCTTAGGTTTTCTTTCTTTGTGTGATTGAAAAGGCATTGTTGGTTGTACGTCAAAGAACAAATTAAAGAGACTTTCATTATCAAAACAATGAAGTTACATACCTGTTAGTGAACAGTAGCTTTTGATAGCTTTACAGAATTACTTTGTTCTTTTTCTAGAACAAAACCAAAACTTTTTGTTGTTTTACCCTTTTTAAAACCTTTTTGTATACTGTCACATCATGTTTAGGTTGCTTTAACTCATCAAAAACTCTGAAATTACTTTCTAGATTCTGTTTTCAATAGTAACTGAAGCTAAGGAGTAGAAGCATTTTAAATGATGCTTAGCTTGTCCATCTGACCATAGTCTGATTCAAATCTGTGTTGGGCCATTTTTAGGACACACTGTCCTTATGATATCCTCTCTCCCTCCACCTGTTCTACACTAAGCTCCAAAGCAGTCTCAGAGGATAAATCTTTCCAGAAGTGCAGCTTCTTTTATAGACACAAGACAAGTCCTGATGAGTTTATTCAGAGCCTGCGCCAGAGTCTGGTACTTTACTCCTCCTATTTTAAATCTGGCTGACTCAGGGAAGCATTTACCCCACCAGCTGATCCAGTCAGCTGTTGAGAGTGGTTTACCTACAGCAGAAGTGACCCTCTGGTCCCCTTTGTGCTGAGATTAAGTCATCTTCTTTGCACTGCTGTTTAAGATGAACAGGCATATCAACACCCTTGCCCACATGAACCTTCTTCCTCTGTTGGGTTTTCCTCAGTGAATCCCATTCCAACCGTAGGGGTTTAGTCAGTAACAACCTGCTATTGATGTTGAAAATTCACCTGCCCTTTTTCTGTTCCCTCTTCCCTTCCCCTCACTGGGACTCATTTTTCCTTATCCTTGCTGTGTTTTTATATTTGGCTTTATAATTGCTCTGTAATACAGTAACACATTTTTCATAAGTGTATGAAGATTCAAAATCACCAGATAGTTCAGAAAAGGGCCTCAATCTGCTTTTCTAGGCCAATAATTTTAGAAAAAATTTTTTTTCCTTGACTCACAACTTTTTTGAGGATTATATTGATCTTTCAATTTCCTGATTAAAAACCAATTTGGAATATATTTATATTTTAATGGTGAACAAGCAAAAATATATAATGGTATAATCATGTACCTCAAGTATGATTTTTTACTTGTCATTCTGTAGCACAGTATCCACTCTAATTAAATAATTTCTTAATTTCTGCACTTAACTAATACCCTAAAATTAAGATAATTTTTTCATATTTAAATTCAATAATAATTTTATATTTAACATTATTTGCCTAACTTAAAATAAAAATACCTAGGTTAAATTCTGTTGTCTTAATTCTAGACTATATTTTATTTAAATCACAAAACTGTTCCAATGCCCTGAGGCACACATTTATTTAGATAATCTCCAGAGATTCTTTCAAACCCTAACCATTCTCTGATTATAGGATTTTTTTTTTAAATAAAAATACTTTTCCAGTGAGTCTGAATAACTTTTATTTTTGTTGATCCATTTTTCATTATCTGAAATGAAAATGTTATTCAAAGATAATTCATGATTATTCCATTTAATTGGAATTATATAGTATAGCAGGTATAGACCACCCTCATCACTTGACTGTGAAAGTACATCCTGCACTATGTAAAGCAGTAAAGCTCACATCTGTTAGACAGGGCTCATTCTTACACTCAATCAAACTGAAAAAAACATTTATACAATGATGCGGTGGGGATTGATTGTTTGTTTGTTTCATTCAATCACTGGAAATGGGATCACAGCTATAATTATAGATCATGTCTCCCTGGGAAAAAGAAAAAAGAAATGAGATCAGAGCTATGCACTTTTAGGACAGGATGATTTTTTCTGAATTCTTCCCTTCATTCCCGCTAAAATGCCATTTAAGCATTAAGATTTTCAGTGCTTAAAAGGTAGAACCCCTCTTTTGTATAGCCAATAGGCATCTCATGGTTGTTACTGTTTCTTGTCTTTGAGTGAAAATCAAATTGCTATATGCAATCTAACTTTTCTCAGTCCCATTTTCTTAATAGCCTATGTTCAATCAGTTTATGTGATTATTTATTCATAGGGTCCTAAGGTAAAGAGTCATCATGTAATAAATTCTTCAGCTCCTCTTTTTGTATAGCAATTAAAGGAGATGAGGTTTTTCATTTAAAATGTATGGAATATGTAATGTTCAGTGACACAAATCAACTGAAACACTAGCTGAGGTTTTTGAAAACATTGCTCTTGAATTCCTCTTATTTGGTCATTATGTTTCTTACATTCTCTTCACGTATGTTTCAGTTGATGTAAATCCAAGTTTTATCTAGATAGACTAAAATATTTATTCAAATGAAAGCGTCAGCACTTACTGCATCTCAGCTCCTGTATTTTCCTGACTTGCAATTTTATTTAATATGTCCTACTTTATGTCTACATTGTCATGTACAGCTGGCGAGAGCATTTATGTACAAAAGAATATTCAAAATAGAAGTAACTCCTTAATAATTTGTCATTCTCAGCATTTCTTGTGGTTTTATACATATGAAAAATGCAAAGAAGCATTAATTAATCTTGTAGGGTTAATGAAGAAATTGAAATCTAAAACCAAAATGCTTTTCCTAATTGGTTAGCAAAACCTAATGGTACTTTTAAAGTCTTTAAGCCCCAGACAAAATGGGGACAATTTCAAATGTGTTGTGGAAAATACACGAACATGATGACATTGCCCTGTCACACAACAGGAAGTTTTGTGCTTCAGAGGGAAAGCTGACCTGAAATCTCTTTCTAGCCCAGTACTCATTCTATTGACCAAATTAAACTGTTCTAGGACTTTTCAAGATTTAGAAAGGCAACGAAAGGCAATTTAAAACAAAATATTTCTAGAAGTGTTTTCATTAAATTTGAAGTTATTTTTTTCTCATACACAACCTTATTTAATCTCTAGTTGGTTTTGGTTTTTTTAAATTCCACATCAAAATTCGTACTGCTTCCAGCCCAAAATATTCTATGATTCTATATTTCTATGATTAAAACATTATTGTACAAGAAGTCTTTTTTGTCATTTTCCTATGCTGTTCTTGCCTTCATCCTTCTCTTAGGTTTGAATTACTTCTTGTAGACTGTACAGTGAACTGAGTTTTGGCTTGAGCAGAAAAGAGTAATTTATTATCTTTTTATGTTTAATTTACAGCTCTTTTCTGTTCTGATTCAGCATGCAGTCTTGTAAGCGCTAATGTTGATCTAATGGTGTAAGAAGTTAAAACTGAGTCACCAGAATGAAAAGAGGGCTGAGAACTTTGTTGTTTCTGGTTTATGTGTATGCTGAACTCCAGCTTAGAGAACTGAGAGCAATACAATTTTACTGCCACAGCATTTCAGTAGCATTTCTCAGATTCAAAGCAGATTATCAGGGGTTCCTTGTCTTTGTTAAGTGCTGCCAAATTGAAATACCCCTTATGGTGTTGTTCTTGACCACAGAAGTGCAGAATGTAGCACTTGGTAACCATCTTATGCTACCTTCTTTGTCAATTTATTGCACCCTCATTTGAAATCTGTCAGATTTCTTCTACTTTTTTATTATGGAAATTATTATTTTAGGCTTAGCAACTTTCTTTCAACATATTTTAAAATATATTTATAGTGAAATTGTACTCATTTGTTCTTGTATCAGTACTATTCAGTAATTTCGAGTACTCCTGCTCTTCTGTGATGTCCCCTTTGTAATGTGTTTGATAAATATTTGGTCTTAACCTTCTTCTTTCTTCGTGTGTTTCTTCTCTATTTTTTGAAGTAGAATAAACTACATGGTATCCTGAAGTAAGCCAGGTTTTTTATGATGCTCCTTATTCTTTACATCAGTTCGAGCTCATCTTCCTTGAATGAGGATCACCAAACTGATACACAGAACATCGGTTTGAGCAGGTTCTCATACAATGGCTGTGACATCTATTCCTGTTGAACACAACCCTCCTGATGCATTCTGACATTGTAACTCCCAGTTTTGTGTCATCTCTAAAGTTCACTACCTTGTGTTTGGTTTTGATCCTGATGTGAGAGAAAGATTAACTTTTGAATAATTTTTTAGTCAGATTGACAGAAATTTCCTCAAGATTCATTGTTCCTCTTTTCAGAGACATTTACTGTTGTCTGTTCTTTAGTATGGTCTTGCACATCACATCTTTCATCACTTTACAGCTGTTTTCTTTTAATCCATAATTGTTTAAGAAAAAAAAAAAAGGAAGCCCAAATCAAGCAACCAAACCATTTCTAGCTGTCACTTTTGACTAATAATTATATCTTTACATATGGATAGAATTAATTAAATCTATACATTTGGGTTTTTTGAAATGCAGATTTAACTAACAAGATGCAATTTTACTCATGTTAATGCAATTGCCATTTATAATCTGATTTATGAAAAACACAGCTCTCCGTGTTCTCTTTTTCATGTGTCTAAAAGGAGCTATTGCCAACATTCTGTCCACATTTGCAGGACATGAACTTGCTTAGTCTTGAGCAGGCAGAATATAATAACTGATTGTGTCGTGCCTGCTGAGTGCCTTGTTTTTCCTAAATTGAATGGCATGTATATCGCACAGAATTGTTCAGAGTCAAGGGGGAGTTGCAGCTGGGAAAGGCTCTGACACAAACATGGAAGATTACAGTTATTTTACACCAACAGAAGGAAATGCAGAAGGCTGTGGATAAAAAATTCTGTCTTCAATTTGCAAACAAAATAAGTGAGCCTAATAAGATGTTGACTATTTCAGCTGTGAAATAGAGCCAGTAAGGGTATTTTTTTAAGCACCAGATAACTCTGGGGGTTTTAGATTCTTATGTATATTATTTATTTTTGTTTTATCAAAAAGCAATAGTTCAACCAGACACTGTAATGGAGACATAGTTTACTTCTATTTTCTTAAGGTACACAAATATGCAATGCAATTTTGCTAAAAGCTTGTGCCAACATACTGTTTCCTTTCTCCCATATTGACATTCTATTATTCTCCACAGGGAGCCTTAAGACCTCATGGTACCCTGGCAGTGGGACATCCATTTATTAATGCAATGTTGCTCAGTCTGTGTCTTCAAGCACAGGCCAAGTAAAAGCTCTGTCGTGCTGTGAAACTGGCTGTTCTACCCACACCTCCAAAAAAAGTGTCAAAGGAAGAGAAAATGAGCATAGGAGTAACAAAAAACAATGAGAATAATCAGGGGTATAAAAATCATGATTACTGAAAAAGGATTAAAAAACTTTGAGATAACCCATTCTAAGGAAGAACCAAACAAGAAAATAACATCAGTGATGAGTATCAAGTGTTCACCAAGTTCCTCAGGCACTTCTGAATGCAGTGTATTAGACTAATATAGATGAAGTACTGAAGATTAAGAAATAAGAACTGCAACACTTATACTCCAATTCCTAAATTCTAGTGAGGCAACTCATATCATCTAAGTTAGGTGCAAAGATAGAATGTGCAATCAATGTAAAGAATTAAGAATCTCTGAAAAAGGTAGAAGGCACCAGCATCAAAGCCCTCATTATGGGGAAATCTACTTTTACTATAGGGTTCTACAAAAAACTATAACCTCTTGTTGCCTTACCAGTAGATGCATTGGAGAGCACATGATTAATTGTGGGTAGTCAACACAGGATAAGCCTTTCAAGAGACATAAGTTGGGTGCCTTTGTCCCAAGACCATGAAGCTCCAAAGCCTGTTCAGAACTCATACTAGGGATGTGTAGATGGCTAGGAAACCCTGCTGGTCCTTCTGGAAATCTTAGCATTTTGAATCCTTTTAAAGTACAAACTTTAGAATACCCACTGACCATTTTGTCCAAGTTCTTCCTTAACAAAACTAGTGAGATGAAGTGGACTTGCAAATGACTGGGCTTTTGGGTTTGTGGGATTTTTTTCTTTTTATTGTTTAGTTGGGGTTTTTTTAGGGTTGGTTTGTTTGTTTGTTGGCTTTTGTTGGTTTTGTTGTTGTTGGTTGATTTGTTGCTTTTTTTTTGCATTTTTTTTTTTGTTTCTTTTGGTTTTATTTAAAAGATTCTGCACTAACAGATTGTTTTCTAAATGAATAGGTACTTCTGCCTGGACTTTTGGTTTGTTTTTTCTTGTTTTAGTTTTCTGCTCCACATAAATTTCACCCGAAATTCTTATCACGATAATGATGGTGGTGAAAATATCAGCACTTTTGATCATCTATCTGAGATGGAACTCTGGCTTGTCTATTACAACAACAATGTTTTTACTTTAAGGAATTAGCAATATACTGAAACAAAGGGGTTTTATTTTTGTTTTGTTCTTTTTTCTTCTGAAGTATTATCTATAAGCATACACTAGTTTAGTTCTTGTTAGAGATGAATGGTCGATCACTTACCTTTGCATTGAAACTGAATTCTTCTCACTCTTGCAAAGACAGAGTGTAAGGCCAGCCTATAAATGGCTTTTCATGGAGCTGTCTCAGTAGCTCAGCAAAGATTTGGAGAAATCATTCTTCTGTAACTAGTGGAGGGATTATAGAAAGAGCTTTAGCTACATCATTCCAGCAAGATTTCCTGTCATATCAGAAACTCCGGACCACTGCTTGCTGTGTGATATAAAACAGTTATCAGGATGCTCCAACATGTGGAGACATTGTTGATCTTCCGGCCAAGGACAAGAAAACACATCTGAAAACACATACCTCTCTGTCTTATGACATACATCCCACAAGCATTGCTGACAGCTCACACCTGCTCTGACATGCTGGACGCCAAAAGTCCCGGTTTAACCTGAGTGTATTATAATCAAGTGAGACAGCAAAGATATAACTGACAAATGGATGCAAGTTAGATGGTTTGAAAGGCAAGGCAGTAGAAGAACACAGAGTAAAGAAATAAAATGGAAATCGAAAAATATCCTTGGGGAAAAAAAAAGGAAATCTAACAAGAATAACAATAATATAACCAGAATAAACTAATAATCTAAATAATATGCCCTATTAAAAACTACTGTGCACATCATCATCTGCTATCTAAGGTACTTTGACTCACAGAAAACATTTTTTCTTAGATCAAGAGCATGGAAGCTTTCCTTTATGCTAATATTTTTGGAATATTATTCACCAGCTGGAGCCAAAAGATATTTCTTATTTGCATCTGGATAGAAGATGAGTACAATTTAGCTGCTTCTGTCTGCTGTGTTTCCTTTTTTCTACCTGGACACCTGATGAGGTTGCACATTGAGACATTTAGAGCTGAAATAAGTGAGTACATCAGTCTAACAAAAAAAAAGATTGAACTCAGATCTCTGAAAAGCAGGTGTTTTGTTCCTTCTTTTGATGTATGTCTCAGTTTTACCCTCGAACAAAAATGAGTGTTAATTAACAGACATGTGTATAGAATATATAGCAAACATTTAAATATTACCTAAATTATACACATACTTACATCTAAATATACCCATATATATGTGGATACATATTCACATATGTAGATTCCCATTAATACATCATCCTTTCTCACACAGAATGACATGAAAAAACTTATACATATCTATGGCTCAATATTGTTAACACCTACATGTACACATTAGACAGCATTTACACACATCCATTCTCTTCTCAGTTTATAAATATATAAAAATTTAATTTTCTCATAATTTTTGTAATTAAAACATTGCCATAATAATTAATTATTAAACCAAATATTTTCCAATTTCAAAATCATTCCAGAAAACTCCCACTGATGAAGGACCAGATCATGAATCCTTGACTGAAAATGGCAACCAGATCTTCACACTAATGGATTTCATTTATGCCAATCATGATTAATTATTCACAATAATCTCACAACATAGCAATGAAATAAATAGATTCAGCTCTTTAGAATCTTACGTGTGATCTAATATTTAGAAAGCAGTTTCACTGACAGCAGCTTGAAGGTTTGTATGAGTAACTTGGCTGGGCCAAACTTCTTATATTAAGAAATACTGCCAAGATTCAGTTTAATGACTGCCTGAAATATTCATGTGTTTAACACAGCTAGAATGCCATCCCACTATGTAACAGTTGCATTTATCTTCCACATTCATTAATTAAAATGAGTGCCTATATAACTATCCTAATAATTTTTCCTTCCTGCAATGTACAATATATCCATCTCTTAGCATTTAGAAGACAACATTAAAATAACTTTCAAAAATGTTTAGAGCAATCAAACACCCACTACATTTATAAAACTTAACATGTGTGCAGTTTTTCATACCAAGTTAATTTTCAGATTCAGGAAGACACGCTGTCTGCAAATGAGGACACAGTGCCCTGTGAGCTGAATGTAAGCAAAAATGCTGTGCTTGAAAAACACAATAGAAATTTCAGAAGTAGTTCTGAAAGGTGTTCTGAAGCACTTTTCACTGCAATATGGCCACAACATTTTAATAACAGAGAGTTGTGAAGATGCTTGACACATGTATTTATTGGAATCACAAAGATATTAGATAACAATTATTAACTTCAGTAAAATCAGAATGGCAGTATAACCTTGCAGTGGCTATGGTGTTAATAGGAATTTAAGCCCATGACGAAGTAACTAGACATTCCTTTAGAAATAGAGATTTTAAAATCTAGTCAACTTGACCTTTGACTTATAAATCTAAGCCTTTAGTATACATATAGATTATCTTTGAAATTCATTCTGCAATGAATGGCTCTTTGACATCCTTTTCTGCTTAGGTAGGCCTATATCTGTAGTACACTTTGTACCATTTAAGTATGAGGCCATATACTTTTTTATTGGGTTTCGCTTCCAGTAAATCTATTTATGAGACACTATTTGATTTAGATGCTATTTTCTAGTACATATAAGGTAAGTTTCAAAGGTTTTTAAGGTATTTTGAATTCTTTTATCTAAACTCATTCAACATTAGATCAGATCTATCATCATAAACTGACTCACAAATGTTTTTAACAGTAAAACTTACAGGAAGTGATTCTTTCACTACCTCAAAATTCAAGCAGTTGTTTTACTTATCATACCATCTGCAAGGAGTCTAGTTGATATCTGACTCTCTGATCAGAGACAGCAAAGCACAAAACTCCTCCATAATTCATTTTCCTTCCCTGTCTGACGTTTTTTCTACCAATAAAAAAATAGCTTTTTGCCTATTATACACTATTGATACGAGACTGAAATTTCATATAGATTTTAAAGTTTTCATAAGCAGGAGTCTTCATCTGTGAGAAATAAATGCCTCTGTATATCGCAGTGCTCCAGGATATTTTCCACCAACCCTTATCAGCATTGTCATTCACTCCAAAATTACCTGGACACAGAAAGAATAATAAAGTTTTGTCTTTTTCCACTATTTTAGCACTTTTATCCAGTCAGGAAATGTATTTCACTAATGACATCACTAAACATCTAAACTTGTGTTTAGATGTTTAGTGATTGTTGTTTGATTCTGTTACCAAAACACAGGTGTCCACTGCCAGCAGTCATGCACCAGGACATCCTGTCTTTTGTCCAGCTGCTACTCAGATCAATTTTTGTGTTTGTCAGCCATTTACCATTGTCTCAAAATACTGCTTATTGCCACCATTTTTTCATATAACCATGTGCCATTAAATTGTTTTGAGAAAGAGCAAGAAGAAAAGAAATAGAATTCCTTGCTAAGACTTTTGACTCTTTGACTTTTTTTTAATTGATTTTTCTGAATTAAACTCAAAGATTCCAGGATTTCATGTCCAAATTACTCTTAATAACTATATTGTAGCAAATACGCCATGGTTCTGTGAGTAAACACAAGAGAAATTATGAAGCTTGTGTAAGATTCTACACCAGGCCACCTTTAGGGCATCAGTCTTTAATCAACAATATCTATGTCTGAAATGCTGAAATTATATTTTGTCATTTTTCTTTTCCTCCTCAGGCTTCTCTTGCCTGATTTTGACTCAGAAAAAGTTTCAGCATTCATTCTAAATCAGATGCAGGAAAGAGAGAAATCTTCAAGTATTTTTCAGATGTTCCCATAGAACAGGTTTAAAATAAATTTTCAAGGCAAAATACTTTTTGTGTGTGTGCTGATGGTGTATAACACATCCAGCCTGCTTTCTGATTTATCTCTTTGATGACAATCTTGATTATAGAGCTGAAAGGCTCACTCTTTTAAATTGATAGTGATAGAATTATTATCAGAAACCATATAATTTGATAATTTGATACAATGTCTTACTGGACACAGAATTACATTCAAATTAAAGCTCTCAAGGAAGCCACATGCACAGCCTAGTAGCAGCAACTTAAGGGCAATGGACTGAATACTTTTTCACTGCGTCAGAAAAAGGAAGAAGGTAAAAAACCAGAAATTTTTACTGCAGGAAATATTAAAAAGTAAGAAACCAAAACACTGTCTTGGTGTTTGCAGCCCCAATAGGCAAGAGTATTTCCTGAAAGAAAGATAGAATATAAAAAATCTAGGAAGACCTTTCTGATGATTTGGCATCACAATTTCCATCAGTTCATAATTTCAATTTGTGAGCATCTTGAGCATGTGGAATTCTGGACTGAACAACAATTCTTGGTTAAATATTAATTACATACTTGAGTAAACACAAACATATTTCTGGCCTTTCTTTAACCAGACTGTCCATATGTATTTTGATGGCATCAAAATGTGACACTAAAATTTAGGAGTTATTGTATATCACTAATGTCTCTGTAAAACATATTCGCTTTTAAAAATCCTACAGATCTTCACAATTACAAGGGCTATTGGAAAACCATGCACCATGGTCAGAAATCAGAATATCCTTTGTCATGCTCTCTAAAGATGCATGAATTAAAAAGAGGCTTATATGAAGTGTTAGCTTATGTTAATTGTAAATGTTATTGCTATCAGATGCATCTTCAACTTACCAACACTGAAGAAAACAGTCAGAAGGCAATGGTTTTAATATCTTGTTTATACCTCTAAGAAAAAAGATACAAAATTGGTAAAATAGATTTATTGATGTCCTGCATTTTTTCTTCCTTTGTTGGCTTGCCAAACACCCTCTCCCTCTATGATTTATTATTCCCATATGGTTAAAGTTGGCTGACTTCTCCAGAAGAAAATTATAAGCTAGTACACAGTCTTTGAAACATGCAGATGAATCCAAGGGAATTTCTAGATTTCAGAGTAACACAAATATGATTAATCTGTTTGTGATAACAAGAACATGTGACCAGCAGCTCTGTTTATCACCAGGGTAAAGAAGTTTCTGAGCTGCAGTTCATATAACACAAATTTCTATGTATCAAATAGACTTCAGGATATCTATGCAGAAAGCAGAATCTGTGTCTGCATTCATTATCCACCTTCTGAATAAGTTCTTTTATCTTTTTCCTTGCCTTACAATAGTAGAAATAAGAAAAATTTCTTTCCTGACCTTGAGGCAGTAGCTTGCCAAAGCCTTGCTAACCAATGTATTTGTGGAGCATATAGAGGACTACTAAGGGGATTTTCTTTAATATCTCTTCAGTAGCTGACAAGGCCCAAATAAATGTGCCCTTGCAATTTCCTTATGGCAATGAAATGAAATAAAATTCCTTACTCTATATTCAACTTTGCTTTCCAGAAGAAAAAAATAAACAGTAGGCTAACATTCAGTCTATGCAAGAGGGAAATATGTTCTAGAGTAAAGAAATTAAAAGAAACTACAGATTTTTTACCATATCCCAGAAAGAAATTTGTATTTGTTACTTTGTCAGAAATGGCAGGAGATTTATTCACTTCAAATACCAGATAGTAAGCTATGTAGTTGTGGGCAAAAATACCTTTAACTTATGAAAGCTATATAGTTTTTAAGGTAGTCTTGTTCACATATTCCTTTCAAAAATAAAGCTACCTTTGGCTACTGATGTTTTTCCCACTTCAAAATTAGACAAAAATACACAGTGTTTGTCTACCCTCAATTGTGCCAACACCTGCAATAGTAACCCTAAAGACAGATATTGAATAGCAAGATGTGGCCTAAGGACAAGTATAGTAAGTAAGGATATTTGACTTGGGGAATCAAGACTCTCTAGATTTGTTTTTATTGTTTTCTGTGCTGGGAAGATGGGGCTAGACTTGACAGAGTGCTTTCCAATATTTCCAGTGAAGAATTTTTCATTAGGTAGTATGAGTTTCCTGGTTCACGGAATCAGTTATTGCTCAAAAACAGAATACTAATATGAATTAGCTTTCATGCAATCTGCACAGTCAGGGATTAAGAATTTGGAGCAAATCAGAAAGATGGCCAAACAGCTAGCCTAGGTAACAGAAAGAGACACATATGTTTGTGGCAATTTATCAATTTTTGGCAGGCATTTGATTTGCTGCCTGTGTCTATGAGTAGCTTGTCAAACCAAGACCACAGGACATCTCAGTATATACTACACTATTTTCAAATATTCCTTTTTTCTGGACATTTCTTAAGATTTTATTTTTGACTGAGAAATCGTGTCTAGCCAGAGTACCTCTCTTTGACAGTTCATCATTTCCTTGATACTCCAACTGTATTTAGTAAAAGTTTTGCAAAATGCTTTGAGCAGTCTGAAAAGTTAAAAATTTTTGAAGTACCCTGTGTTTTGTAGTTTGGTCTTGTTCCCACTTGTACACTTAGTGCATATAGTGGATCAATGTACTATTGAATCACTCTTTCAAGGTTATACTGGCCTTTCTGAAGTGTGTCTACAGATGGGTACAGATGTACCTTATTTCTCTCTGTACTTCAGATTGACTGCGTTCAAATGAATAAGTCCAAAAACTGCATAACTCTTAAAATTCTTCTATGCCCATGTAACAAAACCATGGCTCCAGTACAAGTAGAAATTCACAGACATTCCACTTAAAATTCAAAACTTTTGACTTTGAATACCTTTTATTATCATTCTTTTGTATTCCAGGAGAAAGATATTTAATTATCATTACTACTGAATTCTGTCTAGTTCATATTTGCAACAACTTGACATCAGTTATTTTTGTGTTGGTAAAATCTGTGGCCTCTCACTTGTTTCAGAACATTAAGATTTAAGAAGTTTCATATGAAAGTACCATGTAGAAGATCCTATCATGAGAATGTTAAAAATAAAAGTTCCTTTCCTTTTATTGTAAAATTATATTATTTATATTATTATTTTATGATAGTAAATTTAGGATATATTTGTTATATGATAATCCATTTTATTATTATATGAAAATCCATTATATGATAATGCATTTAGGTTAACATTCTTCTTTTTTATAATCACAGAATCACAAAATATGCTGATTTGGAAGAGACCCATAAGAAGCATCAAGTGCAGCTCCTGGCCCTGCACAGCACTGTTCCCAAGGGTCACACGACGCTCCCAAGGCCATTGTTCAAACCCTTCTTGACCTCTGCCAGGCTGGTGTTGGGAGCACTTCCCTGGGGAACCTGTTCCAGTGTCCAAACACCCTCTGGGTGAAGAATCTTTATCTAATATCCAACCTAACCCTCCCCTGACACAGCTTCAGGCCATTCCCTTGGGTCCTGTCGTTGACGACCACAGATGAGGTCAGTGTCTGCCCCTCCTCTTCCCTCAGGAGGAGTTTGCAGACTACAGTGAGGTCTCCCCAAAGTCTCCTCTTCTCCAGGCTGAACAGACCAAGCCATCTCAGCCACTCCTCATGTGACTTCCCCTCCAGACTCTTCACCATTTTTGTTGTCCTCCTTCGGACTCTTCCCTAATAGCTTAGCGTCTTTTTTATATCGTGGCACCTAAAACCACACACAGCACTCAACAAGAGTCTGCACAAGTGCAGAGCAGAGCAGGACAACCCCTCCCTTGCCTGGCTGGTGATGCTGTGCCTAATACACCTCTGGACACAATTGGCCCTCCTGGCTGCCAGGGCACTGCTGACTCATGTTCAACAGTGGATGATGCAATTAGGCATTTTCTTGACAAAAGGAAAAAAAAGAGAAAAAATCCTTCCCAAATTGTATAGTCCAAAAGCCACCTAGCAATTAGATTTCAAACAGCTCAATCCTCTATTAAATGTCTGCTTGGTTTTATTTTTTAGCAATAAAAGCCTCCTTAATAAGTTTTTGATTTGTTATAATTTGTGTTTAAGTCTCTGTAAAGGGATGGCATCAGCAACAGAGTGTAAATCAAAAGCTTAATAATTTCTTCACTCATTCTGTTGAATTTGCAGCTACAGTTACAATTCATTACCTTGAAAATCATAATTTGATTTCAAAAATCCAAATATAAAAAGGGAAGACTCTCAAACCAATCAAGTATGAACACTCAGTTACATTGAGGCTAATGGGTCATTTACTGTAAGGGTCCATGTTTTTTAGTCTAAAAGGAAAGCAATGTTTTATTTTCTTCCCCTTGTAATCTGCCCATTACCAATCTGACTCTACTGTATAAAGCATTGCATTTCAATGGTGTTATGTATCTAGGAAACAGATATTTTATTTTATTCTTGTGGCTAACCTATGCAAGAAATGCAGATACAGAAAATATAAGCATCTGTCTTTAAAATTTATGCCAAAAGAAACCCTGAGCTACAGAGGAACTAAAATTTCAGGAGCCAGATTTTCTCTCACCATACTCTTTAAGGGAAATATCAAATTGGACAATTTTATTTTTCTTCTCTGTCTCTACCTTTTATTGGCAGAAAGAAGAGGGATACTGGCAGATAGAAGGTTATGGAACATTTTTATTGCTTCCTCTTTAGCTCACTTGTAAAGCTGGTAAGGGAGTAAATCTGTATTGGATGATTTCTCAGCTCAGCATGACCATCATGTAGGAAGGCAGAGAAAGAGGTTTTGCTGGGGTTTTTTTCCCTAATGCTATAGGCAGAGATCCAAGAAAGCAAAACGATCTCAAGTGGTTAAGCACAAGGCTGAATCACCAGCTGACAATCAGAATACTGAATGACACTGAGGCAATGGTGTACAAAAACACTAATTTAATTCCCTACATTGGAAAAGGAACTAAGTTTTTGACTCTTTGTTAGAGATATGGTGAGCTACAATGGAAAAGTAGTGACTTTATTGTGGTGATTTAGAAATAATTCAGTTTGCTTAACCTAAGGCTTGTGCAGATCTCACAGGATTTTAGCATTTTCTTCTTTTTTTTTTTTTTGTCTTGATATTGCCCTTAGAGATTTACATATTTGAAATTTTAATCTAGCTATATTTTTACTTTAGCTTGAACTTTAGCTCATAAAATCATAAATTCAAGATAGGAGTCAGTGGTTTTATTCAGCTGGACTGAAATTAAGTCAGACAAACCAATGCTGGATGATTTACAACATGTTTATTCCACACAATCTGGATTAAATCTTTTCAGCAAGGACAAATGATATTTCCTTGACCAAAAATCCTAGTACACATCTTCCCAATGATCCTGCTGCACATGCATAGCTCAAGTATATATGCATAGAAGGTCTGATTCAGTGTACGTTGGACTAATTCTACAATTGGCAGACATGAATATATATATTTGTGTATATTCAGAAAATCCCAAGTGTTAGACTTACCTCATGTGCAGATTGATTCCACATTCATGGAGAGTGAAATGTCTGGTATAGATCTAATTTGAAGTTGTTCTTCATATATTGGATGAAAATTTATTATCAAAGTTTCATATAGAAGTAATTTTATAAGTATTTTCAGAATGTTAATTGAAATAATTTTATTTCTAAGAATGCTGCTATAATTTAGCAATACCAATCTTTTAATATTTAATATACTTTTTCATGAATTTTAAGATACAAACCTTTCACATTATCAGACATATATCTTCTGATTAGCATTTAATTCTCTTTCTCACTGTGTTACAGATCATGACAGAATAATGAAAGTAATATGAAAAGCAGTTCTGCATATATTTTCCATGAAGAGATACTCATCTAAGATATTGAATAATTCAAGACTAATAGAAGATTGCTTGACTCTTGACAGGAACTAGTTCTCTTTCTTCCTGAAAAGGAAGAACAGGATAGTAGCAATGCAGAAAAACAGTCGTACTCCCTAATTGTATCCCTAAACTAGGTCATCCATTACTAAATATCTGAACTTGTGTAGCATTACTTGCTGACACATCCCAGGTAGCAAGAATTTTATCTTGTGTTAGTTGTCTACCATATAGCTGAGCTAGTCACCCTGGGTTCTCTTTATAGTCAATAGAGAAAAAGAGGCACTATTTAGGGAGAAATCCACCTGACCTATTTCTGACACCTACTTTAGGATGAAATGAATCGTGCCCTAGAAGTGCTGATTTCTCTTCACTGAGCAGAGAAGGAGCACAGAAAGACTAGCTCACCTGTAGAGACACACACTGAAGAGGTCTGAGAGGAGCCTTATCATTTGATTCTGGCCCTTACTTTAATCAGTAAATGACTAGTGTTACAAAAGAAGAGGAGCTTTCAAAATATGATTGAAAGCCTTGCACTTCCCAATATTCTACTATCTGGTGCCATATGCAAGGCTCAGTAAGAAGAGTGATTTCAGTTAGATGGAATGGAAAATGAACCTGAAACCAGATGATTCCCTACACCCCTGAGACTCTCTCTGATCATGAAGTTTTGAACTAAACAGAAATGACATCAAATACTTCTACATTCTTCCTTAGCTCTTACTTTCCTTGAGCATACCACAGCCCTTGTTTTGCTCTAATGAAATATCTGACCTAAATGTTTTGAAAATATTTCTTAAAGAAAAAATAATATTAGGTATATTAATATACCTTTTTTTTCCCCTGTATCTGAAGTAGTTTGACAGATTCAACTGAAATTTGAAAATTGCTTTATTTCACATTAGAGATTTAAAAAACAGAGAAAGTTTATAATTATTTCCCCTAGCACTAATTTTGTTGTATCTTCACTGAGAAAGTTTTTTCTCTTCTGAAAAAAAAACAAACTCAAACTTTCTACAAATACAATCGGACTTGGTAGCACTAATGCTTCATATTTTTAATCTTCCCTATAAAAGCAGATGCAGTCATCATATAAATATTTTTAAACTGCCATTGTAATGCTTTTTGGTAAATTTTCACTTATTTTATAATGGTGAAATGAGGAAAACGTTTTTTATAAACTACTTGAACTTCCTTTTATTTTTCTTCTTACTATCTTTTAATATTTATCTATTGGTGACTCACTGCTTGACCTATTCTAATATTCAAAAGACAATCCCTCAATCCTTTAGGTATTGTACTGTAGTTGTTACACTGGAAAGCAAATTTCAAGGTATATAATTGAAATCTATAGGGACTCTAAGTGCAAAAACACAGCTGAATGATCATTGATATTTTGTAAATTAGTCCTCTAAATAATAGATAGTCATTATACTCTTAGTAAATTTTTCATGCTCTGTACGTGCACTTAACAGCTGCACTAGAAACGATAGAAGAACTCTGGATACTGTTAATAGATAAGAGCTGATTTTGAGTTTCTAATTACTTTAAGTATGATTAAAAGAGATAAATGTTTGGACCACTCAGATATTTTAAATGCACATAGTTTTTCTAATAAATTTAAAGAAAAAGTTAGTCAATTTCAATTTGATCCTATCTGCTTCTTTTAGTATTTTTTCCCCAAATACATATTCATTTCAACAGTTACAATTCAGTCAAATATTTGTGGCAGGATTTGGAGCTCTTAATTATTTGAATATGCTTGTTTTCCAGACAACATGTTTATTCATAACCAGAGTTACTAGTAGAGTAATGGTTAATATAAGAAAAGAAAAGGACAAAGAAGATATAATGTAAAAAACCCCTAAATTATTATTAATATATGACAAATTTATTATGGACCTTTCAGAGATTTATATTTTTCAACTATGTAATAGTGGAAACAGTATTTTTGCACTAATTTCAGAGATAGAAAATAGCACTTAACAAATAATGTCATTACAAAGAATAATCTTTGTAAATAGCCACAAGTCTAGAAATATTTTTTCTCTTATCATATGTTGTGTCAGATCTAGTTGCAAAATTTATATCCCTAAAATTTTTTTTGTTGATATAAGAACGACATAGGTACTGATATTAATTCTTCATCGGCTATGTTTGCTATATCACCATTGAATATAAAGAAAAATTAGGTATGTGATTCATATATAAACAATTATGTTCAGCCTTCAACATTAAGGGCTCTGCATCTTGGAGATGAAGGCCATTCCTTAACACATGAATGTTTAGGTTGTACTAAACTGTACCCCTCCTCTCTTTGTTTCAAAGGCTAGATCATGGTGATGATAATAATTTTCTGGAATGTGGCTGATTCCCTGGATCTTCCTACTTGACCCTCAGGAAGACAGGAGGTGTGTATGTTTTTTTTCTAGTCCTCTGAAAAGAGCTCATTAAGTCACCATGTTGCCATTACTTTTCATGGATAATCTCTAGCGTCCTCATAGTGATGTCAGCTCCTTCAGTGCTTGTGGGTACCTGCTACCAAATCCCCTGGATCTGTGTTGTTCCAATTTTTGGAATGGCAAAACTCCACGATCAGACTTTTCTGCAGGTTTTAGGAACCATGGATCATTGAAAGCCAATCTTAACAATAAAGACCATGCTAAGGAAGATTTTGAATATCTCAGCTTTTTCCATGTCCTTTGTTGCCATGCACTCTGCACCACTTAGCAACAGACTCACATTTTCTAGGTCTTCCTTTTCCTGCTGATTTATCTATAGAAGCCCTTTATTGATCATGGACCTTGCCAGATGCAGATCCAAGCAAGTTTTGCTGTATCAGGTATATTAGCAGCAAAAGCAAGACTTATCCTGAGCTGCACAACATTCCCAATAGGATAAGGAACTTGTGCTAAGAACACATACAATAAGTTTTCTTTCTTGAACTATGTTGTCCTTCCCAAAGAATAAAAAAGTAATGAAATTCATCAAATTTCCCATATACATGTGATTGAAATGTTTTTTGGTCTGAGTCCCTCTACTCTCTGCACTGTTATTTTTTCTTAAACTGAAACATCATTACCTGTATTTCCTTATAGAAGGAATGAGAAGGGTACAAATATTTTTGGAACATTTTTCAGCATTTTAGACCATATGTAGCATGAATGATGTTCCAACTGACGGTATAATAAGGTGCAAAAAATTATCCCCAGTCTAGTACTGTCTGGTTAATATCTACATATGCTACATTAGAAATATTGTGTTCTTTAGACTTCATTCACCTGCCCGTGATAGCTGGTGTTTGTCCTTACCTGCAGGCAACTGAGTTGAGCCCCAGATGCCAGAAAAACTGGCAAAAGATGAACTTTTATTAAGATGATCTACTTTTTAAGAAGTAATGAGATAAAGGATTTATTTTAAAATACAAATCTTTCAAGCTAATGAAAGCTTCAGTATCTGTTTCACCAGGTCCTCATTGCTTCATTTTGGTAAGTGCAAGTTTATTTTTAAACTTAAAACAGATTGCCTATTTTCTTATTTTTAATTTTTGATTTTATTTTGATATCTAAGCATTAAAGAAGAACATTGACTGCTAATGTATTTTGAAGGCTATGTTCACTTTCCTTGTTTAAAGAATGAGACCTCCAAAGTAAGAATAAGGTCTCGCTGATCACAGAATTTAAAAAATATATGTAACAAAAATCTGACAATAATATAATTATCACTTGAGTTACTTGTCAAGCATATGAAAGCAAATGTATGGCCCCTCAAGTGTATTGTAATTGCAGGACAACTATGAGCAGGTAGATTGTTTTATATTCAAATGGAAGAATTATTTTATTTCATTTAATTTCAATTTCGGTATAAATAAATATTCCTTTTTACATCCACAGCAGTAAAATAATATTTTAAGAACTTGTTTACTTTCAAGTTTTCTATTCCTTATTTAGGCTAGTTTTGCATTGTTTTATTTCCCTTTTGCCCCCCAGTTCTGTCTAAAAAGAAATAAGATTTGGAATATTTAGCACATTGAGAAAACTAGATCTGCACAAGAATTGAAGTAATATTGAGCTGTTTAATAAGTATTTCATATTAGAGACTAGTATACTTCTATGATATGCACTGGACAAGGACTAGGAAGTAGCATGTATGAGCTGTTCATAGTACTAATTATGATTCATAAGCCAATTAAAGGGGGGAGACTGTTCTATTAAAATGATAGGAGTGCCTCTAAACTTGAATAGAAGGAATTGATTAATCTAACTCATAGATTGTAATTACTTTTGCTTAAATAAAGTAATTATTTATGGGTATACATTAAAACATTTCTACTTTAATAATATTTAAAATACATAACATAATTCATTTGCTGAATTTGGGGTAAATAGATAAATAACCAAAAAGCTCCTAACCTAAGTGTGTTCCTAATGAATATACTAATAACCCAGACACTTAAAATTAAATACCTTCTTTTGCCTAAATGGTGAACATTACCTTACAATGCCAGATAGATTAACTACTTCCAGAAAAACCTAGAGAGCAAGAAATATTTTATTTATACAAGGAAAAAACAACTTGTACACTGAAAAGTTCAAAAAATAGCTTTCCAGCTTCTGCTTCAAATCTCTCTGCTCAGTTACCTATTCACCACTGTCAGTAGCTGTGGTTTCCTTGACAGACTTACAACTTTTATTTTCTTTCAACTTTTCCTTCACCAGTATCTACACTGGTACAAATTACTGCCACTTGTCTCTTTACAATATCTCAGCCTTTCCATGAAACCTGCTAACAGCATTGCTGCCTTTTGGTGGTCCCCATTTTTATCTGCTTTGCACCCCATGCCTCTTTGACCTTTTACCATCTTTCTTCTCTCCCTACCAAGAAATAAGCAAGAAAACTAACTTAATCTGTTTTCTCTGCCCTTTGGATCAACACACTATTTTCTAAATCTCTTCAGCATCTTCCAAAGTTAATCTTTTTATCCTCTTTGTCAGGCTTCTGTTGCTTAAACCTTTTCTTTATTATTATAAACATAATTTTCCTTATTCAACATTTCTTGCCTAATCACTTCTGGGTTCTACTTGGTACATTTTATTGTCTCATTTTCACTCTATGTCTTAAAATTCTACAACTTAGTACTGTTCTTACTTTCTTTACAGCATGATTTTTGTGGACCTTTTAGTTTTGGATATTCTTGGATAGACCTGGTCTATTAATATATAACTCCATGGCTGGTGTTACCACCACAATTAGGGCTTTTTCAATGCTAGGGCTGTCTTCATGGCACCAGATCTGCTGGCATCAGATAGCATTCAACTTTCTCATCTTTATGGAAGGTACTTCTGAAGATCATTTAGTCCAACCCCTTGTGAAGGCAGCATCTCCTAGAGCAGGTTGTACAGGAATGTGTCCAGGTGGGTTTTGAGTGTCTCCAGAGATGGGAATTGCACGACCTCCCTGGACAGTCTCTTCCTTTGCTACATTCAGTGCTGTGCCACATCCAGTGTAAAGTATCTCTCCCTCATGCTGAGGTGGAACTTCATGTGCTTTACCCTCCCATATATCCCTTGTATTGCATGTGCAGAGATTCCTCCCCTGAGTGGGAGGAATAATAAACCTGCAAGATTATTCCCCAAGATGAAGCAGAAGAGATTTGCCCAAGAGCTTTGGTATGGGTGAATAACATCAACATCTACTTAGTAAATGGCTTTGCCAGACTTGATACAATTGCTTTAGTATAATGGTTTCAATATTTCATCATAGTGCACTATATTATAATCGCTTTTATAGCACTCATACTGTGCAATAAATAATTCTGATTAAAATATTTTCTCATTATTATAATAAAAACAGCTTGCTCGGAGAAGTAGTAAATACCCCACCACTAGAAACAATCATGATCAGATTGGACAGCAATCTGAGCAACTTGATCTAGTTGAAGATGTCCTGCTCATTGCAGGGGGATTAGACCAGAGGACCATTAAATATCCCATCCAACCCAAACTATTCTGTGATTTTATGATTCTATGATTCTATTTCTCTGTCCTCTATTCTTCATTCCAATCTGTTATATATGAAGACATACACATTTCTTTCTCTTTTCTAAGTTTGTTCTTGCTGTGTTTAAACAGAAAAATGCCCAGAATTCAGGTGAGGGAGCAAAAGCAAGAGAGGTCAGACAAAATGATGGTGCTGTCACAGCTTTTTGACATCATGAGTACTCAGATGTTAGTGAATGGGGCTCAGCTAAGCCTTAAAATAAGAAAAAAAAGCTCTCAAAATTTCTTCACTACCTTTGATCTGCCTGCTGCCCTTTTTAACTATGTTTTCTGTTGTGCAAGTTTTAAAATTTTTTTGCAAAAATGCAAAGGCATTTATGCTTGCTGAATTGCACAATACCCAGCCATTCGGCAGCACCTCCTTCAGTGACATTTTGTCAGGATATGCTCATTATCACCATAGTAACTGAAACCCTTCCTTCACCCAATTCTACATGTGTCTTCCTTTTCTCTCATCCTTCCTCCTGCTTCTGAGGAAGAATTTATAAGAAGAAGCTTGTATATTATAGGAACAGTTACATGTTGTGTATTCAAAGTAATTGGCATATTTTTACTCACTCTCCAAATTTAGGATAGGCTGAATTTTAACTTCTTACATATGTATGATCAATAATCGCTTGTCTAACTATTTACCAATATTTTGTGATTGGTTTTAAACTGAAAGATGTTGTTTGACAGATCAGACAACCACATTTCAAGAAGAGATTATCAGCACAAAATAACTGAGTCCTACAAAAGAAGTGGACAGCAGAAATTATTCTCAGCAGCAGATGGGAACGGACTGAAGTGAAAAGGAAGCTATCTGGTAAATTACCAGTGATTTACACAAAGAAGTGCATTCACATATTCATCTAAAGCAATATTAGCAATAACAATAAAAATATATTCCAAAGTTAATGAAAATTGAGACATATTAGTCTTAAGTGTATCTTTTTCTGGATTTTCCATCACTTCAGTGTGATACATAGACATTCTGAACACTGTGAAATTTTTTATTTTAGTAATTATTGTTTTTCATGTGGTCCTTAATCATGTGAATGTATTTGGACACTTCTCCTAGGAAGATGAATTTTAATTTATTAAAAACCGTAAGAGTAGATGAATTAGATATAGAAATATATGCCCAAGGAGAAGATCTTTATACTACTGTTCACTGTTTATCAGCAAGTGTCCTCCTGACACTGAAATACAGAGTCCTGCTCCAGGAAAACTGCCTTGATGGAAGATTATTTAGAGAGACTACTTTTAAGCATTCCACCTGAGGCAAAGCTGATTAAGCACTCTCTTGGGATATCTTGAATTTCCATGAGAACCTGTATGTCATTGATTGCCTGATATTAGTCACGAAGCCAAAGGAAATAGCAGGAAATAGTGATCAGACCTTTCACAAAAGTTTGAAGAACAACTTGAAAAACAAAGTTATTTGTCAAAGGTTGAATACATAGCCTGTGTCAAAAGTCATGGCAAACTAGTTTTTTTACCCACACTGAGGTGGTTTAAGGCTATTAAGGCTCATTTTATGATGCCTGAGAAAGTGTAATATGAATAGAAAACTTAGGGGGCTCAGATAATATTTTTTCTAGGTCACATCCATAGTTCTTCCAGCCATCTGATGGGGTTATATATAGGAGAGCCATTAACAGCTTTACCTGTTAACATTAACAGTGTTACATTTCCCTATGATAGCTACCCCTGTCTAATCCAGATCTGTCAAGAACTGAGCTGGCATTTTAGTCCATGTCTTGTCTAGCTATTCAATGATTTGTGAGTGGCTCCCTGATCAATTACTGCAGTATTCCCCTGGTTTGCACCAGTCCCTGTTCAGTCTACCCACTTGGATCGAAAATCCCTAATACTATCACTCTGTCCTGTCTTCTCTTTGCTAGCTGAAACTTTGGGATAAGCCTACATGAAACAGTTTCATAATGGTGGCTGAAGCTTCCTAGCAGGTCCAATTCAGATCCAAGATAAAAGTGCCAAAAGATCTGGACTAGGACCAAGTTCAAGACCTGAATTTTAAAGATAAATTTATAGATAATAAGGAAAAATTTAGAGTTAGAAAAAATTAATGAGTTGACTAATTTATTGACTTATTTATCATTAGTAACAAATAAACAGACTAACCAAGCCAAAACAGAAACACCGAAAGAAATAAATCTTGTAGTTATATTAGACATCTGCATTATGATGACACATGGAACTGTGGGGTTTTTTTCTGAGTGTCTCTCAGATGAAACCCAGCTGACTCTTTACTGAGATAATTATCTCTTAGGTAGCAAAAAAAAAAAAAAAAAAAAAGATAAGTATAATAAATTGCTTCTGTACTTTTGGGATTGCCATGCATTAAGCCCAACTGGCAACTGAGCAACGTGGACCCACATACTCACACTCCTCCCTACCCCTCCCATCCCCTTCTGGTGAAACAGGGCAGAGAATCAAATTAAAAACTTTTAGGTTCAGACAAAAACAGTTAAATAACTGAAATAAAGTAAAAAAAAATAAAATTATATCAGTAAATAAAATAATGAAAATAAAGTGAAAAATCAAACCAACTGATGGACAATACAATTGTTCACTACCCACTAACAGATACCAAATCCTATCCCCAGCCCTCAGGTCAACTCCCCTGCTTTCTGTACTGAACATGACTTTGAAGGGCGTGAAATAAACCTTTGGTCAGTTCAGGTCTTCTGTCCCAGCAATGCTTCCTCCTGCTTTTTGTCCATTTGAATACATTGTTTTGCTTCATCATGGCAATGGTTTACTTTGAGTAATTAGTCCCTAGAGAAAATCCTTAGAGATAGCTGACAGTTGACTGTGTCTGGCTTTTGAGATTAGGCCAGCATTCATTGTTCTTGGGAGTGACAGAATCAAGGGTTTTTTCTCCTAGATAGTCAAGCATAAAATCACTAAAGGTACTTGCATGTTTAGAGGTATATTGTTTGCATATGAGATATTATTTTTTTTCCTTTGCATTCTTCTGCTCATTCTGGATATGAGATTGTTACTCTTCAATTTTTATATGCTTCTGAACAGGAATTTGAAAAAGATGACTCTTAGAAAATATGCGTACCAAAAAAAAAAAATCAGTAGTTTTGGGTGGTATCATTTTTCTTTCAGGAAACGATGATCCTTGTGGTTTTAGACATATTTTATCATGATTCCACAAGTTGGGCAGACACTAAAAATCCAAATTATGTGTGGAGATACACTGTGTCTAATAAGGGCTGGGTTTAATGGTCTGTGTTCAGAATATTTTATGTGCTTCAAGTAACATATTTTGATCAGAGGATGAAAGCAGTGTGAGTACATCAGGGAGAAATTTTAAGGATTCATTACATGCAAGTTTTTTATCTCCAACACTTACTTTTTCCTTCAAAATGGATCAGGTTTAGAAATTACTTCTTTTTTAAGATGTAAAATGTTTCCCTTTCCCCCTCACCTTGGCTAAGTATTTTAAACATTCACATAATCTGAACAAAAATACTGAGTCTCTTTCAGTTGCCTTGATATACTACAGTTGCAAGGCAACAGGATTTATTTTGCCGTACAATTTTTTTATTTAAATACTCTGGGTATCACGTTATTCAGATTCCCTGGATTCTCTTGTGTTTCTCCCAAGAGAGGATAGAAGAGTAATACTGATAAACTGAAAATTGTGAAACTGTGAAGAAAAATTAAAATATTTCAGTAATTTTTAAAATTAAAATAATTAATATTTTAAATGCTATTTTTAATCTCTGAATGCTTGCTTCTTAGTTAAGAAATAATAAAAAATAATATGAAATACAGTGCTTATGAAAGCTAAAATCCCTCTTTTGTGATAAATATTATCTTTCAATATTTTAAGTTTTTGACTCTTCCCTTCATCTCCCTTTCTTGGGTAAAAATACTGTATTTAATTGGATAAAAACAGAATACAAAGTATTTACTATTCAGTTATGATTAAATACCTAGGAATATATATATATTAATTCTGCATTGCACATTTCTTCCTAAATATATCTGAACATAGCTTACTTTTCAAAAGGAATGAGGCAAACTTAATTGCCAAACTGATTTGAGGAAAAATAAGAGCAATTGTTTAGGCACACAGGATTTTCAATTTATTTAGTTAGGCAGCAGCACGAGTCCTTTAGGGTACAGGTTGGACATGTAATTTTATTTTCACAAGTCCAGTAATATGTCAGCTTAGTGCCATAGAGTTAAAGGTCTTTGCAAACAACTGGACATGAAAATTTAATTTGCAGTTACACTTTCTAAATTATAGTAAGTCAAAATAGTCCACAAGGTCCACAAGCACAAAATCTAATATGCATTTAAATTTAGCTCATCATGGAGCAGTACTGCTCTCTCACATCCTTTGTGCAACCATGTTCTGATATATATTTAAAGAGAAAACAATATAAAATTCCACCTTGCTGATATTATTAAACATTTAGCTTCAATTTATTTCAATTCCACAAATGGAAATATCATTTAATTCCCTACAATAACTAATGTATGGAAAAAAAGTCATGCATAGAACTGTAATCTTACCAATGTTAAAGGTCTGTCTGAGTAAATTAATACAGCTCTGATGATGGGATTCAGGAATAGCTGAAGAGAGTAGAAAAATAAATGTTGCATATACGTGGTTTATTATTTGATCTACTAACTGCATTGTTTTGAATTAGTTATTCTGAATGTTGATCCTTTCAGTACACCTAAAATTAAATATTTGCAATTTTTTTCAGTGAAAAATTATTGTAACTAAAGCTAAGATGACCTTGTAGTATATGTTATACTTACATATTTACTGAATACTGATAGGTAGATAATATTGTATCACTTCTCTCACTTTTCAGAATCACATTAAAATTAAACTATATAACTCTAATAGGAACAGCTGAATGCATGTCTCTAACCATAGACTAACTTTTATCAGAATACAAAGCTTTAAAATTATGAATTCAGTTCATGGGCATTGATGCAACATTTTTCAGCTATTCTGCTTGGCATAATTAATTGAATTTTTTTTTTTTGATTTATGAGACTGAGCAATTAAAAAGCAAGTGAAACTTTGCTGAAAAACTTAAATTTTTCTTGGCTCCAAGTGAAATGTTAAAAGCCCACAAGGATGTGATTCTGAGCCTTGTAAGAGGTACTCTGTTTTAAACTATCTAAGGAATTATTTATGTATTTGTCCAAACTGCAATAAAACAGAAGTAGTCAGCTTTCAAATAAACATTTGGCTGACTTTTCCATCACTGCATACTACACCATAAAAAACTCCATCTCGTTCGCTGGTCTTCATTCTTGGAGCTCCATTCTTTGTTACATGACCTTTTCCCATTTCGATTTGTTACAATATTATCTTGCAATAAGCACCACCTCTGGTGCTGGTCACCCCTCTGTAGTATAGTCTGGAATACTATATTTCCAAGAATATATAGAATATATGTTTTTATTCCATGAATAATGTTTGTATAATGTTTGTGTAGCTATGGGTTAAGCATTTTTTTTTTTTTGGTTACAGGTGGAAGATTCATATTCTGTTGATTCCAGACAGGAGAGTGGGATAGTGGATTCTTCCTTTTGTGCTCCTTTGAACGCTTTTCATTCAGTCCTTTTTTCCTTGCTAGTCCTGCAGGCATAAATGAAGAGATAAAATAAAGCCTCAGTAATACAGAACACCAAAAGATAAATTCTCATCCCTTTTTTTCTGAAAATATAGGATCATAAGTCCCTATACTATTCTTTAGTGTTTTTCATTATAATGAAGCTGACCTTTCTGAATAGAAGGGTGTCTTTCTTCATGTGTAATATCTAATACAAAGGTAAAAATAATTAGGAATAACTTTAGGCATTGGAATTCACAACCACAGCACTGCAGGAAGGGGCTGAGTTAGAATCCATATGTTTTTCAATGCAAGTATTGTTCTGGAAGCTTGAAACCGAACTGACGGGGACAACTGGAAAATGACTTTATCTTGCAGCCTTATGGTGCTTCTTTTTTAAGAAATTCATTTGTAAAATTGTAACTAACCTGATTGTATTTTTAGAGGAAAAAAGGGGTGATTAAGGTGAATGTCCATAAGACATTCTATAAATCTTTAGATTACTGAGCCCCAAAGTACAAGTTCTACAGAATGGCATTACCTGGAGCGAAGGTGAACTGTGGGCCTGATGATGTGTGATAGATAAGGCTGGCTTCCTGTGTTGTATTTCTTTACTGCTGTACAAAAAAAGGACAAAGAATGAATACAATGACAATCCATACTGCACAATTATCCTCCTCCTTTCTGCCCTGGGAACTGCTCCAACTCTTTCTGCTAAGGCCACCTATTATCAAGAGAGATGCCCACAATTAATGTGGCTAATCCCACTGCAAAGGGAATGGCTCTGCATCCATTCCTGAATTAATGAATAAAAATATAGATAGACAGACAGATAGATGATAGATAGATAGGTAGATAGATAGATAGATAGACAGACAGATAGATAATGTATATCCCACAAGCTTCAGCACTTTAATTTATGGAGAGTTACATTGAATGTGCAACTAAATCTGATAGTGACTCAATAAGATTGGCTTTCCTAGAGTCTGCAGGTTAATTCCCTCTATTAGATTTCCCTAAATGTTCCTGTGTCAGTAAATCACAATGCTAGTCACATAAGACAGTCATGCTATGGGACTTGGACTTATTTCTGAACTCCATCCAGTTCGAGAGCCAGGACCACCAGTCTGAATTTAGAAAATAAGAACTTTCAGTTTTTCAACACAAACACTGAGAAGAAGTGAAATAATTAACAGAATTCTATTTTTCTGACATTTGTTTTTTGAAGCTTGCCTTGAGAGAAAAAAAATAAAAGATGGATCAAAAAAACATAAGATTAAATCTTCTTCCAAAAACAAAGTACAGGTGAAGTACTACTTCAGGCCAATAGGCCAATGTGGAGAATTGCTATAGGATATAATATTCAAGGAAATGTAATTGCTTTGGAGTCTGATTTGAACATTTCTATCAAGATTAGCATTTAGAGGGAATAAAAAAAAGCTAAGATCAGGAAATAAAAAGTGAAATCTTAGGAAGCAGTAGAAAAAATGCATTTATCAAGTCTCTTGGTTCTATCTAGATCAAGTGATAGAAGATCTTTTTTTCTTAGGTACCTTGCCTTACCTTGCAAATAAATACAGGCTAAATAGGAGTAATGAGTGAAATCTAGCATTTGAGAACCCCTCAGGATAATTGGTTGGGTTTACATGATTTCACACTACAGGCATTCCTCCCTGGAGACATTTCATAGAAGTATAATTAACCAAGAAAAGTAACAGATCAACTTCTTAGAAATTAGCCTCAAATCTATCCCTTTGTCATATTTGTAAACAACCCTAGGATGTCTTTTCCTTTTTAATATTTTTTATATATCTTATTTTTCCTTGAGAAAGATTTTAACAGCAATTTTTTTTATTTAAAGTCTTTGAATTAGACTTTTTATATAGTTTTGCTTCTAAAAGAAATTTGGGACTTTTCCAAATGTTTGATAGGGCTGTCTGTCTAACAGTAACAAATTTGCGTGGACTGGAGTTAAACAATGTACAGAGAATGAAACTATCAAGCATCATCATTCTTTAATGTCAGGATGAGTGATAGATGGTTCATTGCTCCACAATGAAGCATCAACATTCATTATAATATTTCAGTTTTGACTTGGCAGTCCTTGATTCTCTTACCTCATTCTTTCTTCACAGAAATTACAACCAAGACAACTTGTAAAACTGTACCTCAAACTAATTTGTTATTTTAGTTTGTTCTTTCTCTGCATTTTTTTACTTTACATTAAATTAGTATCAAATACCACTATAATAGATACTAACTTTGCTCTATTAAGAATGCTGACATCAGCAAGTGTCATAGAGACTGTCCCCAGTTTCTGTTATCAGAAGAATGAGGCACCAAGACATCCATTTGAAGGTCTGTTTTTCCTGAAAAGAAAACTGAGCAGACTACGCTCAGCTCAGACTGCAGCCCCAAAAAGTTCTCTGCAAACTTTAGTTTTTTTCTGAAAAACTTATGCATTAATTCAGCATAGTGTTTCTTTACAAATTTTTAGTTGAAGCAGTAAAAAGTGAGCTCTTAGAGATTAGGGAACAAATCTCCTTTCATGTTATACTCCAAATCTTGCTATAGGCAAAAGCTAAACGCATGTAATATTAAAAACCCCAAGAATTTCTTCTTAGTGCAACTGAAATATTAACATGCTAAACAAAGATTTATTAGTAGTCCATATCTACTTATTGCAGGAAAGCTAAAAAATTAAAAATATTAATATAAAATCCTTTTTCTGGTTTTATGCTGCTTCTTCAGCTGTCCTTGGCTTCAGCCACAGGAGTGACTAGAAAGTCACCTACATCCTGAGCTCTTCACCAAGACGCATATGATATTGGTGGTTTCTTTTTTTTTCATACTAGGAATTCCATAGTTTTATTTTACTTACTTGTTAACTGACTCCACACCTGGCTCCACATTCACTGATCTGCAAGTCCATGTTACATTCAAATTTTCTCCCTCTATTTCTTACATATGTATATGATGCATTAGATCCTTGTTCTTCATTCTTTTTGTTATCCTCAAATTTGTTTTACCCAGCTCATAGGGCTGCAGTTCTTCAGCTATTGGTGGGTAATTTACAGACTCAAGATTTCCATTGTCAGGATATGCCCTTGCTCTAATCATGCAGCATCTGTATATTTCTCCCTTATGGAAAGTCCTCAACATAGTGGGAATATCTTTCCCCATGTCAAGGCCCCTGCTGTCATCTGAAATTCATCCATACTCACCCGTAGCTCAGGACAAGTGAGCAAAGATCTCTCTCAAGATCTCTTACGCTGCACACTGAGTAAAACAGTAAATTGTTCTGTGCTGTGTATTTTTACAGTAGTTTCTTCAACTATTTGGATTTTCTCCTCATGGGTGAGATTGATGGTTAATTCATTTTTTTTTAAATTCTATTCCACACTTTTTTTCCCAACACTATTTCCCATACACTAGTGCATTCTCAAGTTGGGACTTGGAAAATTACCACTTAAGTGTCGCAATTTGTATCTGTTCAGGCAGCCACTTTGCTGCTTGTTTTGCCCAGAGGGGAAACCATGTACTCCAGTTGCAAGTATTGAAGGTGGGGAGAAAATCTGTTTCAGGGTGTATCTATCACCAAATCTGCATGAATACAGTGTACTATGTGAATATCTTCAGCTTCTTTCCTTCTGGTGTGGCTCCCATGGAAACTGGAGGGATTGGTGTAAATTGGATGCTAAATGGTTGTACTAGACTGGGAAATCCTGGGGAACATGTAGTCTGGGCTAATCTGGGTTTAGTTAATGTCTGGGCCAGTCATGGCCCATATCTCCAGACTCATTCTCCTCTTTTTTTAAACACCTCAGGTAAAAGTCTATTAAATTCTATTCATATGGGTATGAACCCTGAGAATATTAAATAGCTTCTATAGAGGTGTTAACTCAGGTCCATTTGGAGCAAGAGACTTTTTTTTTTTGTTTTATTTTCTGCTCAGTAGTTGTGATCAATGTTCATGTCCATGTATTTTTGTGCATTTCACTCTGTATTATTTGAGTTTTTTTTAACCTTGAATCTTTTCACAAAACTTTTTTGCTGTTAACTCCTTCACCCCTAACTGAGGTGGACAAGAAGGAATAAATCATCTGCATATGAAATTCCATAGGCTCAGTTAACTTCTGATATTTTTCATATGACCAGATAACACGAGCACCATAGGTATCTAGGGCATTGTGAAATCCTTGAGTAACTCAAGGAAATCAGAGCCACTGACCTTTGAATGTAAAGACAAGCTTGAACTAACAAATCCTAGAAATGTGATTAGAAAGAAAAAAAATTGCATTTTTTACCCTTGCATTGCCTTAGAAGACGTTTCTTTCAGAACCTTTGGCATTTTCTGCTACAACATTGTTTAGTCATTGCAAGACAAAATAGTCCATAGGTAATGATAATCATACTCTGGCAGTGTTGTAAAACAAGTGGATAATTACCTTGACAGAATAAAGTCTGACACTTACTGAGCATCAGCCTCTGGGGCATATGGTCTGAAACAAAATATTTCACAGATCTGGGCTTTGAGACATTAAATAACTTGAATGTTCTAATGAGTTCCTCAGAGTGACTTAACTCTTTACTGTATTTTTTTTCAACAATCTCGCTCAAAGGTTGCTATTTTAGCAATCATCTACTATTGTGAACGATCTCTTAGGTTTGTATGATACTATACCAGTGCCTAAAATTATCCCTGTGTTTAAAAGCATATTTGGTTTGGGCCTATGCAAATAAAATCATACAGCTTGCAATGCTATGATTTGGAGAAGATTCAGTCCTAAGAAATAAGAGAAAGAAAGTAGGAAAACTTTCTCTGTAAACTGAGTGCTTCTGGGAAAAAAAAAAAAAAAAAGAAGAAGAAATAACACTGAGGTAAAATAGTAAAATGTTATGAAATTGGAAATAAGTTGATAATTGAAATGAGTGTTGTGGTAACATAATCATATAATTCCAGAAATTAGTGACAAGGTGCTAATAGCTGGAATATGAGGGAGTCAGTCCTTTGGGGAATTAATTGTCACGAAAAATTTTTTAAGTAGAAGAACATGCCTATTCCTTACCTTTCTTAGCAGAACAGCAAGAAATATGTCACACCAAAAGGGTTTTTTAGGGCAGCATGGAAAAAGGACAGAGTACTCACAAACTGTTAATAGTCTCTCAGTGTTACAGGCAGAACAAAATTTTGCTGCCCCAATAATCAGAAACTGAGTCTAAGGCTGATATTCAGAAAAGAATGAGCTGGGATGGATCACTGTGAAAATGAATGAGGGAAAATTATCTCTAATAAAACCCATATATTCATTCCCTTCTCTAAATGCAAAGGCAGTGATTGAACAGGGTTCCCAGGGCACTGGAATAGGCAAAGATCTTAACAGCTGCATGGTGCTTCTGCTGCTTCCATCCATCCACTGCCCTAGGCAATCATCTGTTTTGCCTCTGCTAAGATGCAGATGTGGGAGAGTTTTCTAAGAATTCTTTCACAAACATTGAAATCAGTGCATTTACAGCAATCTGCATTATATTAGAATCTATGTCCCTGCATATATTGTTCTTCTTGAAATGGAAAATGCTGTTATGCTGTCTCCTGCAACGTACATGCTAGCATATGAAACACTGTCCTTACATTCAAACATTGTAACATATTCTCTAATTCCATGTTTGGACATGTTCTTGTGTTCAGGAACACTATTAAGGAGCCACAGTGTAAATTTTAGCAAGGTCTTTGTCTTTCAAAAGCATTTGGGTAGTTTTAAACACGCCTACACACACTTTGATATGAGCATTTTGTAAACGCAAATGTTCAGGGAACATTAGTCACACAAACTTGTTTTTAAAGAGCTTATACATCACTTTAGAAGCATAAATACAACGTTAAGTACAGCAGAATTCACCCATGTAAATAAATGTACTTATGCTACTACACGTTGAAATTCACTATTTCCTTTAGAGGACATATAGTACATGACTTCACCCTCTAATTATAAAAAACACAGTACATAGTAAGATCATCTTATTTTAACAAAGGTAGAAAAGCAAAGCTGACTTTTTTTTTTTTTAATCAGCTTTTTATGTATAAGGCTCTTCTTTGTGACCACTGAAGGTAAATAGCATGAAAAATATCTGGCACTTTTTGTCTAGATTTCTGTTATAGGCTCTGTGACTTGCAGAAATATCTACCTCAGTACCCATCTACATATATTTTTGAAACAGCTGCAAAACACTATCAAACTGATGTGTAGCAGGCTATCCAAGGCATCGAGAAAATTGTCATCTTGTTGACTTGTTTCTAAGGAGAAAATGTCAAAACACTGACTGCTTTTAGGACCCATGATGAGAAAATCTCTCTCCCTAAGTGGAATTTGAACAAACTTAACATATACAATCCAGCAGAAGGCTGAATCACTAGAACAGTTAAAGAATAATTATTTTTTCATGGAAACTCAGAAAGATTTTACAAGGAACAAGTTGCCCTAGCAACTCTGGCACAAAGCAGCTGAGGTCAGTTAGAATTACTCTTACAGCTAGATACACTGTTATTTTAGAATGGCATCAGCAGCTCTGTAGCTCAGGTTCTTCCTTAATTTCTAGCAGAAGCTGCTATTCTCAGGGGTTATTAGTAATTTCACCATTTGGAATTGCATCCAAGGCTTGCACCAAAGATTAGGCAGACACATTGCCATTACAGATGCTTATTGTTTGTTATGTGAAAAAGTTCAAATTAAGAAGTTTTCTTCAGTTCTATGGTAAAATGAAGAAAGAAAAAATGATTTCTGACACTTTTTCTAAAAGTTCTAAAAAATAAATAGCTTTTTCTTTCATTGTTGGATAACAGTAGGGATTTTTTTGTAACCTCTTGAAAGTACACATACTTCATCATATTCAGAAACACTTCAAAATCACATAATCATTCAATTATTTTAATTTATGGTTGGAGGAGAATTGTCAATACCTCTGAAAATTATCTGAATCCATAATCACTTATACACATATTTTTGGTTTTTTTTCTTATTAAACATAACTTGATATATTTTAGCAGTCATGACAAGCAAGTTAATCAAGATATGAGGGATATACAATATAAATAGAATACATAAATACCTAACACAAGTTCAACTTTGAATGACAGCTATTAAATATACAAGCCTTTGAAACTTACAAAAGCAGTTTTTAACCTAATAAAATAAGCCTAATTAAGGCCTAATAAAAAGAACCTAATAAAAAAAGACATTAAATGGTTGCCAAAACTGTTCTCTCTCAGTTTATAATTCTATATGGAACCAAATTATATCTAAATTAATATTTTTAAAAAAAGGTAAAACCTGATTTAGGTAAGTTCCTCAAGGCAAGTAACTGGTTCACATATTGTCTCAAAGATCTTGGATTATTTTGCAGCAAATAGGTTTGCTTTCTCAGCATCCAGTTATATATATACACAATATTTTTTGAAAAGCAACAGTGCAAAGTGATAAAAAAGAATGCCAAGCAATGAACAAGCAGAAATATATTGAAATAATAATACTGCCCATCCTCATTTGCAGGCAGCAACCAGAATCACACATTCTCTTTATAGTTTTCCTGACTTTATAGCTCTGCTTTCATGCAGTTGGGATACCAGAATTATGTTTCAAAGAAAAATTTAACTTAAAAGAACTTAGGAAAAACTTAGGAAGAAGTTCAATATCCTAAAATTTATATACTTTTCTTTGCTTCTTTTCAGAAGCTTATAAGCCATGTGCTGGTTTTAAATGTTAAAGAGCTAATTTATACCGTAGCATGTGAGGAAAGATTAATTTAGTTTAGAACTACATCTTGTCCAAGTCTCTAAATGGCTGCCCTAACACAAGCACCATTCCAGCTTATACACATTCTGTTTTTTATTTTCACAGGATTTACTTTAACCTTCTGGAAAATTAGTGAGTTACTCATTATGTCTCTGCATATAATGTACATGTACATATACAGTCCTAGGTTCACACACACATACACATACAGAGCCCACAGATAAGACCTTCAAGATGCTTACTTTAATGAAAAAAGTGATGAAGTAGACTAAAAATGGAAAGAATCATAAAATCACATAAAAAAGGAGGTTAAAAGAGACCTCCAAAGGTCACCTACTCACACAACCGGCTCAAAGCAGGAGCAACTTCAATATTAGCTCAGGCCTTACCTAGGTGAGTTTTGAACATCTTCAAAGACAAAAATTCTGCAAGCTTTTGAAATAAGCTGTCCCAGTGCTTAATCTCTCACTGAGAAGAATGTCTGTATCCAGTAGGAATTTTCCTTTTTTGCAGCCACAGGTTTTTTTTGCCTCTTGTGCCTTTGCTGTTCATGTATGACAAGTGTCCAACTGTATCATCTGTACAGCACCTCTAAGTTGCTGTAGAATAATATGAGCTCCCTGCTCCAGCTTTCTCTTCCTCAGGCTGGACAAGTTCAGCTCTGTCAGCCTTTCTTCACACATTTTATGCTCCAGACCCCTGAGCACCTTGGTATCCCTTGGCTGGAGTCTCTCCCATTCACTGACATTTTCCCGGTACCTGGGAGTCCAAAGCTGGATGCATCATTCCAGGTAATCTCACAAGGGTCAAATAAAGCAGAATAATAATTTCCCTGACCTGGTGGCTATACTATTGCTGAGACAGCCCAGTTAGTCTTTTTGCTGCCAGAGTACATTGCTGGCTCCTGGTCAACTTATTTTACAAGAGCATTTCCAGGCTCTTTTCCATAAAAAGTTTTCTTGTCCAATCAGCTCTGAGCCTATGCTGAGACACAGAGTTATTTTGAGTCAGGAAGGAGTTTGAATTTTTTCTGCTGCAGAACTTAATGAGGTGTCTGTTGGTGTATTCTTAACACTTTGTTGAGATCTGTATGAATGGCAACCTGGCCCCCAACCCACAACAATTTCCCCTTGATTTAGTACCACCCACAAAATTGCAGCGCAGGTGCATTCCATCCCTTTATCCAAGTGACTGATGAAGATTCTGTCCCTAGCAAAGACAGGAAGGATGATATCTGAAACTCAAGAAATTGCTGAAAAATATAATTTTTATTTTCTTCTTAATTTTATTTACAATGGTGAATACCAAATTTCAAAATTATGGGAAAAAAACCCTAATGTTAACTTCTCTCTGTTGAGAAGATTCTCAGGATAAGACAGTTAAATTTTAATAATTTTAAATTATCACTGAAGCAGAAGATTAGCAGTAGTTTGTTTAAGCAAAGTTCTTTCAGAATGACTGAACTTTTCTATGCCTTCAGGTTTTGAGGACAGAAAATAATAAACCACTCTTACAAATAATGAAGGCTGAATAGTAAGCAAATTATTTAGAAGTCAACTTAGCATATTTCATCATGGAACCTTTATTTGCATTTTAATTCATTCAGTTTCTCTGATGCATATACAATAATTTATCTTCATCTGAAAGATGAATCATTTCCTAGAGTTAGGATATCTAGCAGTTTTGATGATAAATACACAGAACAAAAAAGAAGCAATGAACACAATGCTCTATGTCTGCCAAATCCGCTCATCTCTATAATTTTATAAACTGATTAAACTCTTTTTTTTCAAAAATTTAGAGAAATTTAATTTCTCTAAATCACAGTTTGCTTTGTTTTGCTACTAGTGTGATTAATGACTTGTGCTTCAAGCAAAAAAACCTTTGTTGTCAATGTTCAGCCTTTGTGCTTCTGATTTTTTTCCTAAGTGTTAACATCCGACATAAAGAATAGAAACTTCATGTGTTGAATAAATATACCTCTTGGAGGAACCCCTCACATACTTTTTTTCTTCCACATGTAGTATAAATACATTTTTGTGTCTTTTTCTTTTCTTATTTTACTGTGTCATCTTGCTTTTTCTTCAGTGTCAGCTCAGCTCTCTCTTACTGATCTTTCTCCATTTATCTAGTAAGACTTGCTTAGTCTTTTTAATAGGATCTCTATACCCTTTACCTTCACCTTTACTCCCACTGTGAAGCTTCGACTCTCTTTTGTCTTCTCAAAACTCAGAGGAGTTCAGTAATCCTCGAGCCTGTCTTTGTTCATCTCTGCAACTTATTGAAGACTTTGTGGTATTCAGGCGGGTAAGAACAGGTATCCTCAGCTTCATTTAGCTTTAGAATAAATAATTATTGTGCAGAGTTCTTCCTTTCTCCAGATTGTTTTTTTCCATTCTAGGTAGAGAATTTCCGAAATCTGAATGCATATTTTGCTTTGAACTCAAAATATTAGAGGACTGCAATCTGATGACACTAGTAGACAATGTTATGGCAAGGGTGTTTTTTCCCTAGACAGTAGATTGTGTCCTGTTTCTCAGATATGATGCCTGTACCACAGCATAAAAGACAAATATAGTGAATTTTTTCTACTGATTAGTTGCAGTTTTCTTGATGTATTTTGCAAAGACATAATGCGTTAAAAGACATTCTTTTTAAGAGAACAGTTTCTTTAGATTAGCCATAGCTTCACTTAAAGCACTTGGTTTGCAATTAATATATGATATGAAAAGTGAGTTTCCACTGAAAATACTGAAGATTGAGTGATGGTATTCCATTTTAAAAAATTTCAGAAGTACCTCAGCATGATTAAAGCAAAAAAAAAAAAAAAAAAAAGAAGAGATTAAATATGTGAGGTGGGAAATTGCAGTTTTCACTTGAGTTATAATTTAGTTTTTGTGGAGTACAAATAGGCGGACTTCTTCCCTAAATTTATCTATTTCAAAATAAGAGGATGGTAATTTAGGTTACCTATCTGCTCTCCTAGAATGATTTTGTAGTTAAGTGTGGGTGCATGCAAAGCCTTTTTTCTATTGTGTTAAAAATGGGAATCAAAAAAGGTGGGCTTTTATTTTAGCTCTGTGGTGAATCTAGAAGTCCTACTTCATTACAAACCTGTTTTAAGTGCAGTGAATGCTCCTATAATGAACTAAATGGTAAAGAATCCATAAATATCTATCTTAGATTTAGAACAGATTCGTTTTGTACTCTATAGGTCGGTAGAAGTGTGCTTGTTTTTTTGGATGTTTTCAATATCCTTGGATGAATCAACAGCACACAGGTGACTTGATGATGAACAAAAAAAAAAAAAAGAAAACCGAATGAAATGTGAAGAGTAAATTTATTTAAATACCTCTCTGAGTGCAGAATCTTGAAACAGCACTGGGAGACAGTGAGGCACACAAAATGAGGACTCCGGCCCCATCAGGCTCAGCTCAGTCTTAGTGGGTGACAGGGCTGCTGTTGGCACCCGTTTACAAAAGGCTTGTGCATGCATAGCTTGCCGTCATGCTGTGATCAGCCTTGTGCTTTTTATGATCTTTGCTTTGAAGCTTCTCCCAACAGGGAGCTCAAGCAGCCTGGGAGAGGACATCCAAGTCTCTGTAAGCACCTGTTACGGTATACAGAAATCCTACTTCTCAAAACAGAACAAGGATAAAGAGCAGCAGGCATAATATGTTATTTCCTACACTGGTATTCTCGGGCCTTGTTTTTCCCAGCTGCAATGTCACTTGAGTGAGTCTACTCCCTCCTCACTGTTCTTCACCATTTAACCCTTTCCTCCCAACAATCCTCTCTTTTCCCGTTAAAAATATCTGAAATATTGATAACAATGTGTCCAAAAATGTGCGACCTCTTTCTTTTAAAGAAAAAAAATACAAGGAAAATACACTAAACAGAGTGGCAAAATACGGTGAGCAGTGCCAATTTCCAGGATGACTAAAATGAATTTGTACCATTGCAGTATTCAATGGATTTTAAAGGTACCAAAAAGCATTAGGAATTAAATCTCTGAAGCAGAGAAGTGGGTGTCATTGGTTGAGAAGTTTTGAGTTCTGTAACAAGTCCCTCAGAAGAAGCAGATAACTTTGGTGAAATCAGAATGTACACAAACAAGACATTTCATTTTAAATCATAAAATCTGTAACATTTTATTTTTTTTAGATTTGCAGCAAGTATAGTTACATTTAATCCACTTGTAACTGTTTTAGTAAATCCAGAGTTGACCTCTCTAGAAATGTGGGTGGAATTTAATTCAGTTCTTACAGAGGGAAAGATTTTAGAAAAATTAATGTATGAAGTTTTATACATTTGAGATAGTTATCTATAATATGTTTATAGTAAGTGAAGTGAAATCAATCTCTTTTTAAAATAGATTATCTTGTAGATTAACCTTGCTAGGCAGCTAAGACCCACACAGCCACTTACTCCTCCACAGCAGGATGGTGGAAAGAGTCAGAAGAATAAAAGTGAGAAAACTTGTAGGTTGAGATAAAGACAGGTTAGTAGGGAAAGCAAAAGCTGTGTGCACAGGAAAGCAAAATAAGGAATTCATTCAGCACATCCCATCAGCAGGTAGGTGTTCAGCCATCTCCAGGAGAAGTAATGGTTATTTGGGAAGACAAACAACATTACTCTGAATACCCCTTTCCTTCCTTCTTATTCCCCCAGTTTTGTACACTGTCCATGGTATCACATGGTATGGGATATCCTTTTGGTCATTTGGGGTCAGCTGTCCCACCCAGATATGCTCCCAACTTCTTGTGCACTCCCGGACTCCTTCCCAATGGGGTGGCATGAGGAGCAGAAAAGGCCTTAACTCTGCATAAGCAGTTTAAAAATCATGAAATTATCTCTTTGTTGTCAATGCTGTTTTCAGCACAAATCCAAAACATTACCTCTCTTTAGCCTCTATAAAGAAAACGAAATCTATCCCAGCCAAAACTAGTACAGATTATTAAATTGCCACATAAGTTTTCCCTGAAAATATTTATATCAATTCAGTGGCTACAAAAGAGTTTCCAGACATTCCCTCAGATGTAGGCATATACAGTGCAGATACATAAAGTAAATTACATTAATTCCACCCATAATGTCTAGTCATCAAACTTCCTCATTAAGCAATGGAGACAAGCAATTACATCTAAAATTACATTAATCTCATTCTAAAAGAGATGTCTAAGAAAGGTAGGATAAATTATACCGAGATAGTATAAAGTATTTGCTTCATATTATTTACTCAACTTTAATTTAAACCTGACTTACAAATTAACTAAAAAAAAAAAAACAGTAAAACCAATGCAACCCTTCCCACAAAAAAACCCAAACAAACAAACAAAAAAAAACAACAAAAATCCCTGCAAAAAAACTTTTTTAATAATTTCTTTTCAGGAATTAAAAAAGTAGGAATAGGAAATAAAAATAGGAATTAAAAAAACCCATATTTCACAGTGTCATGTGAAAAGGGGATATTTCCTTTAACCCTTTGTGTTTGATTAGGCTGTGAGCACCTCAGGAAAGCCAAGACACTTGTGCCCTATCAGTCAGTCAGCATCCCACTATGGACGCTCTTCACTGAGCAGTCCTGCTGGATCAAAGGGTTGCTCAAATGGTTTGTTCCTGGTCACCCACCCCAAGTGAGACCCCCTCCGAGGTCTCCACTCTTCTACCCTAACCTGTTACCCACTGCCAGCCACTGCCTGCCCCCCTGAAGGTCTCACAGTAACAGATCATGGAATCACACTCTTTCTTAATAAAATTGGGACAGGTTAAGGTTTGAGGACTGCCAGTGGCAATATCTGACTGGTGTTATAACCTGCCCCTCAAGTGGGCAACTAAAGCTCTTATTAATAGACCCCTTGGGGTAGATTAGTGGAAAAACCCACAGAATGAAAATAGCTGTTTTGGTTTTATCTGTAGAAATATAGCAAGATAAAAGTATAAAAATACCACATAAAAAATATATAGGTGAAAGGAAGAAAAAGAAAGAAAGAGAAAGGACAAGATAGCAGAAAGGGAAAGATATAACCACCCATGCATCCAGAGACAAGACTTGATTATTGCTATGTAGAAGCCTATTGATCAAAGTAATAGGCCCAGTCTTGGTCCACCAGTGGTGGGGGAAGTTCATTGGGTTAAGATAGGTTCATGTTCTGGTGGAAATGCCCATGCCTCTCCCCTGGTGGGGAGTTTTTCACCTGAGCCTTATCAGGAGGGAGAACACGGCCTGATAAAAAGCACTATCTCACTTTGTAGGATCTGCTTCTTAAGGGCCTCTTCCCTTATCTGGCTCACACCCAGCTTGCAAGACTAAACCAAGGTCAGTCTGTCCTGGTCACCCTCCAGCAGTGCTGCTCACCCACTCTGGACCTGGGCTCTTCTTGTGCAGACCAGAGGGTTTCACAGCACATCTTCAAAGCTCTCCTACACCCCCTCAGCTCGGGGGCGCAAACCTGGCCCCAGAAAAGCCCGGGGTTTTGTAAATGGCCAATTGATTGAGTCATTAACCTTTAACACTTCAATCTCTCACAATTGGAAGAACCTATTCAAAGTAAAACACCAGCAAGCTGCAATCTAAGTTTTGTCTCCCTTAGATTGTGTGTAGGAAGTCAGCCATACTAACTTCAATCTCTCTTTATTACAATGTAATTTTATACCCAGACTTTTCCCACACACAGCCAAAAAAGCACTTTAAAATAGTGACAATATTGTCACCATTAAACCTGATTTGCACTGTAAGGGGGATCTGCACTTTTCTATAATGTGCAATTTGAATTTTTTAGGGAAAGTTTTGAGTTGGTTTCATTTTTTTTATAGTGCTTTAGTTAGTTAGTTAGTAATTTCTCTATTTTAATTAAAGACTTCCAATTTTTAATTTTAAATTTTCCTCATGCACTTCAAAATTTCTCTTCCTCTTTTTCCTAATTTGAAGGATAGATTTAATGATTTCTGAAAAACATAGTATTTTTTAAAGTTGTTTTGAAGTCTTTAACTGAAGTGATTGGAAATGTTATTAATTAAGAACTGGATTTTGACTCATCAAGTTATAAATTACTTTTAAACTTCATGAGATTATTTCCCAAGAAGTTTCAATTTTATTTTTTTTTAATCTCACAAGGACTGAAAACCAAGAGAATTTTGATCTCGGTTTTTGGTCTCTTTCTTTTGATCTTCCCTGTGATTGGTGTTGTCATCTTCTGTGTGGCTGCTGAACAAATTGCTCTGTGTTTGATCATAAGATCAGAAAAGAACACCACAGCATAAGAATAGACATCAGAGGTCGACTCAAAGGTCCATCTAACTGAGAGCCCTGCCTCTAAAACTAGATGACAACAGAAAAAAAGCATCATAATAGAAACTGAGTATTAGGATAAGGTAAACTCTGGGTGATACTTCTCAGAAAGTTTCCCAACTACCAGCGATCTGTGTCTGAGAAGCTTGCCAAAATAGTTTTCTAAGTTTTTGGTATCTCCTGATGGTTTTCCTTTGCTCAGAGTTGTCCATTTTCTCTTGAAAATTCATCAAGCTTCTAAAACTCATCAGAAAGTTGTGGCTAGAAGTTATACAACCAAAGTTTTCGTTTTATAAAAAGATTCCTCCTTATGTTTATTCTGTATCTACCACCTGCTAGTTTCATTTGTTTGTATTTTGAGAGAGACAATAAAGACCTGTCTTCCTCGTGCCATTCCAAATCTGAAAGATAACCATTTTTGTTTATTCCATCATTCATTTGTTTTATTTAACCTTTGCCACAAATCCTTGGCCATACTTGCTCTTCTATGCACTTTTTCCAGATACGTGGATTTTTCAGTTATGGAAAGAGAGGAAAGAGACTACTATATCTGCTCTCAGTGATCAGAACACAGATTACCCCAAATATGTTTAGTGGCATAGAAATATTCTCTAGGTCCTTTCAAAATAATTTCTATTATTCCACTTGGCATTCTTGACTTCTTCTGAGCATGGATCCTTCTTCAGATGTTTCATTTCAGGAACAAGCATTTTCACTAATGTTGAGGAAAAAACTGTGTGTTCCAATACATAAAATTTAGGATTGGGTCCTGAATTCTGATGTCTTAATGCCACTTTCTGAATTATGTACCTTAAAATCTGAAGACTTTCATTTTAAGAGCTAGGGTAAACTTTTTTTATTACAAAAACCCTTCATAATTGACAGTAGATGTGTAATAATATAATTGCATATCAACATTTTAGGAAATTTAAAGATTATTTACTAATTAGAATGCAATTATTATAGCTTACAGAGATTGAGAAATTGCTTTCCCAGGATATCTTCTTGTAATTTATTAAGATTTTAATTTTTAATAAGAAGAAAATAAAGATCTATAGGGACAAAATGTTAAATAATGTAAAAATATATTTTTCTGGAAATAAATATTTTAGACAATTATTTCATATGTATCAAATAATAATCACTATTGAGCTATATTTTACTATGAAAACTGAAAATTTAATGCTGAATGGGTTCAACTTGCAGTGAAGGTATTTACAGATCATAGTGAAATGAACCAATCAAGAAGGTGATCAATGCAGTTTCTCATTTTTTAATAGCATTCACATTTTATTGCAGAAATAAGCACCCTCATTGTAAACCCCAAATCATATACCATTTTAAAGTCAGAAGTGAGTAGCAAAGCTAGCATCCTTTCCTTATTCACCTCCAGAATCCACTTATTTTTTCCCTTTTCTGTTGGGGCTTTTGGGTGGAGGGATGGATGGATGGATGGATGGATGGATGGATGGATGGATGGATGGGTGGGTGGAGAAGAAAGATGATTGATTTACATCTCTATTTGACATTTCTGTGGAAACCCGGAAAAATATTCATTAACAAACATGATTTTTATATCATTTTCATAAAATTTACTTATCAGGAAAGACATAAAAGAGATTGTTTTATGAAATGCATGAGAGTATCTATCTAAGTAAAATGGTTATTATTTTTAGAGTCCTGCAATGGACATGTACTGCAGTTGAATGCTAGAATGCTACCTAAAGTGGGTCTTTAAAATGATTATGCACTAGTACATTTGCATTCACAGTTTTAAATATAATTTAACATAATTGCGATTTTTATCTGACATAAATTTTGTTGTTAGTGCTCTTAGGATATCAACATTGCTTTTCCTCCCAAAACCAAAATGTGGCATTTAAACACATTGTTGTACTCATCAATAACCTAATATGAAATATTTAACTTAAAATTATGCTTGCAAAACTTCTCTACCTCTTCACTACCAAAAATTAACTACCTCTTTCTGGTTTTGTGCCTCTAGAAATACTTGGATTCTCCTTTTAAACAGTATTCTAACATTGCAGAAATGAAGTTACTTGATTGTATGCAAAATTTCACAATTATTAGAGACATCTAAAAAGCTCAATGTCTTGAAAACAAAAATCTCATAATTTCATCTTGCTAAAGATGTGTTAAAGAAATATTTCACTTTTGTTTGTAGTTTGTGTCAGTCAAACTTCTTCTCAAAAATCCGGAAACCTTTAAGAATTTAATTTCTAATTTGTGATGTACATGTAAAATCTTTTGGAAGTTCAAAGAATCCTCTGCAGAGAAAATTAAAGTGGTGAAAATACAAGTTTTGGAGTTGTATTTGGAAATTTTTCCCAATTGTATTTTGTAAGTTGTTTGCATTTTATTTTAACACACAATTATTGCCTGTGCTAAGGTAATTCAAGTTTTGTTCTTAGTATCAAGAATGTACTTTCTGTGTGACTCTTAAAAAAAACAAAAGGACTGTGGACCATAGGTTTTCCATTTGTAAAATAAGATAACTTTCTAAAATGAATATTAATCAACAGTAATCAGAGTTTATGAGAGCCTCTGATGAAAGCACCAAGCAATAGCAAAGAACAACTATTTCAATTATTATTGAACCCTAATTTAAAAAAAAATCTGCTTTCCAACAGGCTGAATACTTGATGAATTTGTAAACCAGACTGATTTTGTACAGTAGTAAAAAGCAGAATCCAATCTAAATATTTTCTTACTTATAAAATGTATGTGACAGCTTTGTGTTATGAATCCTGTCGCTTTCATTATTTGAAAATTATGTGATCTATCACTAGACAGAATATCTTGCAGAGTTCACCCTTTACTACGCTTGTTTTGATTGCTTTAATATTACTTGTAATTAGGAGTGCGATGCTGAATTATAAAAATATTAAGCAAACATAAAATCTACTGACTGTAACATTTTATGATGGAGAAAACAACTCTGAGCTTTCAGAAAACTGTCTAAAGGCTGTCTAGCATAATGCCAAATGATGAAGTACTCAGTTAATGGAATGTCAAATTAAGGATACGTATTACATGATTTATATAAGCTTCTGTACATTGAAGGTGGTTTGGGGGGGACTTTTGCTATTCACTTGAAACTGACTGCAATTAGCTCAAAATAGCTGATGATACTGCAAAATGTTTGAATTTGGAAGTAAACATCTTTAGATTTTTTATTGAGTAATTATGGAATCTAAATATCACAGAATAGTTGAGGTTGGAAGGGACTTCTAGAGGTCATCTCATCCAAGTCCTCTGCTCAGGTAGGTCACATAGAGGCAGCTGCTGATGATCATGCTCAGAAAGATTTTGGCTGTTTCTAGGAATGGACACTCCACAGTGTCTGTGGGCAACATGTACCTGGTCATCCTGCCCATAAGAAAGGTACCATCTAATGATCAGAGGGAACCTCCCATACTTCATTTTGCAGCTATTGCTTCTGGTCCTGTCACCACCACTGAAAATGGCCCAGCATTGTCCCCTTTGCACCCTGCCTTCTGGTACCTGTAGGCATTGATAACATCCCCCAACTCTTCTGTGAAGAGAAACAAAGGAAGCCTTCCAAAGAGTTCTAGATAAAAAAGAAAAATAAACTAGTATGAGCTACCTTTTTCTGCAGCTACATTCTTTGACCCCCATATATTTGCTCCGAATGAACTTCAGGGTGGCTTTATCATAGCTCTGTCTCTTCTGAGGTCAGTCCTGACATATCACAGTAACTACATTATTTTTTATATGTGGTATCATCAAAAATAAGATTTCCTTTAATTACAGGATGCGAAAGCTCCCTTTTATCCACTACTGCTCACTTTTCCCTCTCTCCTTCCCTCCTTCTACCTCAAGCTTTCCTTGACCCTGAAGCTAGGCCATACTTCTCAGCCTTGTCCTCATGTTCTAGACATGTAGCAAGGCCTCTCATCCTCTACAAGATTTTGTCTTCCTCTACAATATGTTCTGTGAGCAACTGCAGCATGTATCCTCACTAAGGATCAGAAGTCAAAGGATATTCCAAAGGGAATTGAGTTAGGAAAACAAGCATATGCTGTGAAGTACAAAAATGATTCATTATTACCATAGAAAATCATCAGAAAAACAGCAAATAAATAATGTACTGTTGCCAAAAATAAGATAAATTCAGTAGCATCACCTCAAGATGTAAGGGCATGGCTGAAAGCACTTTAATTGCCTAGCATAGATAAAACCTGTGAGGTCAATGCAAGCAAGGCACTGAAAATGCACAGGGAAGCAGAAAATGCGATCAGCCTTATACAGAATGGACCGAAGTCATCACTGCCAGGAAGAGAAAAAGATGGCAAATAAAAGATGAGCAAATAAGATAATATGTAATTAAATCTATGTATAGATTTTTTACATGTATTCTTTTACCGAATATTATTTTTCAGGAAGCCAACAAGACATCCAATGGGAAATTAGGCAGAAAAGACCAAGCCATCCAGTGGGAAACTAGGCAGATAATTCTGGCCATTTAACAGGTATTGAGGATGTGAATTTGCCAGTCAAGGCAGAGGTTATCACATAAGCACCCATGGGCATGGCACCTACAGCCAAACTCAAGGACTTGTGCAGCTCTGAGGACTGTGACATAGCAATTATGTGCATATGAACCCTGGTGGAACAATCCACAAGTGTGTTAAATAATGGCAATGGACCAATATGAGCAATGCCCACCCAGGAAGATGAAAGTGCAAATTTAGCATACCCCAGACACGAAGTATGGGAATGACAGTAGAGTAGTGGAAGGTAATACACAGATACCTTGTTGAAGACGTAGAAAGAACAACAGAATCCATTAGCAATTATGATCAAAATGTATGAGACTTTGCTGGACAAGTGGGAGCTGTGCAGGATCATGTACTCGAGGATAAAACTCTTCTTTCTGTCAAGTGACACAGAAGTTGCTGAATGAATTGCAGCAGCCGTATATAACAGCATATCAAGGCATCCTTCATGCTGAAATGACTCACTGCACAACCCCTAACAGAGTATATAGAAAGTACATAGCTCCCCTTAAGCACATCTCACACTGTACTCCATCTTTGTCAGATGGCTGCCATCAGCTTCTGGACTATGATGTTCAGCATTTCACTTTATCTTAACACAGTTCATAACTGCTACAGCGTTAGTCTTTCCATGGCGATAATCATATTGTGGTACACTGGTAACAGCATAGAGAGCAGGGAGTGTGCATTACATCCAAAGTGATCTCTCAGCTCTGAACTAGCCTAGATCAGATTACAGGGTGGGCAGACTGCCCTGGATGATAGACCAGGTTACAAAACTTAGTGCTGAGAGTACAGCGTCTTTGGCCAGCGTCCTGAGCTACACTGACTCCCTTGGGGAAATCAAGCAGTGGATTGATTAGTGCACAATGTCACAGTTCCCTCATCTCTGTAATGCTAAGGACCCTTCTGTTCTCCATTCAGTGGTTTGTTTTTCACTTACATCCCAGTAACCCTTGACCTAAGATGTTGCAGCTGTATTTTTCTGAAACTTTTATGGCAGTGTTTTTCCTTTTTTTTTCCATGCACAGTTATGAGTAGCTGTCCAGTAAAAAAATGAGTTGAGTCTATTAAGTCTTCTCCTAACGAGGTGTTTTCTGCTGATTTTTAAAAGATGCCAATATCTTTTCATGTCTACTAAAATGTTTTGAAAGATAAAACAATGTGAATATTTTTAAAAATGGAACAGATGTTCTATTTTTTTGTGTTCTATCTTGATTTTCTTTTTTTCCTAATTCTATTCTATGTTTTTATCTTTTAGAATTTCCCTCAGTCTTCTTTAAAATGATCACGTGTCTTGTCTGCAAAACGTATCTAATGTCTGTATTTCTCTTCAACATGTTAAACCTCCTTGGAATCATTTATGTATTTTCTTGTCTCACAAATATGGTTACATTTACGATTATCTACTATGCAGTTTCAAAGAAATGGGACTTTTGCTCCCTTACGCCTGTTCTTCCAGAGGACTAAAGTAAAACTGAAATACTGACATGAACCACTTGCTTGGGAATATGTGATTTTGGGTTTTGATGACTGCTTGGGTATAGATGAGAAAAAAATTACTTACTCCAGTAATTATTATACACAAGTGTAATTTTATCATTCATATATTAAGAGTTTCAAAACCTTTTTTGTCCAGAACAGGATAGAAAACTGAGAATTAAATCGTTGCAAAACAGACTTTATATGCCTACTATGGCTAAGCATATTATTCCTGAAAGCTGCTATGCCATAAAAGGTTATTGTACTGTTTTCCTGATACAATAGATGTCATTCCTGTTTCAAGAATAATGGTGTTTATGGGACTTATTCCATAGGCTTTATTGTATGAAATTGTTTTGGAACTTCAATTTATGCACATACAGCATACATACATATTGATTTAATTCTAGAAAATCCATAAACATTTTCTGGGCTAGTCTCTTCAATATGTTACATTTTGACAGTTGGAAACAAGTCAAATTTGGGTTTTTCTGGTTACCAGTTCAAAAGCACCAACATAATTTTAACTGAATTCCAAATATTAGAATGTTAACATGAAACAATTTCTGACTACATACTAATTTGCAAAAGAATGGGAATTTTCTCTCTCTAGGTATGAAATTAATACATAAACAAGTAATGAAGAATTTCAAAATCACATTTTCCTCCATAAGTATGCATTTGAATGACTTAAATGATGTGCATATCAGACAAATTGCATTGTAGGATTAAAAAAATAGAAATATACAAAAAAACTTCCTTACTGTGCACAGTTGTTTTTAAAATCATCTAAAAAGCTTACAGACATTTAATATGTTACAGCTGAATTTCTCAGCCTTCTTCAGATATTGTGTGGGTGGACTGAAAGGGAAAAAAGTGATTAGCTGCTTTATTTCTCCTGACTTTTAAATTGTCGACATCTTTCTATTTATTTCTCAATATGTCCTTTATGACTAACACTCAAGGATAGATTCTATCGATTAGAATTTTGTCCTTTAGGTGTCATAGCACAGTGTAGGTTACCAGAATCTTTGAAATCTCTACAGAAAAATGAGAATAATTCCACACATATTGTTTTATTCATAGTATTAGTGAAAAATAATAGTAATTTTGAAGATTTTACACAGGGAAAAGTTTTCTTGAAAAAAAAAGATATTATTGAGGTATGTAGAATTAAGGATGAAGATTAAAAAAGTTAAGGTAATATCCTCAAAATGACAGTAGGCTAGCATGAAATAAACAAAATTACACTGGCATGAAATAACCTCTGCTGTGTAGGAGGTGAGATCAGATGATCTAATGGCTCCTTTTTGACCTTAAATCTGTGGTATTATAAAATTTCCAGTCTTGTCACGGTGTAGAATTTTTTCTTGAAGAAGTGGTATGTTCAGCCAGAGACCAGGCATCAGATGAGGAAGGCAGCTCTGTCAGGGACATTAGAAATGAGGTTTGGGAAATCAAATCCAATACATCAGAAGTGTCAAAAGAGTTGTGAATTTGAAACTGGTCAAAGTAAATGTCAGGATTAAAGGAGGACTTTAATAAAGGGAGGCATTAAGATGTTTAGCTGTCTTAAATGATCTAAATGCAAGTTGTTAAGGGTTCTACATTCCTCTTATGTCTTTCATAAAGTGCATGCTTCCTTTCACAGATTGCTATGCTTGACTCCTTGTTGCACAAGAATTAATATGATGCTGGTAAATGTTTACCTGTGCTGTGTAAAACCTGGGAGGTGCAAGTAAATTGATTAGCCCTGCCACCTTATACAGTCACCATCCAACTCATTAAAGAAGAGCCTGTTTCTTGTGAGATCCATCTGCTCTGTTGGCTGGCAGCTCCCTGACATGGCAGAAATCCAAGGACTGGCCAGGTTTACAAAAGAAAGAAGAAAGGTTTACAACAGCCATGCTCTCTGGAAGGTCATGACAGGAACCTGACAATGAAAATTAAGGGCTCCCTGTGAAACACGATCACATTAACACTGAACTATTCAATGTGCCTGTTGTGATGAGGATCATACTGTTCCATGTTCAGCATTTATTCCATGGCATCTATGGCATCAGTACTTATCTCTCATCAGTAAATGGTAGCTGTCAGTATGCATGTGGTTTGGCAAAGAACTTGATAGACTTCTGTGACAGACAAACATTTCCTAGCCCACTGAGAAGCAAGTTGTTAACAGAAAGTCCCAAAATTCACTAAAGGTATTGGGAAAAGAAATCTGAACTGGAGTTGGATGCTAGTACAAGCAGGATATTCTATGCTGCTGGCATAATTATCCTTTTCACAAAAAAAATTGCTTTTTTTCCTGAAGCCAGTTCAGACAAATGCAGATAAACTTCCAATTTATGGAAAGACACAAGCCCCTTTTTTTCCTTTAGTCCACCCACATACAGACAGCTGAGAAATTCAGCTAAAATATTACATGCCTGTAAGCTTTTTGGATGAGTTCAAAAAACAACTGTACACAGCAAGGAAGATTTTTTGGTAATATTTCTGTCTTTTTTAATGCCACAATGCAATTAGTCAAATGTTCACGTTTTAGTAGTTACAGATTTTACTTCAAAACTTTTTGTCAAGCGAACAGCAGCTCTGATGAATTTGAGCAAGTTGTTCTGAAAGGAAAACAAGAACAGACACTTGCTGCTGACTGAGGCAGCATTGACCATTGAGGCAAGAAATCATCTTCTTTAAAGTTTTGTGCTCAACTTTATATAAAAGGTCGCCATCATTCCTCAGCACCTCATGTGTATTACCACATACCCTTCACTTCCTGTAAATCAAAAGGTAGAGCATGGGCACCTGTATGCTTACAATGGTCACTATTGTGCCTGCAGGATGTTCACACGCCTACAAGTTTAGTTACCTACATGTTTAGACAGTTTTCAACTGATCTATTTTTATAGTGTTTACTGAGTTTTAGGCAATTTTGCCCAATGTGACTAATATTATTTGCCTTCTTAGTAGAAAATGCCAGTCTTTAAAAGCAGAGTTTCTCTGAAACCTTTAGACCAAAAGATACTGCTATACACAAAGAAGCATCTGTTACATATAAGTTCTGGTTGTATTCAAAGAATTGTTTGATTCTCATCTGTTTACAATGGGACACACATCTTCAGTATGTTCCAGAAAATAAACAAGTAGATTAAAAATGCAAATAAATATTTGAGCTTCACATCAGGTGCCTTCTGTTTCCTGGAATTGCTGGCTATCTATCAGCAGTTAGTACATTTGCCAGACTCATTGTGCAGTTTGGCTCTCTGGATGCTAATAAAAATGTAAATCCTCAAAGGAAATCCAAAGTCGCTGGCTTATTTCAGAACTTGCAGCAATCTCATGCTTACTATTTTATACTTATGCTGCTTGACCTGCAGCCTTGTACATGCAGCCCAAACTCTTTGAAACCTTTTGGGGAAGCAACAGATACAGAAAGAGGCACTTTTTTCTCCATTATGTATCAGGGAATGTGTAATAATGACAGCTGAATTTGTCTGCTCCTGCCGCTGAAAACACTCATAAAATACCTCAGTGCATGTTGCATTGTGTTTGTGTTTGCAGCAGTAAAGGTCATTGTCACAGCTCTGTAAATCACACTGCACACTCACTTTTCCCCCCAAGCAGCATAGTGCCTCATACTACCTACCGTACCTCTTGCAGGCATCCTGTACAGAAAATTACTTATTCAAAGCCTATTCTAGGAAGCAAAAAGGCAAGAACATTATAATAGCTTAGGGTAAAAACCAGCATAATGTTTAATTATATGATGTATTTACCAACTAGGGAAAAAAATGGTGAAAAGCAGCACTGTGGAAAGGTATCCTCGTTGATGAAAAGTTGAATATTGTATTTGCAGGGACCCTTGTGGCATAGAGGAATGATGAATCTGACTCCATGCTCTTAGAAGACTAGTTTATTATTTTATGGTATTATGCTATATTAAAAAATACTAAACTAACTAACTAAAGAATACAGAAAGGATACTTACACAATGCTAAAAAGATAATAATGAAAAATCGTGACTCTTTCTAGAGTCCCGAAACAGCTTGGCACTGATTGGCCAATGAGTGAGAACAACTCACACCAGAAACCAATGAAACAATCACCTGTGGGTAAACAGTCTCCAAACACATTCCAGAGGAGCAAAACACAGGAGAAGCAAATGAGATAAGAATTGTTTTGGTTTGTTTTTTTTTTTTCTCTGAGGCTTCTCAGCTTCCCAGGAGAAAAATCCTGGGTGAAGGGATTTTTCAGAGAATGTGAATGCCACAGTTGAACATGAGTCAGCAGTCCCCTGGCAGCCATGAGGGCCACCTGGGGCTCATCAGGCACAGCTCTCCAGCTGGACAAGGGAGGATACTGTCCTGCTCTGCTCTGCACTTGGGCAGCCTCACCTTGAGTGCTGGGGGAAGTTTTGGGTGATACAATATAAGAAAGCCACTAAATTATTAGACAGCATACAAAGGAGGGACATGATGATGGTGGAGATACACAGGGAGCATGAGGTCACTTGGTCTGTCCAGCATGGAGGAGACTGAGGGGAGATCTCTTTGCAGCTACAGCTTCCTCATGATGGGAAGAGAAAGGGCAGGCAATGACCTTTTCTCTGTGGTGCCCAGTGATAGGATTCAAGGGAATGGCCTGAAGTTGTGTCAGGAGAGGTTTAGGTTGGATATTGGAAAAAATATTTTTCATGCAGAGGGTTGTAGGGCACTGGAACAGGCTCCCCAGGGAAGTGGTCACAGGACCAAGCCTGGCAGAGTTCAAGAAGTGTTTGGGAACACTTCAGGCACATGATGTGATTCCTGGGGCTGTCCCGTGCAGGATCAGCCAGGAGTTGGACTTTGATGATCCTTTCAGGTCCCTTCTGAATCTATTATTCTGTAATTCAATAGCAGTTAATAGTAGTCCACTGGGTGAACATAAAATAGTAAGTATTAATGTGAACAGTGGTGTCTTTTTCTTGTGGCCACTGTCCGTGTTTCGATTGTAAAGAGATCTTGGGTTGATACTTTGGTCAAGGACAGAAGGACAGGCAAGTGTATGCATACAGACTTCTGTGATATCTTTTTTTCCTTGCATAGAACAGTTTCTCTCAAATTTTTACTAGACATTGATCATTGTGATAGCAGCTGAATATTTCTATGGAGTGGCTGAAAAGTATAAAAAACTTAAAACTAAAACTTCTCATGTTTCACATATCCTATATGTATTATTGTAAAAACCAGGAAAAGTTTCTTGAACTCTGTTCTCTGTGAGGCCACTGTTTCATAATTCCATAGAAGATTTGATTTTTGCTTAACCTTTTTGAAAAGTTGCGTGTTTATTTTTAATGAAACTTAGTGAAATTACTTGAAGAACTGAAAATATCAAGTCAAGTGGGTCTATCTTTCCAAATATCTAGAGTTAATGTAAGAAATTGTTCTTTTTCTAAAATCAAAGTTTGTCATAATTACCTCTGATTACTATAGAATAAACTGTTGTCTTTTTCTAATCATTTGACTTTACTAGTGAATTTGAAGGGTTTTTTGTTCCCTTCGGGTTTGATTATATCGCTTTGGACTGTACCTACTTCAGTTTTTATCAGCTGTTTGCCTAACTTCAGAGACCATTAATTATACCAAATTACAATTTGGATTTTATTATTATTATAATTATTTCAGCAAGTGTAATATAACTGGAAGTAGTTAAATTGTACTGGTGAAAGGTTTAAGAAAACAACAAAGGAAAAATCAGGCTTTGTTATAACTCTTAAAAAAGAAATGAAAATAAGCATAGCTTTTGAAAGCAAAAGTTCAAGAAGCTTTAAAAAAAGCTGCCTGTGCATGAAAGTAAAAATATAGAAAAAATGCAAACAACAATTTCTTTGTGTCTTTCAGGCAATAGTGAAGAACATGCTTGGAGTGCAGTATGTACAAATACAAAGGTCTCCACTCTGAGTGAGAGGTCTCTCTTCTGTTGGAGATTGACAGACATGGCGGAGGAATCTAAGACAGAACAATATTTGCAAGACTGAAAAACAGGAATTTATTTGAATTTTAAAGTTCTAGTGTATCAAGAAGGAGAAAAGTTCAGTTCTTAGTGCAAAACAAATCTGTAATGCAAACCAGTCAAGAAGTTTCTCTTCAAGGCAAGTAGTAAAAAAACCCATTCCATTGCATTTTTACAATGATGAAAAGATGCATTGTGAGTATCACATCTGTTAGAATAGGTTTAGTGAATATGACAGAGTGATTATTTCTACTTGTCACACCACTTATCTTGCCATCTGTGAATATAAATTATAAATAGACTAACAGTGAGGCTTTCTTTCTAAGGCTTCTTACATCCCTCACTGCAGCAGTCACCAACTTCCTTTCCTCAAAACTGAACTACTTTGCTTCTTGAAATGCCTTAAAGTGACCTCTGCCAAGATATAGTACAAAATCATTTAGGTAAATTATTTTCTGTTGTGTTTTTATTTATGACAGATCATGTATCTAAACATGCATTTAGAAGAAATTGCGGTAAAAATATGTATAAAGGGAGAAAAAATATTTTCTGTGTTTGTGAGAGTCCACCAAAATTCGTTTTTAGATTTACATCATTACAAATTATTTTACCTTACAACTATGGTTGATGGTTATTTTTCAATAAACAATTTCACTTTTGACAGGCAAGTCGTTTTTCTTTAAGAGTACCTAAACATTGAAAAACCAAAAAAAAACATGTAGGTCTTGAAATTCACTATTTCAAATTTTTTCATTAGTTTAAATCCTTTTGGAGTTGTTTCATGAAAGTCCTGGAGAGGAATTCATATGATCTGAATTTGTCATCTCCACTAAGGGGGACTATGTATCAATTGGTTGTTCTTTGCTTTTATTTTTACTGTTAAAGAGAAATGTTATTCTTGAGGTTAACTATATCTTGTCACACTGCTAAAAAGAACAGAGAAGCTCAATTCAATTGTCTAACCTTACGCTTTTTAATCTACATTACAGTCTCTAGAGCATCTGCCCAAGCGTGGCAGACAGGAATCAGAAATACACTCTTGAAGAAGCAGAAGAGAAACTGGAAGAACTAGCCAAGTGTCTTAAATGGTGCTAGAAACCTAGATTTCAGCAGCAAATGAAGATCAGGAACACAGGTTCTCATGTAGGTATCTACAAATGTTTACACTTAGTCAGAGGAGCCATGTCCCTTTACTGAGGCAGCTGTACCTCATAAAGATGCTTCTCACCATGAAATAGAGTGGGTTTGTTGGTTTTTGGGCTTTTTTTCTCTTGATTTATCAATTTCCTTCAGTGTCATTTCTAGTCTATAGACCCTTTAAAGTTACACCATATGGTAGATGGTTGAAAAGGGTGAGGAGTGAGTTTTAGAACTGCTTTTATAGGCAAACTATTCTTGACTAGTCTTTGACAGGATGTCTGACATATTCACACCAACATATATAGCTCACTCCCCCAGAAAAATGGAAAAGGGTGTCCTCAGAGGACAATCTTCAACCAGGCTTAAAAAATGTTTGGCAGAGCTCTCCATTAGTCTGATTCAGGAAACAATGGTTATTCCTGTGTCATGCCCATACAAGATAAAAGAACTCATATGTTTCTGAGTGCATATGTGTGCTACTGTGTGGCTCAATTCATTGAATGTACATGTAATAAAATAAGACTTTTGTGAGGACAATTGATTCAAATTTCATAATTTTTGATCTCTAAGAACCCCTAATATCCATACTATTGTCACTATTTTTCCCACAGTTATTGATCTGGGCTTATCATGGTAATTCTTCTATATTAAATAAATGTGCAGTGGTCTTCATTGTTTCCTAACGTTGATTTATTGGTTAAGTTCTTTATTATTTTTAAAAATTTCTCTTCAAATATAGAAAAAAAACTTGCACTTTTTTGTTTTTTGCTGTTCCTGTATGTCTTGCTTAGTTGAGAAATAATGTGAATACTATGATACTACTTTAGAGAGCCAAAAAGAATATGACGAGTAGAAGGAAGAATAAGACTTATTTTAGGTAGTTATTAGTTAGATTTTTTTATTAAAGACAGGTGTGAATACAGAAGGCAACAAAGCCTGTCAGAAAGTGAAATTATTTTCAAGTCTGAAAGTCTGCTTATTCTTCCTGATACTCTAAATGTGCAATTTATTTCAAAGGGTGAATGCTTTGCAACAAAAACATGACAGAAGGTTAGAACAGGAAAGTACTAAGAGCTTGTATATCTACTTAGTAATAGCAGAATTAGAAATCTAGTTGGGAATCTGCACATTTAGACTGCTAAGACTATAGAAAACTACCCTTGAAGATCTTCCACTCACATCTTCTGAGGATGACTAAGCACTGCAGAGGTGGCTGTATAATAGCAGTAGGAGTGGAAGGATTTTGAATGCTAAAGCAAATACTGTTTGAAATGTCAGATAGGAAACTCTAAGATGTTTCTCTTTTGCCTAGAGGTAGGCATTTCTATGGAAAAGTTTGCACTTATTATTCATGAAGCACACTGTTGAGTGTGCTGGTTTTGAAGCAAATCTAAAACATAGCACTGTACCAGTTGCTATGAAGAAAATTAACTCTATCCCAACCAAAACCAGCTCTGAAATTAGAGTTTTGTAAGAAGCACTGTGTAGACCCTTACAACTGCATGATTATAGTGGGTGCAAGTTTTCCATGACTTATTTTTTTGCCAACAGTAGCTAGAACATGAATAATTAATTGCCTTAGAATACTATTCTTGTTGAGAGATAGATGAGCAACAGTCATGCATCTTCATATTCTCACCTCATAATAGGATAAAGGAACTGCAAGAATTTCATAGGAATTTTTATTATGATCAACTCTAACACACTGGGGGTAAAAAAGAAAAGCCATGGCTACCTTTTCTTCCATTAGTGTAGGTCTTGTCTCTTGGGCTAGAATTTTGGGGTTGCAAAATATACAGGACCCAAGCATCTCTTTTTTTCACTCCAGTTTCAAAGTTCTTTTCTTTCATCTAAAGCTTGCTAATTTTTGTCATTTGGTATTAGCTCGAACATGGCATTTTGCTTGATCTGTTTCATGTCACAGATATGTGACCAAAACCTTTCAGCAAGAGAAATTTAGAGTGGAATTTCTATTGCCAAGAAGCAGTAAAAATATAGAAGAATTTTTTTTTTTCCCAAAGTGATTTTAAAAATGCATTAAAAGCAAATATGATTTATTATGATAAAGAGAAAAAGATAGGATGAGGCAGTTCATTTAAATGAGAATTGAGCACTTCCTAGTTCTTTGTGTCTTTTAAATATTGCTACCTTGAATGTCAGACTGTAGGAAGTTTTGAAAGTAAATCTTAGAAGGTCTGTCCAGGAAAAAAGTTTTGTGCCATAATATATCAGAACAAATTTTTCATCTCAGTCAGTGGATCTTGCTGATACAAACCCTCAGAGAACCAGACTCAGTTAATAAATACTTCAGTATATTCAGCTACCTTTTAGTTTTTACCTGGAGCATTAAAATCTTCTACTGAATTGCAGCTATAAAAGCCTTCATTACATAAATCTAAAGGAAAAAGAATATAGATGCTCAGTGTGCATATGAAGTACAAAACCTTTATCTATTCCATCTATTATAGAAGTCACTATTAATTGGTTAAGGTTCACCAGGAAGTCTTGGATCAATTCTTAAATATCCACAAGACTGCATTTGAAGTATATGGAGCATCAGAGTATATGATTTGCGCCCTTTCAGTATTTTATTCTTTAAAAATTATTTTGAACTGAAATACACACAAGCTAACTTAAAACAAACAAACAAACAAAACCAGAAAAAGATAAAGAAAGCACAAACAGCTTCCATATATGTTTTTAGTCACCTGCCACTATCTCTGTCCTTTTCCCTCTTTGCCATACATGATAAAGAACTTCTCAGCAAGATGTCTATAACATCTTAGCCTAGAGACATTTCTGAGCAACATTTTTAATGAGGTGGGTAAGAGATCTTTTGCATCTGTTTGGAAACGAATCACCAAGAGAAGCCCCAGCTGTCCTAAAAGTCACATCCAAAACCAAAATGAGATTTTTTTTTTTTCCCAGTTTATTTGAGATTGTGAATGTGATAATGCAGATGATCCAGGCAGAGTGCATCCAAGATGGATTTGATGTGTCTGACTTCAGTCGAAGGTGCATAGAGGGGGTAACCAAGGCTCTGCATTGGGCTGTGCAGGGAGAACAGTGCCTTCTTTGGGAGGAGAATGCCAGTCTGCAGCCTTTAGGGATTCTCCCAGTCAATGATGTGTGGGGTCTTCTCCCACGACATCTTTGTCTCAGTGTCACTCCATGCTTCTTTATTCCTCCTCCTGTCTCATTCCATTACACTTGTGCTTCCAATGTGGTAACTCCTTTCACTTTTTTACCACTGAGCCTGAACCTTCCATAGTATTTACCCATTGCCTACTAATGTGTAGTACTGGCATGTCTGTTTTTAAGCTCTGCCTCAGACCAGTGTCTGACCTTTCCATTGGGATCATCAACTGTGTCAAATGAATGTGCTTAATTGTAACAAAACCCATATATAGTTCCTTTAGATTAAAGAAATTTGGTTTGAATTCATGTTAGAAGGGTTTGCTTACCTGCTTTCTTCATCTCTCAGAAATTTAATTAGCAATGTGCATAGCTCTGGATTAGCTTTTTCTTTTTTTTTTTTTTTTTTGTTTCCTGCCTGCTTAATTAAGTCACTGTAGGAAGGGAATTTTTGTACTGTTTGCTATCATTGTACCACAGAGATAATACAGACAAAAAGAACAATCATCAGAACAATGTGACTGATAATGTAGTCTTTTGTTCATTTTCTCCTCTGGAAATGAAAATATGTGTTCTTTCTTATTTGGTAATGTATGTTGTTTCACTGATCTGGTTTACAATACGACTCCAGCAGTTACACCATCAGCAAATGTCAGCGCATTTGTAGAAACACAGAACTGAGAAAGAAAGCATAATCAGAATGAGAAAAGTTTCAGCTCTTCAGTTCACCCTCAATTAGATATCTCTGTTTGGATGGATGACAATCCCTCTACGTGCTCTTTACTAAATTGACTAGAAATTTGATTAACTTGCAAGAGCAAAAAAGTTTTAGTGAAACTGGAGATGATTGACCTAACCTCTAGTGAGTCTAGTAGCTTGTGGCAAAGCAAGAAGGGCTCCATGTCATATTTTCAAGCCCTGTGTTGGTGTTTTGCGGGACACAGTGTTTTTCAAATGATTCTGCACATTTAAGTTTTGGCAATTAGGCGTCCAAGTTTATGTAGAAAAATTACATTGCAAACAGATAAATTTAGATTTTTAATATCATTGAAGATGTTGAAAGGGCTAAACATAGTGTAAAACACCATCCTTGCTGTATCTGTGGATCCAGGTTCTGATTTTTTTTTTAATTTTTGTGGTATACTTACCAAAAGAGGAATGATTTATTCAGAAAACGGACAGACCACCTAACCTTGTAATTGTGGAGATTTTTTCTCAGAAGCCTGATTGACATTCAACTCTTTATTACCTCACAATCTTTTACCTAACACTGGAAGACCACAGCCATGCATTTTGGTGTTGACTTAGTAATTTTTCATGCATTAATATTAGAAAGAACAGTCAAAACCTATTCAAAATGTTCAGACAAGGAAACCTACAATTATAGTCAGATGTAAACAGATTTTAATGCACTAAGTAGTAGCCATTTACATATTTCTCTGTTTCTAAGACCAGGTTTACTTTAATTTCTTTTTTATTCTTTTATACAGATCCAACACTTCATATTATATTATGCTATCTATTATCTTGATTTTTTTCTTACTTCGTGTGTTTTAACTTTGTATAATTCACCAAAGTAGTAACAACAGTATTAACAAAATTAAGTAAACAAAAAATTCCTTATGGACACCAAATGATGTACTAATAGGAGGACACAAAAAAAAGAGAGTACTTTTAGACTTAATGCCTTAAGACTTTTGTTGAAGTGTTTGAACTGTTTTGAAAAGGTTTATGCTTTGTGTTGTGCATCCTTTAACAAAGGATGTGATGTCTACTAAAAACCTATCAGAGTTATTCTCAGAAATGTCAGACATCTATCAAAAATCCTTGGGTTTGCAATCTCATTATAATTAGAAAAGGTTTGGAATTTGAACCGAAATATATCTTTATTTTCATGCAAGAGACATTACTATCAGTGTCATGAAAAGGTGCCATAAATATTGCTGTTCTTCAGCTGCTGTCCTGCAGCAGCCATACACAGGATAGAAAAGGGGTGTTTTAATAATGTTGACAGTTCAGACAGCTTCTTTATGCTGCAGGGTTTTTTTATTCCTTTCAAAAATGAGAATTTGAAAGTAAAATTATTACTTCTTGTTTTTTTCATATTTTTTTCCCCAGCAAGACTTTATTTTTCCTCGTCACGTTGTAATCAAGGTACCTCTCATAGTGATGAAAGTTATCATGATTGCAAATGACCTATATGCTTCAAACATTGTTAAGATTTTTCAGTTAGCATGCTTTTGTTGAAGTGAAAGAAAGTAAAGTTTCTTGAGCAGTGAACTGCCTTGGTCACAGAATGTTAAAGGGGTCGGAAAGGACCTTAAAGATCAGCTAGTCCCAAGCCCCCATGCCAAGGGCAGGGACACCTCCCACTGGCCGAGGTTGCTCAAGGGCTCATCCAGCCTGGCTTTGAACACCAACTGGCTTGGGGCATCCACAGCCTTTCTGGGCAACCTGTTCCACTGTCTCACCACGCTCAGTGTAAAGAATTTCTTCCTAATGTCTGACCTAAATTTGCCCTCTTTCAATTTGTCCCTTTTGCTCCTTGTTCTATCACTACTGCTCCTGATGAAGAGTCCCTCTCTGCCCTCCCTTAGGCCCCCTTCAGATCCTGGAATGTTGCCATGAGGTCTCCATGCAAATTTCTCCAGGCTGGACAGTCCCAGTTGTCTCAGCCTGTCTTCTTAGGAGAGCTACTCCAGTCCTCTTATCAACTTTGTCTCTCCTCTGGGCTTGATCCAATGTCCTTGCTATGGAGGGAACACCAGAACTGCACACAGTACTTCAGGTAGGGTCTCACAGGGGCTGAGTAAGTGGGAATGATCTTACATCAGGTGCAAGAACAAAGTGCACAAATGCAACCACATCTCTCAGACTTGGTCAGTTGGTGATCTTCATTGTTTGTGGAAATATTTTGATTTGCATTAAATTCTTCATCAAAACACACTTAACACTGCTCTACACATACTCCCTTTCATCCAAAAAGCATATTGGATTTCTAGCAAAACCCAGGGACTGTTGCCAACATTAGATACTTGTTACACACACCATGCTGCTTGAAAATTTCTTCCAGCCTCAAAAGCTTGTAACCAAAAGAGCAGTGCAATCTAATGTCAGGAAAAAGGAAGTATCACTATCACCATTTACAGGTGGTAAGATGTAGTCAATTCATTAAATTTTCAATGGAAGCCATGTTTGTTCATTTACACATTTGTGAAAGTACCTGACTCAGTGAAAGGTTATCCCCAAATCACTTTTCAGTTTACTAACTGTAAAATAATCCTTTAGATAACACAGTTTTTTCAGACACATTTGCATCATGTGCTACACGGCACTGAGTGCTCTTACTAAAATACTGAGAAAGTAATGAGTTTTTCCATACAGTTCAAAACATTATTTGGCATAAAAATACTATGTATTGAAATAATGATTATGGCAGCTCTGAAATTGCATGTAAGGTATTCAATTATCACAGATATCACTGAAGCACATTTTACTTTTGTTTTACCTCAAATTTTTAAAGAAATAAACATATATGGATTGTTTCAACACTTTCTTCTGGGTGAAAAGTTTTTAGCTAAAAATTCCTTCATAAAACTCAGTGAAAATAAATCCGTGTTAGTTCAGCTGTAGATTTTTGTTATTTCTTGTCATGAAGTTGGGATTTAGTAATATTTTTTCATCCTTACCATTCCATAATACTGTATGAGGTAAGGGCTCTGGTAAGCAAATAATCATGACTTTGTTACTCATGTAGGCAATACCATAGCTGACAAATATTTTCCCGGTGATTTAAAGCCATCTATTTATACTTTTGTTATTTCCTTATTTTCTTGAATACTTTATCTTTTAACAACTTCTCTATTCTCATATGTTTAATTTCTCTTCCTGGGTGCTTGATTTGTCTTTAGAAAAAAAAAAAATTATAATTACATCAGTGGTTTTGGTAATATTAAAAAAATCTCTTTTCTACAAGTAATCACTTTTTTCCATTTTGTTTTGTTTTGGATTTTTTTCCACTATTGTTACTTGTAAAAAACCTTTTTGGTGATGTTAAAAGCAAAAATGTCAGAGATTTCCTTTGGCTACCTTCAGACACCAAACACTCCATATGAAACTTCTCACAGGAAACAGAGTACAGAGATGAAACTGCTCATGGCGACACTTCCTTCTACTCCAGGTTCCATTGTTATGGCGCAAATAGAGTGGATTGGTACAGTGAATAAAATAAATAGACTTAGTAGCAGCTAGTAATTCTCAGAATTATTTGTAGATCAATGTTTTCCCAAGGAGAGATTTGAAGAACCAGTATATCTCTCATGACTACTGCATAAAGATGTCATAAAGATTTCCATAAACTTTTGTATTTCTTCAAAATTGTCAGTGTCAATACCAAATGTTGACATCACAACTATTCATAGGAGGGTACCACTTTTGAAGAGACTCTGCTAGTTGTGATATTTACTCTGAACTGCTGAAAATATAAGTAGAGGCTTTTATTCATTTAACACTTTTTACTTTTACAAAGTGGAAAATTCCCAACAAAAAATTAGACAAAGTGCATGTAGTCAGGCTGGCATCTCAGGAATTGAGACTATAATATGGTACTCTAGTCTACAAGGCATTGGATATTTGTGCTCTTACTCTTTTTATCTGTGGAAGGAAATGTACTTTATAGAATGAAACAAATAAATCAACAAACCAAAAAATTAAAGAAATTCCATTGTAAGGAAAACTGTTTCCTGGGCCACTCTAAAAGTTGATTTTCCACTAGTATTATCCATGGGTACATAGAGAGGGTTTTTTTATGTCACACTCAGACACCAAAATTGTATCTAGTTGTTTATATATACTTTGGGGAGAAAGAAAGATCTAAAGGAAGTGTCTAGGAAGGTAATGAGAAATTAAGAGAGGATATACCTCTGAAAACTAGGAGAGGGAAGTCCTTAACACTTCAGTGCACTTACACCTAAATTACTCATTAATGGACTTTATTTCTAGTGGGTAGGGAGAAAAACATGACTAGGAAAAGTTTTATAATTTTTTTTTAATAATAGGGCAAACTATATTTCAGTCATGTTGCTGCCTCATATAAAAGGAAGACCAGAAGAAAGTGAGACAACACAGGAAATGGAGAAGAGTATTCTATTCTATTCAATTCTGTTCAAAAGTCTATTCAATTGGTCTGGAAAATAAGAAAGAAAATGTAAAAACTGAGACAAAATACCACAGGGACAAATGAAGACAGAGTCACAAGGAGCAGAAAAGAAATCTTGATCCATTGAAAGCAATTCAATCAGTGGTAATTTAACAAAGTTGAGAGTGCTGTGACAGCTTGGGAAGGATCTGATAATCTTTTCGTGATTGGATGAAAGAAACAGTTGCTGAACATACAGAAGGGGTATGGCAGTGCTAAACTGAAAATTGTGTAAATCCCATAGTGGACAGGAATGGAGCATGTCACATAGACAGAACTTAAATTTATCATTGTAGTAATTGCAATTTTTTAACAGTCTCATTAAAATGTAGCAAACAGATACAAGTAATCAAGTCCTATAAAACAACAATCTATTGTTCCCCTTCTTACAGGATCTTTCAGGCCTTTGATCCAGGGTTTGGAAATTTAGTAATTCACAAGTATTTTTATCCTACTCTTCCTTCCTCCATGAATGACAACAAAAGTCTCATAATCCTATCTTAATCTTGTTAATTCAAAGTTCCTCGGAGGAATTTTAGATGGAAAAATTCTTCTGAAAAATTTTATAGAGCTACTCCTTATGGTGCCACAGATGGCCTTAATGGTGGTCAATGAATAATGGAATCAATTTACAAGAGCCTTGTGAATCCCTGTCTAGTCTGGTTGATTAGAGCTAGCACTTGATAACCTGTAGTGAACAGCAGGACTGAGCTACAATAAGGTATAAAATAATACTGTTAAAAGTTCTAGAAAAGGGGAAACAGGGACTCATTAAGAGGATTTGTAGGATGAAAGGGAAAGTGTGGATAAATGTCCATGTAGATAGCCACAAAATACTTTGAAGAGACAAAAGGAGACAGCATTTATACTCCCTTGATAAGAGAGGACACTCTGATACTAGAAACAAAAAGAATGCAACTATGAAATCATCTAGTGGAAGTACAGTCAGAAGCATTACATCTCGGTCATAACATAAATAGTGCTAAGGAAAGACCTGAAAATATTAAACTCTCTACATTACTCTGAATGCAGCGTAGTATGGCACCTAACCCTTTACAGGCTTTGCTAGAAATACTTGTTATACAAAGTTTTCCACAACTTTATCACTAAAAAATTTCAAATAACATTTGGGCTTCATCATCATGAAATAAAACCTGAACATTTCTTCCTTCTTATTTTTCTAAGTGTCCATTCTCTCTGTTATCTTCACTACAACAAGAACTAGACTCCAAAAAGTAAGACACTGTTTTTTATGCCTCTCTGCCTCTCATTCTGTTTACTGTTCCATCTTTTTTGATATCTTCTCAAGGGGAAAACCTCAGCAAATGATAACATATCAAAGACCACAGGTTCCTCTAACATCATAACAGTGTTTGGGGTGGTGACTGAGATGCAAACTCTTATCTACAGATTGATGTTGAGTTTTTATTATCCTTTTATGTGCTGCCTGTAGCTAGGTTGGGGTCTAGAAATATTGTGTTAGGAAGAAATGGAGGAACATAAAATAGCTTTTAGGTTTGCAAATATATATGTGTGTGTATATATATATATATAGAGAGAGAGAGAGAGGTATTTATACTGTCAAAAATACTGAAAAAGTTTACTCCTAATTTATTAAGTTCTCTCCCTTTGTCAGTAAAGAAGTAACATACCAGAACCAGAAAACAAATAAGTTCGGAAGTCTGGTCCACAGACAATCCAGAAATGCAGACAGGTATTTAGGTCCAACAGACAGGTATTTATGGTTCACCATACTCTCAATCTCTTACAGCAGTGCTGCCTGAAAACATAGGGGTTTTACATCTCAATCAAGGACAGAGGGAGTCCTTTTAATACTGTAATTGCATATTGGATAGAAACAGCTGTACATCTCCAGACTCAGAAGTAAAATTATCCTTAGTGTTTCTCCCTACCTTGTCTAGTAAACTTTGAAATTTACATCTCTATTCCCACAGAGTATTTGGGCCTAACAGCCATCACACTGCATATTTCTGATAGTTAGACTGACTGACTTTATCTCCATTGGGAAAATATTAATAGGTATCATGTAAATTGCAAAAGCAAAATTTAGGAAAAATAACAACTCTTATTATGTCATGTGTTGTACAAAAGGAAAGATGGGATGTCACATTCTAACATATAAAGTATAAATATATAGGGAATATAATCTGAGATGCATTTAAATGGGTTAACTTTTTGTGGCTTTCTGTTTCATAGCCTTTTAATATATGTGTGTTCCTACATATTTATTTTCAAACATATGATTGAACCAGGAAAAAACCAAACCATATATTCACCTCTCTAGCAGATTACTTCTTCTCAGAGAAAAGGGTATATAAGCTATCTGTCCTATTGGTCAAAATGAATATAATTTCTTTCTCTCTTTTGTATATTTCTTTTTATATTAATAATGTAATATTATTGATATATAAAATAAATAATTACTCTCAATAATAACACATTAATAATATTAATTATTTCTGTTATTATAATGTTTTTAATTTTCCTTTATTTTTCCTATCTTTATAACTGTAGCTTGGAGAAAAAAAAAAGAAAAAACAGATTAAGTAAAATAGGCAAATGATCTATTTAGTCTTTTTAAGTGTGAATGTAGTAGGGAGAGAGAATTTCTCTGTGAGTGTGTTTTTTACTTTTCCAAAACCTTCTTGGATTTTTTTCAAAGCTAATATTTTAACACTGTTGCCAGGTAGAAGAAAAAATTGCAAGCACAAGCTGAAAACATCGCTCTTGTAATTCCAGGCTTGTATTGAGTGTCCCCATGAGTGCCATTCCAGCACCACTGGCTTCTCTTCTGTTCTTGCAATTTCTGTTGATTGTGTAAGCACGGCCTCTTCCATCTGCTGACAGTAGGTCAAAGAAATAAGCAACACTGGTAAATATTTTTCTTTACATAATGCTACCACATGCATTTTTCTTAACGATTTGTTGCATCAAAGTTTAAAAGTAAATTATACAACCTCAAATCAAGGCTGGGGAGGGGAGAAGCAGAAGAGAAATCCTATTCTAGTTCATAATGTTAGTCAAGACTTATTGGTTGACCCACACTCAGTTCCAATGTATTTTTTACACACACACGTGCACACATGCACAGACACACACATTAGTTGAGGCAGATATACATTATATATCCATAGTTACTGCAGCTACCTTTGTCACTGCATAAGCATAAATTGAAACCAAATGTTCATGTACAGAAAAAATAGCTACATAATTTCCTAATATCTGTAATAGATTCCCCAAAGCAGTAATATTAAAACAAGCTTATGCAGTGGTAGCAAGATTTGTGCCTTCATACTTTTTTTTCATCCCTACCTTGTTCATCCTGTTATCACCAAAACTGGCTCGAGCTCCTCACTTTGCATCTGCCTGAAATTGACAGATGACAACTATAGCCCTGAGGCCTCTGATATCAACATGTGCCTGGACTTTTAAGGCCTCTGATATAATCTTCTATGCTCCAGTTTTTACTTTAGAGTCATAGACAAGTCATTCTATACAGAATGACCTGTTTTTGTCTCTGTCTGTATATTTGTATTCCAAAATTACTGTAACCATAAGCATTACATTACACAGTTGGATTGCACTGAAACTTGAAGGAATTTATCATGCTACAATTTGAAAAAATATTTGCTCTCAAATTACAAAAAGCATTTCTTACCATACCCCTGTCCTCCCTTCTCTATCTTTTCCCCCCTTCTGTTTCTTTGGGGTTTCTTTCAATGTAAACTAATTGTTTACCTTAATCTTCTTCATGCTTTTTCTTTTTGGGGGATACAGGTCTGTGAAAAAAAAGGAAACAAGTCCCATTATTTTACTGAAATTGTACCAAACTATTTTTATTGATAAGCTTATAGAGGATCATTAAGAACTCACTTCTCTCCTTTGTGTTCAAGGCCTGAAAAATGAGAAAGTTACCAAATGTTTAAAAAAACCCTGTGACAAGTAGGAAGAAAACAAATTATCTTTGAGATCCTCTGAAATCATATTTAATACTATAATCATGAGGTTCTGATTCACCAAACCATTAGCTAAGATTCCATGCAGCAATAATTTCACACTGACTTTAGTTACTTTGGCTTGAGAAAACAGGATGAGCTGATAGTTGGTCAGCAGACACCTTATAAGGTCCATGAGCTACCTTATTTTCTAAATCCTATTGAAAAGAATATCCAGCAGGGGAAAAAAAAGGACATAGTACCTTTAGACTGTTCATACATATGTTGGTGCAAATATTAGTTCTGAGCTAATGAAACATCTAAATATTCCAACTTTCATAAGACTACCCTGAGAATTATTGCTTGTTTTCAATGGGATTTATTAAACTATCTTATTTTTAAACTATTTGCAAACCACCACAACAATGCTGTATTTTTCAGTTGCGAAGTATTAAATATATAATCACTATAAAGATTATTATGTTAAAGTTATGATTGTAATACATCTCAGCTATGTTATGCCAAGGATTATGTCAAAGTGAAATTGCATCTATTTTATTTACCTGTGATAAATTCAAGCAATGATAAATCTGGTATTGTCATTACAAACTCCAGAGAACTTAAAACTATTTCTATTGTGCATACACTAATGATTGCCATAGGGCCAGTCTTAAAAGGTGCAGAGTGAAAATGGAGATAAAACTGAAGATCATGTGAGTTTTCAGATGGTGAAAAAAATAAGTTGCAATTTCTAAAGGAAATTTTAGATGAAAATGCTGATGAGAAACTAGATGGAGAGACTAGATGGAAAACACCAAATTTGAAATTCGAGCTTTCATATTAACAGATATAATTATAGCAATCTTGCTCTTAATTATAATCTGTGTATTTAAGCCTACTATAAGGAATTTCAACTTTGAACTTTTATAATTTTTCTTTAATGATACTATTTTTCAGTGCCACGACACTGTAAATAAGGCGACAGAGATGTCCATTTTGCATATAGCATGAAGGCATAACATAAGTAACCTGGAAATGGAACAGTTGTGTCACTCATATCCCTCAGAAATTAAGCATTTAGATTTAACTAGATGCTAAATCTAGATTTAACTAGCTATAGGGAATTGCTCTAAAGGCAGGGGAAGACAATCTCTGAAGAATATTGATCCTTTCTTGTAGCAACTCCAAAACACAGGTGCACTTCCTCTTCTTTTTGCTTCCTCTCCTATTCTTTTACCTGAAGAAAACCATTTCCCTTAGTCTAGATATAAAATGTAGGTGTCTGAAGAGAGAAGATGGATTTCTCCTTGATGGATTCACCATGTACTGTGTTCCTAACCAGAAGCAAGCTTTCAAATAAGTACGACTTGCTTTTTACTTACATGACTTACTGCTTTTGTTTACTTGTTATTGTTATAAGCCAACCATACTTCCAAAAAGGACTGCGGAATATTGTTGATAACCTCTCACTGGTTGAAAAAACAGGAGAGATCAAAATGCTTAGAATTTTTTTGTTGTTTGAGTTTATTTTTATGAAGACTATATTTGAGCTAGTCAGACTTAAGTCCTTCCAGAATTGAAACAAGTACTTTTATTAAGCTTTATTCATCATAGTTTGAGATGTTTATGGTAGGGAGAGCTAAGTGTACATGTAAACCACTGGGTATATGAACTTCATCTGATAATATCCCATCCACCAACACATGCACACGTGTATGGGGAGAAAAGTACATTAAAAAACCATTACAGAGATACTCATTTTATACCTATGTGGAAAAGTAAGAAGTCTATATATTTTAATCAAAAAAATCAGGGGTAGATGGTCATTGGCAACTGCAATATTTAAATCAAATTCTGCTTGTACCATACATTTTGCAGAAACAATGTGCTGCCTTCTTTATGAAAAGTGTGTGTGAGGGGCTTTTTGCCCAGCTTAAATCCATGCTATTGAGAGAAAAATTTCAGCAGGAGAAAGAGGCACAACCTATTCAAAAAGACTTCAGTGATTTCTTGTATTATTCAGATATACTCCATTGCTCTTAAGCAATGACATTCAAAAAGAAGACAAATACTAACATGTATGAAAATGAATATGATGAGTACCAAATATTTGTCTACTGCTGAACTTGTTTCTCTGTTCTAGAAATCCTTCTGAGTTAATTTCATCTGGATTACATACATGCCATGTTTAGTAAATGCAAAAGTACTTGAATTATATTCTGCATTAGACACTGATTAACCTCTAAAACTAGGAATTAACATGTATATGTATTTGGACTAGGATCTTTCTCAATCATTTTCTAATTGTTCAAAAATTATCAACACCAACATGATTTTAATTTTAATGTGTCTTTTCTATCTGTAAAACAGGATCACCTTATATTCTACATACTAAACAGAAAGACTGAATAGCAAGTCTATTCTTGTATACAATTTGGTGGAAATTCAGCAGTGAATAGCCTGAAAAGATTTTACATGGAAGAATGTTAAAAACCCCACTATTTCTAGTGGAAGCATCCCAACTAACTCATAATAAAAAAATTAAAGATGCAAGAATGTAAAAAACCAGCATAAAGTCTGTAAATTCTTTAAGAGCATTATGAGTACATATTACATACATGCTTAGAACACATAGAACTGATGTGATGGTTTTATTCTAAATATTATTTTGTATTCATGGTTTAAAAAAAAACAAAAACAAAACAAAGCAAAACCAAAACCAAGCAAAAAGCCCGGAAAAAACCAAAAAACTAAAACAAACAAACAAACAAGCAAGACACCACCAAAAAAACCCAATAACCCCCACCAGAACAGGATATTTTCTTAATATTTCACAATTCCTGACCAAAAGGACACATATTTTGGTAACATAACAGCAAGACTTTCTTCATATTCAAAATTACTGTGAGATAATGACGCAGCAGCTACCTATTAGCACTATACTGGGTGCTTGTGCCTTAGAGACTTGCATTTGGCAAATGAATCATGTCACAAAATTGATTCATGAACTCTCTTGTGGTGACGGTCACTATTGAATTGCTAGTATGTTTAAGAAAGTCTTGGGTGATGAGAATACACTATAGGACAGTTTTCAATCATACACACATGACCTGTGCCCTACTGTTTGTTTTTAGAGGCTCTGGCTCTGTTTAATTTAGAAACTCCTAATGTGGTCAAGGCCAAAAGTTTCTTTCTACTCTTCCTGAAAATAATTCAACTGCAAACTTCATGGCTCAGTCCAGTATTCTTTGCAGAGGACATTGGTAAATTTTGAGAATCAAAGTCCGAAATGAAAGGTAGAGAAAGTTCCTAATATAGTAGCTAACTGCATTATATGGTACAAATATGTATGCTGATATATAGAATAGGAAGAAATCTTCATGACTTTGTAAGTGTTGACTAAATTAAAGGAACAAAATCATACTTCAAAGACAGGATTGCTCTGAAAGTTCATATAGGTTATTACTGAATTGCTGTTGCTAAATTTCCAGAAGGACTTCTTCAAAGGAAAGGAGAGAATCATTGATAATTGTGGCTCATAGTGGCACCTCTATGAAACTGCTGTAAAGAAACTCCAAAATATATTTAAAAACAAAAGAGACGAAAGCAAAACTAAGCAAAAAGAACCAAAAAAATCCCCACAACCAAACAACAACAACAAAAAACCCACAAAAAACCAAACCCTACAGAACAACCTTATTCAACCTTATTTCAAGCTTTTGAAAATCTTATGCAGAACACATCATTAAAGAAACCACTTAGCTTTGCAAATTACTCCAGTAAATGAAGGGTACTGTATCAATTCAGGGAAAAGGTCTAGGATACAAAACAAATGAAGTAGTGGCAGTTAAAATTATGAGGTTGATAGAAAGTAAAATTTATTAATCCTGATTGACTTTATTTTCAAATTTGAGGGATATTATCCTGAATGGTTAATATTATGAAACTAAAATAAGTAAAATTTATTAACTTTCTTATCACAAAATGTAGATTTTATGTTTTTGTCACTCACTGATTTTACTGTATTCAATAGAATCATGGGATGGTTTGGATTTGAAGCAACTTCAAAAGTCATGTAGTTCCAACCCTCCTGCCTTGGGCAGGGACTAGACTAGGGTAGACTGGACTAGGCTGCTCAAAGCCTCATGCAAACTGGCCTTCTAGGTAAAGCCTCTAAAAAAGGAGCATCTACAATGTCTCTGGGCATTGTGTGTGTGTCACCGGTCTCACAGTAAAGAATTTTTTTTGAAAATTCAATTTAAACCTAACCTCTTTTAGTTTAAAGACATTCCCACTTGCTCTGTCATGACATGACTTTATCGAATGTCCTTCTCCAGCTCCATTGGGAGCCCTGTCTAGGTACTGGAAGGCCGCCGAAAGATCTTCCCAGACCCTTCTCTTCTCCACAATGAACGACCCCAAATCTCTCAGCCTGTCTTCATAGGTGGGGTTCTCCAGCCCTCTGACCCCCTTTGTGACCCACCTGCACACTCCAGCAGCTCCATTATCTTCTTATGGGGAGGGTCCTGGAGCTGGATGCAGGTGGGGTCTCACCAGAGCAGTGCAGAAGAGAGGAACCACTCTCCCTCAACCTGTGGGCCATGTTGATTTTGATCCAGTCCAGGATACAATTGGCTTTCTGAATGCAATTGCATAGTGCAGGGTCATGTTTGGCTTCTCATCAACCAACACCCTCAATTCCTTCTCCACAGGGCACCTTTCAACCTATTCTCCTCCCAGCCTGTACTTATGCTTGGGATTGTCCTGATTCTGGTAGAGGACCTCGTATTTGGCCATGCTGAACTTGATGAGATTTACACAGGCCCACTCATCCAGACTGTCTGGGTGGCATCCCTTCCCTCTGGCTTGTTGACTGAACCCCACAGCTTTGTGCTGTCTGCAAGCTTGCAGTGGATGTTCTAGATCCCTCTGTCCTTCTTGTCAGCAAATGTTGAACAGCATTAGCCCCATTCCAACCCCTGAAGAACATAATGTTTTCAATTTTGCTATGAAACATCTCTTTAATAGTAACAATCAGGGCAGAATATGAAATCCATTTTTTATTTTTATTTTAATCCTGACCCCCTGCGTTTCTTTGCTTCAGTGTCTAAAAGGCACTGTTCTATTTTTAAGGTCAGATCTCATCCCAGTTTATGACTTTATTCACTACAAATAGGCAAATCAATGTATTACTGTTTCTTTCCAATCTTTAGTTTTTCACTAGAAAAAAACCTGTCAAATATAATCTAGGACCTCCAGGGCATTTCTCTTAAAAATCCACCTCCATGAACTGGTTCTACAACCCTTTATGTAATCATGATCAAATTCAAATATTTTACAGGTTTTGTTTTTTTCTTAGCAATACTGTTTTACTTCCCATAATTTCCTTTTTGATCAGTTTCTTACTGATCATTTGTTGCTTCCACAGATGTTATACTACAAGAACCAGTTGTTGCATAATGGTTTATGAAATACACAAGGAGGGATTTATTTAAAATATCTGATCTTTGTACTAAAATATGCCTGTAGTAGGCAAATAGTGAAGCAGTAGTTAAATCAGCAGTTATTGCCTCAGCAGGTTATGGCACTGCTTTATTCCAACAGAACACATGCAGACATCGAATGCTTTTTTTGTTTCAAAGTTCATATACACATTTTCTGTTTTGCTTGTTTAGGCTTTTTGAATTATCTTATATATATGTCGTCCTTAGAAGGACAATCATGTAATATAAAATTTTTGTGGAAAAAATTTTTCCATCACAATTTTTAGATTATAAAACCCCACAATCACAACAAGAAAATATAGAGACATACATTTATATGTTACAGAGAAAGTATGACTCACTTTCCAAATTAATAGAATTTCTTAATCTAAATGTAAGATTCAATTTCATTTTTTCTCTTTCCAATTTAATCAGTCTTGCAGTTCCAGTTATGAGCTTTCATCATCAGTTATTACAGTCTTTCTTACTATTTTGTCTAAAAACTAATTAATTTTAGAACTGACAGAATTCTAGGAATCATTCCTACTTTTATAACAGTTGATAGGCATAATATTGCCACATCATTCAACATCAGAGTCTGAAATTTAGGTTTCTAACTTGATTCTGTTGGAGGAAGAGACTAGGGCAAATAAAACTTGCTAATATATGATTTTTTTTGTTGAATGTGAGGTAATACCTCATAGAAAAGTTCTTAAATTCATACAAAACTATTGATTGTTTTACACATATATTTCCTATATTTTGACTCTGAGTAGTATTGATTTTTCAATTGTGTTATCTTAGACATTCTTATTCAATGATACACAGATCTAGGAAATATAATTTAAATCTTTTTCTGTCATGTTCTATTTCATTCACAATAAATGTATTATGTTATTATATGTATCATTATTTTCTGTGGCAGTCATAAAATCAATTGCATCATCTGTTGTAATTTGAATCATGTAGCTGAATACTGAAAAATGTCTCCGTATTTTAATTTTTTTCAGTCCTTATCAATCACTACTTTTTTTTCCCAGCTACAGAAATTCTTAATTTGGTGTATGTGAGATATTTACTGCAGTGGAGATCCTTTAATTCTTTCAAATATTGGTCAATCTTTGATGTCCTAATACCATCTAGTTTCAAAATGCTACAAAGCTGTAAGACAAAGAATTAGAAGGATTTAGGATAGTGTGAGAGTGGGAGGATGTCTTTCTCTTTTGTTTTGCTTTCCTTCTTTTTTTTTTTACTAACACTCTCTTACTTGCTTTCTCTTTTTCTGCAGAGATAATTTGATCTTTTATCAAGAGTAGGAGCTTGGATCTTCCCCTGAGGGTTGTTACTCTCTTGCTGTGGACTATTACACAGAAACATGAAAATCTCCCCAAAGGGAATTATTTTGGTATGAGAAACACTATGCTATTACAGATTAATTTCTCTCCTAAAATCTATTGATTTCACACTGATTTCCCAGTGCTCTGTTTTGTTCCAACATTTTGCCAGGGAAAAGAAGAAATATTGCAGCTGGGGTTAGGAAACACAGAGGGACATATTCAGGGTTTCCAGTTCTTCTCCCTCTTGGTGTGAAAAGACCAGTAGCTGTACCATACTTATAGAAAAAAAAATGAAAAATAAGCTGATTGTGGTATAGTAGGTTTGAATTGTGCAGGGTCTAATAGAGCAAGGTCAAGGAAAATAAAACCAGGAAGGTGGCAGCAGATGTATCAAAGCTATTTAGCAGTATGTAACATAAGGATTTTATTTTTTAGTGATTACACAATGCAGAGATGAACAGTATATTGTCTAATTCCAATGTGGTTTCGTTTAGTAAAGCAGATGTTGACTTTCTTATGTGATACTTATGGTATACCGAACAGATTTTAGTTATTGCTTACTGAACCTTCTCTGTGCTTCAGCCAACGTATAGCCAGTTTCACCAGCCTTTTTTCTCATTCAAGATGATCCAACACATTAAATGTCAGTTTCTGATATGGACTCCTCACAAGGGATCTCTAAAAAATCCTATCAAAAAATGTTTACTGCACATCTTCATCATTCTGGCAGTTTGATTAACACCGAGATCTGACAAATTAATAAGATGACCATTACTTTAAAATGATAAACCAAAAAAATACACAAAAAATGTTTGTGTTAATCAAAATGTAGTTTTCCAAATTTACATTCTTAAAATATCTTTTAAGATTTCAGATGGCTGTGAGGGTAACTGATCTATAACTGTTTACTGTAACTATAGTACTTTAAGGATTTTTTCAGGTTTTATATTACAATTCTTCACTGCTCCAAAAAATTTTGCATCTACCAATTTCCCAGCAAATAATAATCCTGATTCAGTGGTTTCTTTTCTTAACTGCTGCCTTTGTTCAGTTGTAAATATATTTACAAAATTCAAAAATTGTCTGTTATGCATTTGCTTTTTCTTGAAGTTTATTACTTATCTAACACTATGTCTACCGATAAACTTCTAAATATTTTTACCTAAATATATAAAATAATGCAAATATTGTCACAATGCATGTTTTTTTTTTTAGTTTTTTACCAGTGACTCTATGTTACATTTTGATAATTAACTTGATGTTCTTTGTCATAAATACATTATTTCATGACTTTCTTTCTCTTTGAAAGAGAAAGAAATTTTTTATTTGACTACAGTAAAAAATCTGGGAATAATTAATGTGCAACACAATATGCATATATGATGTTAAGGACAGAGCATGTTATCTGTGTGAACAGTATTGAGAGTACCTAGCTATTATGTTCTGCTTTTTCCACATGAATACTGAAGAACTTTTTAATGGAAGGTAAAATCACTGCCCTCCTGTATGAATAATATTAATGAATCACAGAAGATGAATTTGTTTTTTTCAAGCTGTGCTATCAAAGAACTGATGGTGAACATACAACAAGGTATTACCACTTGGATTTTTTCTGTTTCCACATCAGTGTGAAATCCTATTTCTCTCTTATAAAAATTACAGTGACAGCTTTATTTTTCTCTTACAACCACATAGATCTTAGATGGTCAACAGCAGAAGGCCAAGCAGGTTATTCTGGAACGTGTGAAGAGACATTAAAGACCATGATTACACAACTGAATTGAGCTACAAATAGCTGAGCTCCTGGCCAGAAACCCAGACATGAAGTTTCTTGAACGGTGTTCCTTTGTGGCAGTTAACTCTCTCCTCTGTGCTGAAGGATTGGCAACACTGAAATACTAGAAACAGTTTTTGCCTCTTTTCTTCCAAAACACGTACTAGAAGTTGTTGCTGTCTTTCTGAATTAGAAAGTTAGTCAGCTCGAGAAGTATAACATTTTCAACTAGTTTAATTTGCTTAGTATATCACTGTTTTAAGGCCCTAATTTAAAGCTCAGCCTACATACTGTGTAACTTCCATTTACAGCTTTTAGACTAATGGCATTTTCATCACTGAATGATGCTGTCATATAAAGTGGCTGTTCATTTATTGGAAAGAAGTTAAAACAATCTATTCCTCTAGCTGCTTAAAGCAAAAAAAAAAAAAAAGCTTTTCTAGTGCTTTCATTGAAGTTTTTCATTGCTTGCATATACATCCATGCCTAGAGATAGCACAGCTGTTATTCATTCAATTTTTAAAGGAACTGAAAATCCCATGATTGGTGTTCTGATCATCTTGCAAATATTTTTAAATTTTTAAAATATTTTCTTGTTTGCCTCTTCTTTTATTATTTTCATTGCAATAAAAAAATAAATATCATATATTAATTCCCAAATGGCATAACATATTACTCTATTCTTTGGTAGTGTGCTTCTCTAAACCATTTTCCTTTACATATTATAGACACAGAGAGAGTTCTGATGCAGAAAATCATGCCTTCAGTTATTCTGGACTTTTTTTTCTTACATTTGTTACAGGAAAAGTAATCAGTATAGAGCATGCCTTTATTTCTTTGTTTGAGTATTGATCATTCTGCTCTTTGAGTCTGCTACCACTTTTCTCTCTGATGATAACATTTTCTCTGCCTGGAGGTTCTACTGCCCTTAAATTAACTCTTTTGTAATACATCTTTTTTTTTTTTTCTTCTTTATTTCATATCACAGACAGTACTGTCACACATGCAACAGTTGTGTAAAAACAAAAGTTATGAATGTTGGATGATGTAGCTATGTATGACATAATATTAGCCATTCAAATTATTGTCCCAGAGCTATGTGACCACCTTATCAAGGATGATCTCATGGAAGGTATTTCATGAGCAGACATTCCCTTTTTAGCATTTTTCATACATGATGAGGGAACACATAAAAAATAAGAAAAGAAAGAGACCCTGAACATAACACGCCTCTCTAATCTACATGACCTGATTTTATCACAAGCTCTTATTAACCTACTGCAGCTCAGATGTATCAGAACTTCTGTATTAAATCTCAGTTCATTTTTCAGAAATAAAAAGAGATGCATTCAAATGGATTCAATCACCGGAAATGTTTTACATGTATAAAATTGAGGGAAAAGCAATAACCAATTGACTACTTCTGTGTCCAAATTTCTTGGATTCTAATGGAGTTTTAAATATTTAAATAAAGCAAAAATCATGACTGAACTGCTTTTTAGTGCAACTACTGGCCTTTGGCTATGGTCAGCATGGATGAACCTCATTTAAAAAATCTTTTTTTTCTAAGTAGCATCACAGAAATAAATATACTTGTGGATGTATAAAGGGGCAGGCTGCATTCATCTGTAATTGTATGCTGAACATTGAAAATCTAAACTTTCTGTTGAATATGGGTTTAGAGAACCCATTAACATGATGGCATAGGAAAAAATTGAGTGAAAAGTCATCAGAGACTGTTGTTGAATAACATGTATTAACTGTATGATACATTTTTCTCAGGAATTTATTGAAATGTACAATAGCAGCTTTTGCTCTTCATACAATGCCATGTGTAGTTGTGCACATTGCGGATGACAATAACAGAACACATTCTGCTAAGTATTTCAAAACAAATTTGCATGGGCAGGAATTCTATAAGCAGTTTTTCACCTGAATTCCAATTAGATAAGATTTACAGACTGAAGTTCCAGAAACAGGAGGCAGGAAAACTTTCCCTACTTTCCTGTGCTTAGGGTGGCACTCAGTTTATCAAAACCAGCTATTTGCTGTCTAAGCATTGTGGGCATCTACACAGATCTTTGTGTACTGGAGATCATTAGGTTATGTGATAAAAGTCTTGCCTCTGCTCATGAAAGGTCACAGGCAGAGGAATTGGAATAAACTAATCACAGATGTGAGCAGCCATGCTCCCTGCTACTCTCATGGCTGTCACAGGAAGGCCACCACCCTCATGGTCTGGGTATGAAACAGGATTAGTCATGAAGCACTTGTCTGGGTCACCTTTCAGACCAAGGAGGGTTACTGCCCAGCATGTAGAATTCATGTGACAAGGGGAATATCATCTTTGGATTGCACAAGATTTGTTTTGGTAACTTTAGGGTGAGTAGAGGGAGGGATCAATGCTCTTTTGGGGGAAGAACTATCATTGGAATGGAGAGACAAGGGAATAAAAAGGCATACATACAGGCTGATGATCATAGTGTTTCTCTGGTCATTCTTTGTGCCTGGTTACCAGAGACTGTTCTGCCTTTTTACTGAATTCCATTACTATCTATTTTCCTTTTACCAGGACTGTTAGTTCCATGTGTGCATGTGTGGGCATCAGAATGCCAGTAACCACGGTAAGTCCATGGGTTACAGACCCCAGGTGATTCCAGGGCTTGTAACCAGGGAAGGTGGGACTATCAAGTCAGTATATGATCACTGGTGAATATCAGTCTGGAATATCCAACAAGTAAAATAAAGGGCTTGGAAATGGCAAACTTGGATGGCCACAGTTTGGGGCCAGAGATGTGTGTAATCTCTGAGTGAGACAGATGTCTGCTGGAGGGTCCACCACGTTCAGATCAACTTCCAGAGGGACTGTAGGATCTGAGGGTTGACTAAGAAAGGCAACTGGACATGAAATGATCCAGGCTCAGCTACTAGACAGACCCTTTGTTTCAGATCAGTTATGGAATGATTTATATATATGTACTTACAGAAATGTATATTTCTCACTTTTGGACACTCATCCAGATCTGTCAGAGTAGGGAACATGACAAAATGTTCAGTGTTTCCTGTTTCCTTGACTGCTGAAGGTTTCCGTGTGAAATGATCTTCAGAAGAAATTTTGTGTATATTTACATACAAGTGGTATTAATGTATTTGCACGTGTACCTGTTGGAAATATATGTCACACTTGCTATTATTGGATGTGGAGGCATAGAGTGCAGCAGTCAGGTCTCTATTGGACTGCAGGATTTAGCAACCCATGACAAAGAACTATGTGGATTTTCTCATTAAAGAAAACTCTAAAATCACAGCAGAGCAGATGAACAGAAAAACATTTATATGTAGATTTCCATCTCCTCCACACTCCATAGGAGGTACGTTTTCAAAGTGCAATGCATCTTATCCTAATACAGATGCTTTCAACAGTTTTTCTGTATTTCTATTCCTCCAGTCAAGGATGAATATAGCCTAGAAAAATAGTTTTACTAGTGGTACTAATTTTAGATATTTAAAAGACTATGCCTTAGACCTGTGCTTAAATTTTTGCTGAGTGGTCAGGGGACAACTTTTGTTGTTGTATTTAAGATATTATATGGTATCATCAGTAGACAATAGATAATCAATAGACTGATTATCTTTTCACAATTAGTTCATATACTATATAAAGCAGAAACACATCCTACTAAAATATTACTTTTTTGCAGATTGAGACTTCTGGATAAAGTTTTGTGCTTTGTATTTTAGATTTGGAAGAATACTGTGTCCCTCTTTAATGTACACTGAGGTCAGTCACTGCTCTGCTTTTTCCTTTTGTTAGCATATCCTGTATTTGTTCACTGTATCATTACTTTGGTTCACCATACACTGCTTCCTCTCTTGTTATTTCTTCCTTTTCTGCCTACCACTGCAGTTCTAGCTTTGGAGATATTATTCATAAGGACAGTAACCTTGACATTAATGTCAGAGTCTCTTAATTGTAAAAATATGGAACTTGAGGAAAGTATAGGCCAGACATGGATAGGTTTTTCTTATAGGGACTGATAACTTCGTTCTTTAACCTGAGGGTGATGTCATTTCCAATTTTTTCATTCATAACATAAATCTCATCAAAGTGATTATACAGATTTTTTTAAAAATGGGAAAATCAATTTTAACTAAAGAGTTTAACTAAACCTCTTTTAGGAATAAAATGGTTTGTCTCTGAAAGTCTGGCACACTTTGAAACATCTGATAATAGGGGCCTATAATGGAAAGTAATACTACAGATATTAAATACATATTTTTCTGGCAGTTCAGTTATCATTTTTCCTCAGTGAAGGGGAAGGATGTGGAGAAGCCTGTGAAAAAACTTCAAGAGACCTCCGTTCATTTGAAAAGACAGGAAGATAAAGTAAGGAAATACAAATAATGTATTGCTTCACTAAGAAAAGAAGAGACATGCAAAAAAAAAAAAAGTCAAATGATTCCTCATACTCTTGTTTTTCAAATTTGTTAGTTTGTTGTGTGACATTTAATAGTCTGATTTTGTGTAACTTGGTTTTAACAACTAGGTGAGATCCTGTCATATATTTGGGTAAAAATTCACAGGACTTTTTCACATTTGGTTTTTTTAAATGAAAATAATTTGACAAAAATAATGTGACAAAAAGCACTCATCATTCATCACCATCTGAAGTTGATGATGATCTGAAGTTCTGAAAAAGCTCAGAAGAGAATTGAATTTTTGCATAAAATAATCTGTACATTTTGTGTCTTCTACAATGTGCTAAATGAGAATGAGGTTCTGAGAAATTATTTTGATTTTTATCAAATATTATCAAATATTTATCAAATATTTGATTTATCAAATTTATCAAATATTGTTTGTTTCTAAATACAATGTTTGCTATTTTTTTAATGTTAAATGAAGATATCTAGATGTGCACTTTTTTAATTGAACAGCTGTGTTTGCTCAGTATCTTTTGTCTTTCATCAGTTCCTTCATTCCTTATTGCTTGTTGCATTCCTTTGTTAGAGCAGATCTAAAATTAGACTGTAAATAAGGCAAAAAAAACCTCCTTCACATTCCTACTTCTGTAAGTGGCACTACAAAGCCTGAATGAAAGAAGACAAAACCAGAAATCTATTTCTGAACAATATCTGAATAGGAAGATGGGAATGGAAAATGGGAAGTTTAAATGTGTAAAGAGTATCAAATAATCTGCCTTCTTGTGCAGTCTCATATCTTCCAGCAGTCAGTACCTAAGGTATTGTCAAACTTGGAATAGCTTTACATCATATGTGTACAAGGTTCACTGTAACTTTTTTTGTATTTTTGACAATATATTTATGTCAGTAGAAGTGTAGTAGAACTGGAAACTGAGCCTGATAACTTTGGGACACCTTCATGACATGGGTTGCCATGAACACAGTTCATTTTTATAAGTCAAACAGTTTTCAGATTTATTGTAGATGTACATCAAATCTAATTTCTGGAGTTTGCAAACTCTGAATATCCTGGAACTGCAGATGTTAAAGGGTGTCCGGACTTTCTGATGTTATCCAGGAGCTGAATTACTCTTGCAGACAGGCTCATGTGCTGGGTTTCTGAATACCACAGAGCCTCCCTTCTGCAAGGTTTCTCTGAAGAGACAGTCAAAATTACATGCTGTGCCTATGTAAAGAAAGCAAGTGATGGTAGAGGACATTTACAGGCCTGGGACTTGATCATTGCACTGTTCAATTCTTATAGCAGTCCCTCTCATTTATTTTGTCTAGGCCAACTAAAACTTTCCCAAAAAGTCTCTGGGTCAGGGACCATTTGAAAACCATTGATGGTTTGGATGCAGCCAGCCTTCTTTGGAGGTTAGGGGAACTGAATTATGAACAATGATCCTTCCATGAGGGGTGGAACTGACTTCAGTTTCTGTGAGTAGTCCTCCACATAATTTTTTAAAAATTTTTTAACATAAACTGAGCTACAAGATATTTCAAGTAAAACTCCTGTACTCTGAGGGTTGCAGAACAGCTATGAAGGAGTGATCAAGGACTGGGAACCAAACAAACACCCTCAGCACAGGTCACAGCTGTGCTTCTTATTCAAGGGGGAAGAAATCTAAGGAGGCATTTTGCAGTTGTATTCTGCCTCCCTTCTTGAGTGACCTTGATTCTGATGACTGGTACTTTAAAGAAAGTGCTCTTTCCTTCTGAAGTTATTGCGATGCTGCACACTCTCCCCTGCCATATCAAGAAGCAACTGTGGAAAGGCCTTATTTTTGCCACCCCTCTCTATTCACTAAAGGTAGCTGATGCTAAAAATTATAATTACTGCTTGGTTGACTTTTCACTATTCCTCTCTGCCTACACGTTGCATATAGAGCATCTTCTACTATAAAATGGGATTTTTCTTTTCCCTTTTTGTTTTTTCCTCTAATACAGAGGAGGGAGATGAAAACAATGGCATAATATATTTACCCAGGTCAGCCAAGAGCAAAAGCTGTAAGTAAGGACTAAGTTGCAGGGTGTTGGTGTGTTGGTGTTAATTAAAGAACAGGACATCATTTTCTGCAATCTATTTAGACAGTCAGCTGTAATACCTAATAGTTTTTCTTTTTATAATCCAGTGTTGTTTCTCCCACATACTACATTTACTTGATAAAGTGAGGATGGTTTTCTTAATTTGAGTTTAATGGTGTAGTGCAAAAAAGAGGAACATGTTCACTCCAAATGTGTTAGCTAAACTGTGATTGCAAGCATTCAGCTATGATCCTCTGGGTTCCACAGACACAGTTCAGTGTAAAATATATGCTGCTGCTGCTAAAAACTGATACTTTAGGGAAGTGGGCAGCAGGGTTAATTTTCAGCCAAATTATTTACCTGATATAGCTCCCAGCAGGTCAATGAGAAAACCAGAGCCAGCACAAGGAAAACAGTGGCAATAAACCTTGAGAAGGCAACTAAAATTGTGTTTTTATAAAGAAATCATAGTTATGATGTGTTAAAGAGGATGGATAAAAATGAAATTATGGTGGATAAAATATGTTTTTGATTACTAATTATTTCTTTTTGCACTCTTTTCCCAGAATGAAACCCCTGACTTTCCCAATAAATATTCTATCTGGTGAGTACAAAAAAAATTGTGGCTAGCATCTCACTGTCCATTCTAATTTTCCTTCCTATCCACTTACATCATGAGAAACAACAGACAAATGAAAGTTTCTCTACAGGTTACATTATGGTCCAAATAGGTTGTCACAGCAAGGGAATAAATCTAACAATTGTGCATAGTTAAAACAGGTTTACAGTAATCCCTCGTGGTATATTAAAATATTTTTTCTAGTGACCCAAATTCCAGTGTATTAAACAGTAGTACACAGTATAATAAACAGTATTTCACAAAATAATATTTATTTATATATCTATATTAATATATGCAGTACAGAAAACTCTTCAGATGGTATTACTATGACATTATTACAGCTGACATTGAAGTATTTCCTGACTTCAAAATACATAACTCTACAACCTTGTTTTTTAAGGTATTCTATTATATCCAATATGTCATATTCTGTACAGGTAATGAATTGTACTACACATTCAATGAAGCAAACAAGTTGTTATACATAAATTAAATAGATTCACCTTTGACCTGCTTTCCTCCAAGCAATCTGATTAGATCTGGTTTTAGAAGGCATGCAGTTAGGTGAGTAGTGGTGGTATTTTAGCAGTGGGGTAGATTCCTTTATTGAAAGGACAGCGAGGCTTTTTGAAATCAGTGATTGCAAAGTTTAGCAACAACAATTTCTAATCATAATTTCTTCATAATCCCAGCGGTAAGGTGGTTACAGGCAAACTAATCCATTTTATTGCGTAAAACCATTTAATTTTATATTTTACACTGAGGAGGCAACTGGTAGTATTTCATTTCTCTTTGGCAAACTTAGAAAGCAGGCATTATGTAGCAGTTGAAAGCATGCTCGAACCATTTCACATTGGTTGATGTTATATTCTGATAGATCATTTATATACAATCATGCAGTGCCTCATTTTCACAAGACCACCATTTTCTTTCAGTGAAAAATGCAAGAAATGAAAAATCAAGCAAATCCATTTAGAAGGAGATTATTTAAGGAATGTATTAAACTGCCTGAAAGATAATGTTTTTCTTAAATATAGCTAGGTCTCATCTAAACAGTGATAATTACAAGACACTGCAGGAAATGAAGAGAAAAAGAAACCTTTTCCTTGGGGGATTTTAAACATCTTTTAACTCATATGTCCCAGAAAAAAATCAATAGTTTTCAAAAAACTGAATTTAGATCTCTAAGACACATCACAGTTTTAGAAATAGCTAACAGTACATCTGAAAATAGACTGGTGAAAAATAGAAGTCAGCACTGACGTAGAAAAAGATTAATTTTTTTTTCTATTGTCTACAAACTCTGCATCTTTCCTAATGTTGAAAAAAATTAATGCACAAGCCAGAAAATATTCTGGTGTGAAGCATTTACTTTTTGACAGGGCTAAATCTGGAAAATCTTTTGTAAAGTTGGAAACTCTTTGATTTGCATTAGAGTAGAATTTTTTTCCAGCATGTCAGATTGAACAAAGACTTTTAGATAGGTTTACAAGCATGGGCACATTTTTGGATCTTCTGGGCATCATTAGGGCTCCTCTGCCTTTCTCCTTCCTGCTGAAACCAGGTTTGTTTCTGGCTATTTTTTAATGCTAATTGTTTGGGTTGAGGAGGGAAATGTTTTCTCCTTTCCTATCCTTATCCTCCCAGCTGAAAACAAAAATTTTCAGACTTCATGTCTTACCAAACAGTGTGGCTGATCAAGTGTTTTCTCATCATGGCCTCATTTATAATTTCTTGGTCATTTATTTCTCCACATATTCTGTTTCATGGCTCTTTTGATGACGTATCCTTGAAGAAGCAAACATTCTCCTTCCACCTACCCTTGCAGATAAAACTGGGAAAATTTGTGGAATTTTTTTCCTCTCCTTTTTTCTTCCATTGTCTTCCTGATGCCATTCAGCTTTCTACCCAGCTTTCTCCAAATTGGAAGATACTGGCTTGGCATTGCAGCTGAGTAACACTTCTTCAATGTGTGAATAAAAAGCTAAGGCAGAAAATGAGCTCTGATCTACTGATGAAAACAAAGTTTAGCCAAAAGTCAAGTTTGGTTCTAGGTGGGTTGTTTGAGTGAATTCTGTTTGTTTGGTTTGGTTTGTGGTTATTGTGGATTTTTTGGGTTTTTTTTTTTTTGGTTTTGCTTTTTTTGTTTGTTTGTTTTTGTTTTTGTTTTGTTATGTTTTGGAATTTTTTTTTTTCCAGACCTTTCTTCCTTTCTTTCTGTTTGGTAGAGAACAAATTTCTCATCTATATGGCAGAAAAATATGTAAGACTAAGACAACTAGTTGTTTTCCAGGGATGTCATTCTTAATTTGAATCCACAAACTTGATAAGCTTGGGCCTGTTGACTACACTTGCTGAATGTCATTCTGTGGAGGATGTTCTCTTTTCAGCAAGCATGGATTTTCATGTCTAACACACATTAAAACTCAGTTATGAACACAGGTAAATAATACACTTTTCATCACTGACTATTTCTGCGGCATTTATGGGTGTAGAGGAGCCATGAAGTGCTTAACTAGATTTTTTCTGAAGCTCTAACAACTAGGTGTACACTGCTTTGAAACATCATATAAACGTTTAGGAAGCAGAGAGCTGTTGTTTGTGCTGCCACAACAAAATTCCTAGCCTTACAAATTCTCCCTATGTAACAAAGCTGTGCACTTATTTTTTTCTTTCCTCTCAGAGACAGGGGTTATTTTTCTTCACAGTTTTTTGTTGCCTAGTTGCTTCAATGTTGAACTCTATTCCTAATGTGTTTATTTCAGTATGTACTGTATAATTTCCATATGGCTCTGCTTTTGATGGCAAAATGAGTCACTGATAATGATAGGTGAAGGAATAGTCCTCTGAATGTAGCCTCCTTTTTCTAAATTGTGGAGGATTTAATTCTACCTAGTATTTTCTTTGAGCCATTTTTCAAAATTAGGATTATAAAATATAAAGACCTTGTTCTTATGGCCATTTTAAAACTATATGTAGTCTTAGATTACATGGAAAATGAATTTTTGATAACAAAATTTTGAGTGACATCTTTGGCCATCAGAAAACGGAGAATAAATAAATTATTCATTTTATTCAGTTACAAAGTCAGTGATTTTATTAGGCAGGTTTATAGAGGGAGGAGATGTTGTTTGTTAGAACAATTTTTCCACTAGCAGAAAACAAAAAGTTCTCATGCACAAAATTCCCATTTCAGGTATATATCCATATTTCTGCCATATACGTATAACAACATTAGGAAGGACTTCAACTGACAAGCAGGTCTGCTCTTTCCAGGTAAATTTTCTTGTATAATAAACATATTACCTCTCCTACTAGTATAATAAACATATTACCTCTCCTTACAAGGTTTGGCTTAGCTATTATCCTTAGACAATCACAGATGCAGCAACATGACTCACATATGATTATATGACTGTGACCAACCTTGTTTTTGAAGAGGAGCCTATTGAGGATCTTCTGTTTGTGGCTGTCAATTTCATTCAAACATTTCTCAAAGTATCAGTCTATAGTGAGTACCTAAATCATATCTCCAATCATTATTTATTTGTCAACACCTTGGGTAGCTCTCAAAGTGTTAACTCATTCTCTTTCCCTTCACAAAATTGCTGTTTGTGTTGTGACTATAAGAAGACCTCAGCTAAAGAAATTTTGGGGAAGTAAGAGACAGGTGTTGCAGGCAAGGTGGCCCAGAACACAGAAAGTAGGAGAACCCCAGGGAAAGACTACAGGACTCATCTTTCTAGAGTCTGAATATATGGCAATTACTGACAGAAGTGTAAGGGGGCTGTATGATAAGGACACAAATTTTTGTATAGTCATACATTAAAAACTTAGGTAGTTTATTCTGTCTTGCTCAGATCCACCATCTTCTTTTTCACTTCTTTCGTACTGTCTACATGTGTTTTTCCTTTTCTACTTTTTTGGGGGTTTTTTTTGGTTTTGGGGTTTTTTTGTGTGTTTTTGTTTGTTTACTTTGTTGGTTCATTCGTTTTTTTTTTTACTGTACTTACAGTACATCTGAAAGTCTAAAGTACTATTCCTGTAGGAAGTGGTTCCTTCCTCTGAGAATTTTTCATGTATTTCTTTTCTCAATTTTTTCATGTGTAGTAGACATGCAGTTATGGATGGAATGCCAGGTACTCTCTTTTAAATATGTAATTTCTATCTTGTCTTTTCTGTTTTGTCTATTTCTGCAATAACAAAATTTCTCTTTCTGTTTTAAAGAAATTTCTCTACTAATATGTATTGCATTTCTTTAACTTTCTAGTTGATTAAGATTGCACTTTTTTTTCTCTTTCTGCAACATTAATAAATATCCCTTGAAGCCCTGGTCAGGTCTCAGGGTCATAAAAAACCATAAAAACAAAACAACTTTAAACCTAACACAAATCTTATTGAAGCTGATAGGAGCTACTTCACCGGCTATTTGATACAGGCTTGTCAGAGCAAATTTAATGGGGATCTGTAATGTATAAAGTCAAACAGAACAGATTTTAGCTGTCAAACAGGCTTTTCTGGAATTCCAAAGATTAAACTTTATCAGTTATGTCTCTACAGACATAAAGTATGTTTTCTCTGTGAATTGTCAACAGAAGAGCAATCGATACCTTCATTACCCACTGTCTGTTTTCATATGCTCTAATTTCTACAAGTATAGGGAGACACATTTAAATACTTAATAAAGTTTTGTTTATTACTTTGCTATTCACTTTGGATTTAATATTACTTTCTGCTAATTTTACTATCAGCAAAGAATTGTTATAGCAATTACAATGTGAGGAGATTATTTACATTAAGTTTACCATGCGCATTTAACACTATATTAAATGTCTCCAGAAATTGTAGCATTGTGCAGCATTGAAAGAGAGAGGAATGACTGCATTTTCACTAACAGACAAACTGTGTTTCAATTCAATTTGAAATGGTCAGTTCTCCATTTTTTTAAGTATAGCCACAGAATTAAATCAACCTGCTAATACTGAAACTCATGAACATGTTGCAGTTGTGGGTCTAGTGTAGCGGTCTCTGTCTTTGAGCTGACATTTGTAATCCTTCTTACACCCAACCTGGACCAAGTACAATTGCTCAGATGACTCCATACTGCATCTTCCAAGAAGGGATTGTTTTGCTAGCACATGGATAAACCCAATCTAATATTAATACTGGGCAGCTTTCTAGATAAAAGCTGTAACTACAGGGGACAACAATGCAGCAACTTTTACTGTGCTTTTCAGCCTTCAGGTAGTGTTGTATGGAGATTACTCTGGTCCAGCAGAATTTAATATCTTGGCCGCTATCCAATCCAAAATAACTAGAAGGACTTCCAAGTCCAAGTGTAACCAGAAAATGGGACAGCTGCATTTTTATAGCCCTGTGATTAGGCTAATGTTAGACACAGCTCATTATCTTTATTTTAGTGAAACAGTTAATAAGATACAACCCTCACAAATTATTTAGGTATTTATTCTAATAGGCTTACCATTAAGAGAGGAAGCATTTGTTGAGATAGAAAGTATAAAAAATATCAGAAAATAAGCAATTTAAAAAGTCCTCTGAAAATAGGATAAAACCATTTTTCTAATAGATACTATTTTGTGACCTACAGAAATCTATATCTTCTTTGATGTGTTGCATGGTCTAGAAGTTCTGTATTAAGTTTCCATTCATGGAATTTTTCTGTGTTTATATCTAGCACCACCTGTGTCTTCCAGGGGACTCCAAGTGGGCTTAAAATAAACAGGTGGTAATTCAGATATGTGATCAGTCTGTCCTTGAAGACAGATATCACTCATTTCCCATCACATGTGGAATGGCTCATCTGTTTAATAGGAATATCTATTAAAGTGTGTTAGTAGATTGGAATTTTCATGTTCAAGTCCTGAAGTTAGGTGACATAGTGGGACACTGGATTTGTTTGCTATTTCAACCCATAAAACAGCAAAAACAGGTTGGTCTCTGCTAAACCACATATCTTATCGGAGATGCACAAATCAATTTTTTATCCACTTTGAATGGACTACATAGAATATACAGTTATGAGCGAAAGAAAAGAAGCATTTTGAACTATCAGATCTAGAGCATAACATGCAAGAGGATTTGTTGAAGTATATCTGGTCATTTGTTGGCAGAACTGACCTAGGAATACAGAAACCTACATTGCTATTACCTTGCTAAAATTATTGTCTTCCTAAGGATATATTTTCCCAATCTATGTTGCATTGTGCTTGTGGTGGTGAATTTTGGGTTTTTTTGCTCATTCTGACAATAAAATAATATACTGGGCATTTCCAGGATAACACAAATTACACAGGATACCCTCTGATCACCACCTTATTTGACATACATCACTCAGACTAAAGGATAAACTACTAATTTCATCTTCTTTACTGTTTTTACCCCACAATATTTGAGTAACATTTACAACATTTTTAGCAATCACAGATGCACAACTTAACATGCATGAGTAATAATAATACTGTCACAATAACATCTACAATCCTCTTGCAGGGATTGTAGATGTTATTGTGACAGTACAATTACAGTTATGGCTAATTTCCAAGGGGTTTCTGGTCTACATTTCATTCTTTTCTTTTTAACAGGAGTTAAATACAGTACTTTTATTTAAACAGGGATATAGAATCAGGAAGTGTTTTTAAGTGCATAGGAGAGAAGAGGAAATTGAGGAAAATGCAAGTCCATTGCCCAGAAAAGTGGAGGACCTGGTCACATGGAATATAGAAAAGGCTGACTTACTGAATGTCTTCTTTGGCAGTCTTTACTAGCATACCAGTCTTCAGGAATCAGAGATCCCAATGGCCATACGGAATTGTTGATGTAAAGAAGATTTACCCTTGGTAGAAGAGGATCAGGTCACAGGATGCTTGAACATCCTGGACATAAATATGTCCATGGGCCCTAGCAGGCCAGCCAAACCCTATACAGAAAGTCACACAGGTATTAAGAGAGCTGGAACGTGTCATTGTACATCCACTGTCAAGTAATGTTGAGGGCAAATACCACTCCTCTCTTCATGATATACAGGAATGAGGACCCAGGGAACTGCAAGCCAGTCAGCCTTATCTCACCCCCTGGGAAGGTGATTGAGCAGCTAATCCTGGAAAAAAAATTCTAGGTGTGGTAAAACCAAGAAAGTCAATGGGAATAGCCAGCACTGCTTCACCAAGAGGAAGTCATGCCTGACCAACTCGTTAAACTTTAATGATGAAATGTCTGGCCTAGTCCTATGTCAGGCTCTTGACTCCTTGGTACAAAAGAGACATTCATGTACAGGAGAGAGTCCAGAAAATGGCCACAAAAATGACAAAGGGGAAGGTGCAACTCTTCTTTGAGGAAAGGCTGAGAAGCTGGAACTGTTTAGTCTAGAGAAGGTTTAGAGGGATTTTATAAATGTCTATCAGCATGTTAAGGAAGGGTGCAAAGAAGACAGAGCCAGGCTCTTTTCAGAGGTTATCAATGACAGGATCTGAGACAATGGTCACAAACTAAAACACTGGAGGCTTCATCTGAACATCAGGAAAGCTTTTTTACTGTAAGGGTGACTGAGCACTGGAACAGATTCCTCAGAGGGCTTGTGGAGTCTCCCTTCCTGGGCATATTCAAAATCCACCTGTACATGGACCTGAGCAACTAGTTCTAGTGACCTCTTTCACCTGGATTCAGTGATTCAGTGATTCTGTGTAATATTATGTGTATTTCATTTTGACCATACTCCTATAAATGTAAAGTAGGATAATTCAATTTAATCTCACATCTTTTTTTCCTGAATGTGATAATTTCAAAAATAAAGAGTTTATGAGGTGCTTCAGTACTTTTAAATTGTATCTTAACTTTTTTTTTTTTCATTTATTGGAGCATTTTCAGCTATACATTTAATTCATTAATTTTCAGATTGGAAAGAAATACTAAACAATCAAAGAATAAAAGTGTATCCTTAGAAGTTAGTAGGTGTTAAAGGAACTGTCCTTATGTACTTTTGAAGGATTCAATTTACTGAATTGTCAAAAGAATTCAAGCAGATAACTAAAAAATTACTCAATCCTTATAATGGTATGTAGAATCATAAAACTGTAGAATGATTTACATTGGAAGAAATCTCAACCCATTCCAACCCACCTGCCATGGGCAGGAACACCTTCCAGTACATCAGATTGCTCAAAGCTCCATCCAAACTAGCCACAAGCACTTCTAGGAGTGGGGCATCCACAACTCTGGGCAAGTTGTTCCAGCATCTCACCATGCCCATAGCAAAGAATTTACTCCTAACATTTAATTTAAACCTTCCTTCTTTCAGTTTAAAACCATCCCCCATTATCCTATTACTACACTCCCAGATAAAAAGTCCCTTCCCATATATCCTTTAGGTGTTCTTTAAATACGGTAAGGCTGCTGTAAGGTCTCCCTGGAATCTTCTCTTCCCCAGGCTGAGCAACCCCAATTCTTAGGAGAATGTGCCCTCTGGTCATCTTCATGTCTTCCTCCTCTGGACCTGACTGAGCAGGTCTATGCCTTTCTTATGCTGGGAATCACAGAGATAAACAGGGTATTTCAAAGGAGGTCTCACAAGAACAGAGGAGAGTGGAAGAGTCACCTCCCTTGATCTGCAGCCCATGATGCTGTTGGCTTGATATGAGACAGGAAGAATGATCCCAACAATATTTGCTTGTCTCATCATTGTTCTTTCTTAGTCATCTGCTTATGGTTCCTGTTTGAGATAAAAGACCAATTTGAAGGATAATATCTAATCAGGTAAATCTGATCTTTTGCTCTTGAAGTAGCTGTAGTCTTTGCCACAGAGTGGTCCTGCATTTATATCACTGATGTTTGGAGGACTGTAGAGTACAGAAATCTCTGCAGTAGTTTAGCAAATGGTTGATTTCACTATTCAAGTGATTTTTTGTTTTCCACATTCTTCATTTTAACATGGATTTAGAAGATAATGTGACGTCTCCTAGAATTATTCTAAGAATACTTTGATATAAAATGCTATCTGGAATCAATGTGGTGTTAGGAAATCGTTGATTTAACATCAGTATGACATGAGTTTTCTAATGTTGCAACTCTGCCATAATTGATTTGTAACACCAGCACCTTGCTGATTTTTTTTGTTATTGTGCATTTTCATAGCACTAGTAGTAAAAATCTTTATTTAGTATTACAGAGTATTGTAAATGAAGACTCAAGCATTCAAATAGCCAGAGGACTGTTTATACACCTACCAGTCATATTTGCATGCAGCATCATGCATAGACTGAGTCTTTTGTTCACCCAATTGGAACTGCACTTATTAATGGGTGTACACTGGTATATGCATGTCTTCTAGCAAATATAGAGCTTCAGTTGCATCCCTTCATGCGATTTGTTCCCAGAACCATAACCGCACTTCAGTTTTCTAAATGTCAGAATTTTGTCTAATTTTTAATTATCAAGTAGAATGAAAAAAAAATGTGTATAACAGCTGCAATTTTTTTGAAGTTCACGTAGTCTAAAAATGGACACACAATTTGCATGCAAAGTTTTAGCCCAAAGCAAATTTTCATGGATAAATTATACAGCCCTAGAAATACTAAGATTATAATGGCAGCAGTGAAATGTTTCTAAGTACAGCAGTGCAAACAATGACCAATTACCATACAGTTTTACCACTTCAACACAAAAGAAATTCTCTACAACTATAAAACTTGAAAATGCCAAGGCAGATTACTATGGATGCAAATGAAGCTTTCAGATAATGTTGTAAGCTATAAAACCCTTTCCTTAATTGTCATAAATTGGAACAAAAGAGAGAATTTTTAGGAAGCTATGATGTAGTCATTCACAGAGATTTAAAATGCTAAATCAAAAGTAGTAGCAAAATCTGCTGAATATGACTTTCTATTATCTATCATATTTGCTGGAGAATCTGAACAATGGAAGCTTAAATTACTGTTTTAAACTCATCAAATTAACAGAAGAACCCTTTATTGACCAGCCCCTACCTTTCTGTAGTCCACAAGAACTTCAGCATCATAAGTAAAATATGTTAAACCATACATATTCTCATAATTAAGATATACAGATTCAAAAGTTTGCATTTGAATAATTGCTAGGAATTAAATGCCTTTAAGATTTTAAAGAATACCAATACCACTAAATTCACTATTATTCATCATTTCAACTTCATAACATTGAGTATAAATCTCTGATCTTCAAGCCACCTTATGTAACCAAAAATAAAAGAGATGTGCAACTATTTTTTCCCCACTGTATTTATGATTGACAGCAGAAAAGAAGATAAAGTCACTTTTGTTATTGCTATTGTCATACATATCAACATGACATGCAAGCAAACCATCCAAATCAAGGTTATAATACCGTAGGAAAGCATTTTTTTTCAGCAATACCTTAAAGCTCAGGTGAAAATACTGAAGTGGAAAATGACTAAAGAAAATAAAACATGAGAAAAGTTTCTATACTCTGAACCTGCACGTATGAACTTATTTTGGAGCAGACAGCTGTGAAAAGGAGCAAGAACTGAAGTGCTTAGTCCCCACTGTTTGTGGGTCTCAGTATAGCACTTTGATTTGTAATTTGTGACTGTTCAGAAAGCCTGAACTAATGCGCATACCTCACTGGACAGCACAAACACAATAAATGTGATAAAGTATGGTGTTTGCATAACTTTAGAAATTTGAATCTCTCTGGCTTATCCACTGTGCAAACAATTAGTAATACCTAGATTTATACTGCTTTTGAAGTAATAGGATTAAACTCAGTATTAGCAAATTAAACATTTATTAGTTAAATTTTCCTATTTATGAGTGCAGTAGTCCAAACCAAGTCTATCTTTTGAACAGCAGGTATAATAAAAAGGATATTTTCAGAATATGATCATTTTACTTGCAGAATGACTGATAAATTAGTTCATTATCACCCAGATAAATAGACAAACACAGCTAAAAATTGTAGAGTATTGCTCACACACATAAAAATGGAAAAAAAGAGGAGAAGAGATGAACAATTAGCCCATAGCACTCTTGACACATCATTCTATAACACTTGCCTTCCTGAGGCAAATATGCAAATGGATCAGTATTTCAAGGGTCAACCATAGGAAAAAAAGTTGTATCTGCATACAGAATGTTTTGGATTTTTTTTTTTAATACTATATGAAAATTATTTAAAAATTAAGTAGATATCTAAATAATATACAGTAAATAATTTAAATCTAAGGATCAGAGCCTTTAGATTCAATTATAATGAAATTTTCTGGAATAACAAGAAAGGGAGAAAATACCACACAGTAAACTTATTTCAGTATGTTTGTAGGAGTTTTTGGTTTTTTGTAGCATAATCCATGACAAATTCTTTATCTGTTCTTAATGCAATCATTTTATAATTTAATAAAATTATTAATCTAATAATCTTAAATAAATAAAAAATCTATAAACAAAGTGAGTTAACTAATAATATGTTGTACTGTTTTGAAGCACAATACAAATAAGTAAATTTATATGTCAGAAATCTAATGCCACTATGGAAAACACTTTATTATGATTGTAATTAATATTAGACCTTGATTGTAATTAATATTAGACATTTTCAAAGACAGAACTAACTTTGGGACAAAAACAGGCTATGATAAAAATTGAAGGGAAAGCTATTATTTGCCTCCAGAATCCTAGTAGAGCTTGAGGAGAGGAAATAGGAGGAATCAGGGAGACAGAGGAAAAAAAGATACATATCAGGGAATTTTATTGTATCCCTTGGGGTAGATATTAGGCACAGGTTAACTGTACATTAATAAAATGAACAACCCACCACCAGAGAATTGCAGTCCTATTGCCATAAGCAGCTCTAGAAGGAGTCTGCAAAGATGTGCCGAGATCCAATCCCTTACAAACAGTTACACCAGTGCTGATCCAGCGAGTGTGGTGTTGGAGGTCCATACTTCATCACCAACTCTGCTGCCCAATTGTGGCCTGTGCCTCATCCCATTCCACTTTGGCTACAACAGAATGTTTTGGGTGTTATTTACCTCATCACCAAGGGACATTTCCCTTCTTTTTAGAGAGGCCTACTCTCTCTGGCATTCCTGATGTCAGCAGTTTAACTATAGTTTCTATAGTTGGGACTTCTTGTCCTTTGTGTCATAGAACTCCTTGGTCACAAGCTGTGCAGTTAAAATTCAAATTTCTTTTTAATCCATCCTGTGGTACAACTTAACAGGAGCAAGTGGAAAGAAAAATGGAAAGCTAAGAAAGGGAAAATAAAAGAGTACAATGAGAAAGGACAGACTGATCACAGAATTGTAGAATTGTAGAATAGGGACCTTAAAATTGTAGAAGGGGCCTTAAAAATCATCTATTTCCAGCTCTCCTGCCATGGGAAGGGACACAATTCACTAGACCAGGCCCCATCCAAATTGGCCTTTAGGTAAGTATTTCTGCAAAAGGGGCAACTACAATGTCTCTGAGCAAGCTATTTGAGCCTGTCACCAGCCTCATAGCAAAGAATTTCATTGTAATACTTAAAATAAATGCACCCTCTTTTAGTTTACAGCCATTATCCCTTGTTTTATCACCTCCCTCCACCTGCTGCTCACATTTCTTTTGGTGCAGCCCAGGATCCTGTTGGCTTTCTGAGCTGCAAGTGCACACTCTTGGCTCATGTCCAGCTTCTATTCACAAGCACTCCAAGTCCTCCTCTGCAAGGCTCCTCTCAGTGAGTTCTTGTCCCCATCTTTACTCATGTGTGGGATTGCCCTGAGGCAGGTGCAGCACCTTCCACTTGGACTTGCTGAACCTCATGAGATTTCCATTGGCTCACTTCACAACCTCGTCCAGTGTCTCTCTGGAGAGCATCTTGTCCTTCAGGTGTGTCAGGTGCACCACTCAGCTGGGTGTCATCTGCAAATTTGCTGTGCTGTTCATGTCATTGCTAAAGATACTAGACAGTGCTGGTCCCAATGGAGCCTATCAGGACACAGTTCACCACCAGCCTCTGCCTAGACACAACAGGGAATTGACCACAACTCTCTGGTTGTGCCCCTCTACTAAATTCCTTATCCACTGAATAGTCCACCCTTCAAACCCACGTTTCTCCATTTTGAAGATAAGGATGTCATGTGGGAATGGCAATTTCTTACTAAGTAAAAGAGAATGTTTATGACTTGTTGTTGAATGGCATTGTCAGCTAAGAGTTTATCTTATGACCATTTCTCTGCCAGTATCCCTTTTTATTTTTTATATATTTTTAATATTTCTAATAGGCCAGATGGTAAATTATTATGATAGTTCAGCTACCATTAACATGCCTTTAAATGTCTGGGCCTTATTTCTTAATCAAGTTTGGAAACTGAAAACATTGAATTACTTGATGCAAATTAGAGAAATGCCCAAAGCGAGGGGAAAACAATGAATTGGTGATAATATTTCCAACAATTAATTTCTATTTGACATGAAGACTCAAAGACAGAGTTGCAGTTTTTATAAGTCTGTTTTGACTAAATCTGTCACCTATATTTTTATTAGTAATGGACATTTATTTCTGAGCATTTTCCATAATTCTGTCATTATTTTCTGTGCACTACTTGCCTCTCCATCACCTTAATACCGTGCAATGTTTAAAAGCTGTACAGAAGCTTGAAACAATATTAACATTCTGTTAGTTTGCTGTATCATGTGCAGAAATACTTTCACTCTCTGGATCTTGCTTCACATTTCTTTCTTACAAACCACCTGTCACAGAGTGAGCTGCCACAAAAAAAAAAAAAAATAGAGCCAACATGGTTAATTTTTAGATTAAATTTGGGAGTTGGCAATGAAAGAAGTGTTATTGATAGAGCTATAAACCCTGAAATTTATTTGACTTGTTGATACACAGACTTCCTATTAACAACTTCATAAAAGAGACTGTGTGCTCAATACCCTCGAGACAGTTCAGCGTCACTGGGTTGTATGAGCTTTTTCTTTGCCTCTCCAAAACAGAGTTTGGGCCAAATGGCAAAACTGGAATTGCTGCTGGGTCTTGGATATATGGCCAAAATTAAGAAGTTACTGGCCAATAATGTTAACCATAATGCTCACACGGTGCTTTTGTGATTGCTAATTCTAGCAAAAAACCTTTCCATTTTTCTTTTTAGTCTAAAAAATTGGATTAAATCCAACTTCTTTTAAAAGCTGTCAGACATACAGCACAAAGACTCAAGTCTTGGTATTGAGCCAAAATGGATGGCTCATAACTTTCTCACTTGCACTACTCATGTGAGAGGAAAATACCACGGCCGAATGAAAAAATAAGAAAAGTATTACCATCAGAAAACATGCAGAAAATTATGACCATATACCGATACAGAAATATTTTCAAGTGTAAATTCTTCTCATCATAAATGTTCTGCTTTTATGGGGTTTTAGGTAGTTTTGCTTACTGGTAGGCTTTTAAAAGTAAAACATAATATGAATTTTCATAGAAAATATCTAAAGCTTCATGGATATCCACTTGCTTAAAAAAGGGGGACAAGTGGTGTCTAAGGTTTCCAGCATAGATTTGTGCATTTAGATACCCACTTTTTGTAGGGTGAATTACACACTTCTAAAGTATACTTGTCTTTTAATTAAGGTTTATTGATTGTGGGAATTCCTGACAAATGTAATTGTAAATTAAGCTAGAAAGCCCCCAGCTGCTTACAACTTTTTAACAGAAGTATGGAGAATATACCTGGAAGAGATTCTTCTGCTGGTAGGGTAGATCTGTTGACCATTCCCTCTGTAACACTGGCAATTTATCTCTTTTCCTTGGTGTGTCCTGAGAACTCACCTCTAGCTCTGTTTCATGACTCAGATTCAGAAAACAAGAGAAAAGCTGAAGAACTGTTCGGACAATTGTAGCTTGTGTCTTTCATTAGTTACAAATATAAGTAGACCCTGGGCTAAATATATCATCCAAAGCATGTATATAATCTTGGTAAGTTACCCAGAACAAAAGCCACAGTCCTGCACCCCGCATCTGGGTCTATGTGTTACTAATAACATGTCACCAATCAAAAATTCGAGTGAGACAATAGAATTAAGATGTGGATAGGCTAGTGACAGTTTCTAGGCAGACCTCTGGAAACAATGAAGTATCCTAATAAATAGATATAGATTATCGATAAAAATAATGACATTTGATGTAATTTTACAGAAAATGAGTCTTTGGGTTGATTATATCCCATGTTGAAATTACAAGTTTGGTTTCAAATTTTAACCTATCTAAATGAAATAAATTAAATACCATTTGTATTTTGGAAGATCTGAGATTTATGTGCGCTATACTGGAGTTTGAAATATTAAAATTATGTAATAAGCCTGACTGGCAATAGGACATGCTCATATAATGAGGATGATAATTTGGCTTTGCAGAAATGCTGAAAAAACAATGGAATTTTTCATCTTTACTGATGAAATTTTTAATAATGGTTTGAAACCACAGGGCCACAACAACTGGAATTTAAGCCAAAATTACCACAAGGGAAGGAAGATTACACATGGTAATAGTAGTATCTTAAGCCCCAGAAAAGTGGAACTGTGGTGATATAAGATACTTCTTCTTCATCTGCTTCATCTTTCTGGTATAGAGAGCAAATTGTACAGTGCAGACTGAAAAATTAAAAAAGACCCAAGGAAAATTCCCATCATTTTAATCTTAGATGATCCATTTCATAGCCTGGAACACTGATGCAAAGTAGAAGGCTTCTATAACACTTCCACAAGGTTTTACACTATGCACTTGAACTGTAGGAATATTTTTGCAATCCTTTTAAAGATTTTCAGGTTAGACAGTGCTGTTTTTTTATTAATACTGGCTCTGCCTTACTACGTCAGTGATGAGCTTTGTCACTCTACACCTACAGAAGGTTTTAGCAACTGTGATAGTCAGTTGCATAGCAGCTGTCCTTGATTCATAATATATTTGTTTCATAACTTACTGTTTTTCCTTCCTCTGCATGCCAAGAAATCTGAACCAGAATTCATGATGGAAGTTTCTGTATTTTTCTGAAAAATACCCTTATTGCTGTGTTTGTCTTGTCACTTAATATAAGGAGCAGGTGATGAAGATAACCAGCAAATTGCGGCTTTTGAACCATGGAGTGAAAATGAAAAAGGCTTTTCCTCTATTATCTTTGAGTAATAAAAAACACCTTATCTTAGATTATGCAGTAGACTGCTCTGAAGAAACAGCACCTGTATCCCTATGCTCTTTTTACTTAAAAATACTTTTGCTTACAGCGACTTTTACCATGATAGCCACTATGCTGGCTACCAATCCCTCTCAACGCCTTTTTCTGTCACATAGGGGCTGTGATGTTTCATCAGTTACTGTGTGTGTGCTCATACTGGGAAGATAGATGAGCCCTAACTGCTTGCCATGGGCAGGGAAGCCTTTCGACAGATCAGGTTGATCAGGGCCCCATTCAAACTGGCCTTAAACACTTCCAGGGATGGGGAACACACAACTCCTCTGGGTGACCTATTCCACTGTTTTACCTCCCTCACAGTAAAGAATTTATTACTTATAGCTGATTTCTAACCTAAATTTTCAGTTTAAAACCTTTACCTCTCATCCTGCTACTACACACCCTGATAAGGCATTCCTCCCCATCTTTCCTATCAATTCCTATTTAGGTACCTGAAGGTTGCTAGAAGGTCTTCTCAGGCTGATCAACCACTCTTCAAAGCAGGGGTGCTCCATCTTCATGACCCTCTTCTGGACCTGCTCAAGTAGGTCCATGTCTTTCTTGTGTTGAGGACCCCAGAATTTGACGGAGAACTCCAGGACTTTCACAAGAACAGAGTGTAGAGGGAGAGAATCACTGCTCTCAACCTGTCAGCCACACTGCTTTTGGTGCAGCTGAGTGTTCAGTGGGCTTGCTTATCAAGATCTCCATGGACAGCATCCCTTCACTCAAGTTTGTTGACTGCAACACCAAGCCTGGTGTCATCCACAAACTTGCTGAGGGTGCACCCAACCTCACTGTTCACATCCCTGACCAAGACATTAAATAATACTGGTCCCAATGCCTAACCCCAAGGGATGCTGCTTGTCACTATTCTTCAGACAGATAATCAGGATGTTGACTACAAATCTTTGCATATCACTACCCAGAAGATTCACTGTACATTAAATGGTTGACCTGTAAAATCCATGTGTCTCATGCTGCATAGGACAGTCTATAAATGCTTTGCACAATTCCAGGTATATGATGTCACTCTTCCTCTATCCACCAATGCTGTAACCTTTTTTGCAGAAAGTTGTGGTGGTGTTTGCAGGGGTCCCAGGATGAGGGAAGAGATGAGAATCTTGACTCCGTGTTTCAGAAGGCTGATTTATTAAATTATGATATAAATTTTATTAAAAGAAAATTATATACTAAAACTATACTAAAAGAATCGAAGAAAGGATTTCATCAGAAGGCTAGCAAAGAAGAAGAATGGAATGATAATAAAATCTTGTGACTGACCAGAGTCCCAACACAGCTGTGACCTGTGATTGGTCATCAAGTAGAATCAACTCACATGGACCAATCAAAGATGCGCCTGTTGCATTCCACAGCAGCAGATAATTATTGTTTTTTTTTTTCCTCTGAGGCTTCTCAGGAGAAAAAATCCTGTCAAAAGGATTTTTCATAAAATATGTCTGTGACAGAAAATCACCAATTTTCTGAGCAAACATAAACAGCAAAAAGCAACTTATGAATAATAACAGAACACATGAGGCTGCTCATGTGCGTTAAGTCTTCCTTCTCTGGTACAGTCATTCTGCAGAGGACTCAGAATATTGGCAACTGATTATACAGGCTTTTTGGAGAATCCCAATTTACTGTCACACATCTCACTCACCATCTTTTTCTCTCTCACAAACACCTTTAATGCATGCATCAACTTTGATTTACCCTGACAGCTTAATTTCATTGGTGTTTTGGTCTGAGAGCTACATGGGCTTTGCAATGAACTATTACTTTGAATGATTTCAATATCTTTCATCTTCTGTTCCTGTTCCTTTCTCATGTTATTTTCAGGTCCTAATCTCTAGCTATTTGCTTTTTCATACTGCTTTTAGGCATTACATTCACATTTCCAGGCAAGCATTGGTTACTTGGCAATTGTCTTAGCTCCCTTTTCAGACATTAACTATAATAACTGCTGAATAGAAATTTGCCTCTGGCAAGTTTGTGGTGCCAAGAGATGGTTTTGTAAACTCTTCCATGAGGTTATTATATCTACAGCAAAAACTGTAACAGTCTGAAGGGCTTACTTTTGGTCACTACACATTTTTCAAAATTCCTATTTCAACAGAACTCTTTGAGCATAATATACAGTAAAACAAGTCTCTGTTTCTATTTGAATATATAAATAACTTTTTCATGTCATGCATTCTGACAAGTTGCTCAGAGGCAGGCATCTTGCAGAGCGCAATGACATTTCAGCTAAAGCAAGTGTATATCCTTATGGCAATAATCAATATCTCCATCTTATTACTACAGAGAATCTCAAGCTTTGTCCTTGACCACATTAAACCCTGTCAACGCTAAGCTATTTTTATTCAACTGAACAAAACCCTTTTTTAGTTGTTGTGGTTTAATCCCAGTAGGCAGTTAAGACCCTCACAGTCACCCAGTCACTGCCCCATAGCAGGATGGAAGAGAGAATTGGAGGGGTAAAAGTGGAAAATCTTTTGAAGTAAGGACAATATGATAAGTAAAGCAAAAGGTGCACATGTAAGAAAAAAAAAAATATTCATTACTCACCATCAGCAGGCAGGCGTTCATCCATTTTCAGTAAACCAAGACTCCTTCATGAATAGTGGCAATCTGTACTAACAAAGACCATAACTCCAAACGTCCCCACTATCCCCAGACTTTCTTCCTGTGCAGGACATCATACATGGTGTGGGTAAACCCTTGGTTAGCTAGGGTAGATAAGACAGATAAACAGAACAGAAGATACTTTCTATTTTCATTAGTGAAGCTGGACTATGATGTCTTTTAATGAGAGATTTTAAGTGGGATTTTTAAACTGAAGATAGGTGATCACGACATAAAGATTTTTTAAAAGACAAAGTAAAATGAATCCATCTATATCTAGTTCTAAAATATTGCCAATTTTTCAGTGCTCTCATGAAAATATCATCATAAGGTAAGAAGCTGTTGAAAAGCTGACAACCACAAAAAAAACCCCTAGTGTTCAGTATTTTAGTAAATCTTGACTGAGACAAATTTTTCTTGGATTACATCTAAAATTAGAGCAGAGTAAGAGCTCTGGAGATCTGACCTATGGTACAGCTTCCTGGACCGGCTGTGTGCTCCATGAGAAACACACATCACTGCTGTCAAACAAGATTGCAGCAATGATGGCAAACAGTCAGGAAATATCATAAACTGACGAAGAGCATAAATAACACCAACATAATGTGTCTGGAAGTGTTTTCAGAAATCAGTGTATATTCTTTGGAAAAAAAAGAGATTAGGGAAGTAATGCATCAGTTGATGACATTCCAGGTAATGTGGTTATGTGAGCTTTGCATTTCACAATTCTAAATTAATTATCATGTAGCTGTTATGCAACGATGCACTGCATCCCCATGATATATTGTTATACTGTGGATAAATTGTGTTAAAATTTAAAACCAAATTCCATTTTTTCTAAAGTAACAAAAATTCTCTTAGTTCCATTTCGGTTAAGCTCAAAGAGTGGCAAATACAATTATTTTGCGGCCTGTTTATGGCAACCTCAGGAGCAGGTGCACAATTGTGCTCAGTTGAATAGTATTTTTCAAACCAACAGCAGTAAGCATTTCAAGGATTTCCACCTGCCTTGTGATCACATCCTATCTCAACGACTGCTTCTCATCAGCACACTACTCATAGGCAGCCTGGGGACAGTCCATCTGCTGTGTTCAGTGGTATGCTGACCTGGGAAGCCTGTTTGCCTAAGAGAACTTTAAAATACTCCAGGTAATGTGCTTGAATGCCTGAAGTTAGGCTGTGAGAATGCAAAGTGAATCTGTTCAGGGAGATAAACTTGGGGTCTCAAGATGATTTTCACGTAAAATATAGATATAACTGATCGTTCTATATAAACTAAAAAAAAAAAAAATCTGTTTCTCCTTCATTTTTTCCCCCTACTTGTTCACTTGAGGTTTATCACACTTAAATTAACTTAGTTCCAGATATGTCCTTATTTTCATGTGCAAATTATGTTCCCACCTTGAAGGGTGACATAATAAGGTCTTTAAACTTTTGTATTTCAAACGGATTGTTTTCCTCTTTCAGTCTTGCTACTTATAACTCACTGCAGTCCTCAGGGAGCTGTGCCTTTTTCCTTGCATTTGAAAGTTTATCTTGGAGACAGGTAAAAAGAAGCAGCACACATTTCTACTCTGGCACAGATTATATTTTATCATTTTACTGCTTGGGTAATTTAAAACCACTGGCAACAAACTGTGATCATCCCAGTCCTGAACAACTCACTCAAGCTTCATTTTGATCACCTCCACTACAAGTTTAGTTTCAAAGGGAATTTTAAATCAGGCTAAATAAGTGTGGTATATGAGGATTATCTGAAATCCTGATCCAACAATCCAGAAATATTGCATGTACAAAATACTTTCCTCTTAGGTTTGGAATATCAAAAAAAGTTTACTTTTACAGATATCAAAGGACTTAATTTTTTATAACAATTTTGATTTAGAAGCAAAATATCAACATTTAGTTAGAATCTGAAAACTTACATCACATCAGTTTAACAGTTAAATAAATTTTTTAATTACTGAATAGCATATTTTAAGAGAATATTTTTATAAACTTTTGTCTGTATGATATGTTTACTATGTACCCTCTTTGCAATTTCCTTTTAAACTTACCTCCATTTCCTCAAATATTTAATTTGGTTTCAGTATTATTCCGATAAAGCATTAATCATTTTAATAACTATGCATTCTTGTGCTGTTGTGTAATTTTAGGCAGAGAAAAACCCTTATTCTCCATTAAAAATATGTCAAATACATTAGAATTGTGACATTGCAACATTATAAACCTTACACATGTCAAGCAGCGATAAAAGAAAAGCTCTATTAAAAATAATTACCAAATGCTAATATGTTGTAAATGAAATTGGAATAAGGCGTATTAGACCTTTCATGAAAAGGAAATCACATTAAGAAGTCATTACTGAAATACCTTTCAGACCTAAACACAATCTACTTCCTGAAGTAACACAGACTTGGAACTGAGGTTACATGATTTTAAATGTCACTATTGAGAACTTTAAAGTCTTTGTCAAGTTACTGTTCCAGGCTATAGCAAATACCTACAACATCATCTTTTTGCAATCTGAGAAATCATATGCTGACATCAGTCTACACAGGAACATGACAAATTTCAAAGCTGAGCCAGAAAAGTAGGAAAATAATATTCTCATAGAATATTGCATTGAGAACAATAATAAATTCTCAGTTTAACCGAGGGGATTTTTTTCAGTGCATATTTTAGTCAAACATGAAGATCCATCATGCTTTGTACCTCCACACTTTAGGCTCTGTGAGTTCACAATTAAATAACTAAAATCACTAAGAAATTTCTGGAAGTAAAACAACATGAGAAAATATATGTACTGGAGATTTTACATTTGAAAATACTGTTGGTAATAACTGTAGCTGAAATTTGTCAAATTTCCAAAATTAAGAGAGTACTGACTGTTATTGTATTTCTGTTTCTTTAAACCCGTGGTGGGAAATGACATTTGAATAGCAGGCCTGACTTTTTGTCTAAAGTGAGTAGCCTCAAAGTGCCTATGAAACACACAGTAAAATTTTAAGCTTTAGAAATAAAAGCTATATTACTAGATCAGTCTAAACTTTGGAATTCAAACTTAGAGCCTTTATTTCAAGTTCACTTTACTGCATCAGCATCCTATGAATCATAAAGATTTCTAATGACAATAACATCAGAGCAATAAGTAAATAAAAGGCATGAGGTTAATGGAAAGTAAAGTCAGCAACTCACAAATACTAAAGTGAGCAAAGTAAGAAAATAAGAGAATGGTTTCAATCTGACGCTGCTTTCCATGCATGCAGTATAAAAATACTTTCTCATTCCTTTGGGGAATAATATTCAGAATATCGTTCTTCATTAGTGAACTTGTCATACACTACTCATGCTTCAATATAAATACAGGAATATCTCTATTACTTTTTTATTCCTTCTTAGGAAGGCATATCTTTTCTTGTAGGCACTCAAAGATTTTCTAAAGCCGCACATGCACATCAGAGACAGTATAAGGAGCTAGAATTAATCTTCATAAAAATACACAGTGCTGAACCAAAACTGTAAAATAGGAGAAGTGATTTTCTACTGCTGTTATTTTCAGATTTTATTTATCTTTCTATGTACTGTACATATTAAAATAAAAGCATCTAGTCCTGTTTGCCAGATCTTCTTTGACTTTTTTTGATTGAGAAGAATAAAAGTAAGGAAACAAAACAGAGAGTGAAAAAACCCAATATATTGGGTGGAGATGTCAGGATGTTTTCAGTGAGAGATTGTAGGAGTAGCCTCTGTTGGAAAAGGTGTTGGAAGAAAAGTTGAGCATGGGAAGGGGAAAGGGGAAATGTGGTATTGATATATTTCCTTTTGTTTCTCACTACCTGAACACATTGTAATAGACAATAAATTAATTTTCCCCATTTCTATTCTGTTTTACCTATAAAACGCTATAAAACATTTTACCACTTATAAAAAGCAATCTCCCTGTCCTTAAGTCAACATATGACCTTTCCTATCTTATTTTCTCCCTCTGTCATACTGAGTAGAAGAAAGGAAGGAGCAACTGGGTGGAAATGTGTCTGTTGTCCAAAGCTAACCCACCACAAACAGTTAAAGTTTCTTTGGTTCTTTTCGTATACAAAAATGATAGGTCATCTGTGAAATCCCTGTACATTAACCAATAAATAAATTTAAAAAGTTAATAGCTAAACTTTTCATTTGCATCAAATTTACCCATCATTCAACACTTTATTTAAATATATATTTTCTGCTCTACTGAAACTTGTCCAAACGTATATTTATATTTTATGGTAATAACTATAAAATATAAATAACTATTTTTATATTTACTATACCATATATATAGTATAGTAAATATAAAATGAGATATTACGTTATTTATTTCATTCAGCAGTTGCACGAATACCATGCTTGAGACTTACTAAACTTAAGCAGGACCAATTATTGTCCGCATAAGGGCAGTGTTTAAGTGAAACTCATTTAAAGCAAATTTTAATGACCTAAAAGGTAGGAGTTTGGATTATGCAAGTCACTTTATTCACTTTAGTCACTATATAGTTGATAGAGAAAGATAAGTACCTTTGGAAATTAATTCAACCCACTCTAAATGACTTGTATAAAAGTCATCCACCTTCAGCAACTAAAGTCAGCTAAACTAATCCTCCCACCCCTCAAATGAGACTTTTTTCCAAAGATAAGTGTGGCAGGAACACCAGGAGTAATATATCATCATCAATATTTTTCTAAATTCATGTTCTCTTGGGTAGGAACTTTACATAAATGATAGAAAATACATCTACAGTTAACAAAAGGAGAGGAGACAGACAAAAGTGATGATACGTATTTATTATTCAACTAATCCATCACCATGGATAGACCTTTTATAAAAAATATATAATATGCATGTACATTCTTCTGTTGTGTTAGGTGTCAGACATGGGCCACCTAGGGCTGACTACTGAGGATTATGTTACATCTTCCAGCACAATGAAGAAGACATTAAATTATTTTATTTTTACTTTTTGCAATGAATCAAAGACAGACTAAAAGGTTGGAGCAGGTAGCAGGGTTGAGTGCACATAAGGAAAGTAGAGGCATTTACTATCTTCCTGAGATGAAAAATTCAGGACAAAAAGCTCCTTGAAGAGTCTTTTCTGGGATACCATAAGAACTCCTGTATTCCCCAGTTACCCTGGACAATATTGATTGCAACTTGTTTCTATTATGTGTATTTAAAAATAAAAAATCTGAAAACAAACCTGTGCAAAATACAGACTTAACACTAGCTATCTGAACCAAAGTTACAGAACCTGAAGAAGACTGTATTACAATGCAAATTTAAGGGGACAGAGAGAGGCATATTTAATTCATTTTTTTAATGTAAAACTAAGCAAGATATTTCCTAAGGCATCCTGTGTGGCAAACATCCTAGCTCTTTGAAGGTAATGCATACACTTGCTCCTAATTTTTCTCCACCTAATTTTTGGTTGTTTTGCCTCAGCTGAATGTCTGCTTTCCTGTGTACCTCTAATATGTTCTTCAAGGTAACTGGTTTAGTTCATATTGTCTTAAAATAGATAACTAAAATAGGCCAAATTAAATGGAGGGCTAAACTACCAGCTCAGATGGGGATTCTATACTGTAGTAGAGGTCTGCAAGGTGAATCCCACCTCTGGCGTACTATTTTTGCAGTGTTCTATAGCTTATAAAAATACATAATTAACAGAGTGCATGTGTGTGCAATGGAGGACTCCTGAATTAATTTCATTGATGCTCCTCTCCTTCTTAAGTACAAAAATAAAAAAAATAGGTTATAAAATATGACAAAAAATGGATGAATATCTAATCAAAGTAAATGAATTTTAGAAAAAAGTATAATTTCTTTACCCCAATATTTAGAGTGGTAAGTTATTCAGTACTATTTTAATGACTTTTCAGACATATTCTATAGAAATTTCAAACTACTTCCATAGCTTACACTAATTCTGAAGGATGCTTTAAGGGTTGCATGAGAAGACTTGAGGTTTTTTTTTTTATATAAATGAACCATACCTTCCTATATGCCAATAACTGTATATAACATCAACTTTCAAATAAATTAAGAGATTTAAAATAATATCTAGGAGCCACAGTAGAAATTTTTCTAGCTCAGTTTCTAAGCACAACAAAAGACATCAGGGGAGAAAAAGGACTATTTATATTTCCCTTGCACTAACTTATATAACATAAGCCTAGTGAGAAAAAAATTTTAGTGTTCATTTTTAGAAAGTAATTGGCTAGATCAGTGTAAAATCTAATCTGTAATAGATAAAAAAGAAATGGGTTCTCTTTAATGGGAAGGAGAACCCAGCAGTCTTCCTCTGCTATTCAAAATGCTGTGAAGAAAGCAGGACTAATCAGCAAGATGCCTGCTTTTTTAGACTAGGTTGCTATGTGAATAAGCTCAATAATATCTTATCTGTTCTTTTCTGGAAGTCAGAGGGTGAATATCTAGCTACAAATATTTTTCAAATGCATAGACACTGTGGCTATCAGAAAGATAGTTTCCACTATCCTTGAGCAGTCTGTCTGTAGAGATATTGCTTCTACTTATCTCAATGTTTTAATTCACTAGAAATAATTTCCTATTTTATAAATAACTGAATAATAGCTAAATAATTATTTCATCATATGTAATAAATGCTCATGAAGAAACATTTATCAATGCAATAAAAATATTGACTTCATGAATGCCAGTATGTTTAGAACGGCAAATGTACAATGGAGAAAACAATTTAATTTTAATTGTATAATGGAATATATGACAAATCTACTTGTACAAATTCCAGTAACAGTATCAGAACAACAGATATGGATTGGACAGGAAAGCTGAAAAGCATAAATTCATCAGTTGTTTTGTTACTGTGCAATTTTGGGTCTACTCATCTACAGAAGGAACTATCCCTTCACTGCAATTCCTTCCTAACTGCCCTGCTCTTATCTGGGTTTGAAAAGGTCTAATCCATCTGTCCATTTTGCATGATAAAAGAGCAGCAGCTAAGGCTCTCACAGGTGAGCAGCTAAACTGAGTGGGGAGAATGGGAGGAAGAGAAGAGGGAATGTGTGTGATAGGAGGGGAGAGAGAGAAAAATAACAAAACAAAAGAGAGAGAAAGGTAATATCTACCTTAAAGAACCTTCTTTTTACTGAACATTCTCCAGACTTTTCCCAGAAACAGTAATGGTGTACTTTGTGATATCTCCTGAGAGCTGAAGTAAATATTTCGCTAAAGATTTGTATGAACACTTTGTTCTACTGCATGTTCCTTCTGTAGATAATATGCATTGGTAATAAAATAGCTCAAATGAGACAATCAATTTCTGCAAAAAAAGACTGCAACAAAACACTTTAAAAATGTTGTGAAAATTGTCTATCTGTCTAACTGTTGTGATGTTAAAGAAAATACCATGCTAACGTCTTGCCTCTTTCTAGATAAATAAAACACAAATATCTCATCTGGTATTCTTTAACTTCAGCTAAAAAATAAAAATGCATTAAACATAATGCAACAAGTATATAGTGATTTCTTCAGAATGACCTTTAGGCTTGAAATTTCAGTTTATTTGACAGACTGATTTTCTTGAAGACCTGTTACTTGTCTTTGGATCATATCTGAATAATAATTTACAAGAAAATAAAAATTACTAGAATGGATGTGCAAAAGTGCAAAAGTGGCATGGGTACAGTGAAAGGACACATTTTATAGGTAGGAAACCCTCAATATAATGATAGAAAAGTAATTCAAATTTGCAATATATAAAGTGTTATTAGAATCTCCAAACAAATTGACTACGTAAACATGTTCACACATTACTTTAGGCAAGATGTTTCACAAAACATTTCTTAACAAAATTTTGACTATATTTTTGTGTTCTTCTATCAGGTACATAAATCAAGTATCATATTAGCTCGTAGAAATAGATTAAGGCGTATACAAGATTTATTCTTCTTTTTAAATAGTATTCCACATTTTAAGCTTCCCAAAGCAAAGATAGAAAATGAGTCACCCAGTTGCTTTGTTTTTATCATACTAAACATTACCATTTAGCAATACGGCTTGCTAACTTCTAGATTATAAGACATAAGAATTAGGAAAACCTCCTTTCCTGTGTTGAATGTGGCAAATGATGAGAAAGTTATTAAGAATTTCTCTGGTTTAAGATTTGGATGTAATTCAGGTGGTTCTCCTGCTCCATGTGATCCTGTATCACATGGATTCCATTTTATGCAAAACAGGCATTGAGAAAAATTAAAAACAAATCCTGCCTGTACACATGTAGAATACAGAATGTTTGAAGAATAGCAGCACCTTTCTCCAGGAAATAAGTTCTCCTATTTATTTCTCTTTCTCCTAATGTATTTTCTTTCTTGGTGCTGGATCCCAGGTCTTGTTTGTATGTAGTGTAGTTAAGAACAGGGTACATATCAAAGGACATCTGAGCATGTGGATCCTGCTTATTTGAATTATATATTCACACAGTTAAGTGTAAACCAGTCACCTGGATGGCAGTCATTTGGTCATTATTGAATGACCAATTTTGTAATATACATAAAATATTTTAGATCTTAAGGAAACTAGAAATCTTACTTCTGTCTTTCCACAAATAAGTAAATGTTTTCTGATTGGACACTCCTAAAAAATGAAAAAAACTAAACTTGTGTTTTCTCTTTGCAAGGTTCATAATAGGTAACTTGAGTTTTAACACTGAAGGATACAAGAGTTAAAGACCTATAATACATAGCATCTAAAGATTCATATGAATGATTGCATAATATTTTACTAGTCCTCAAAATGATTCATTGGTCCATGTCATTAGGACAGTTTTATATAAAATAACTTTTATGGAAGTAATCTTTTAATTCATACTGTAGGATTAAAATGACAAGCAGAACAGTTCCTCTTTCATCTTGAAAGGCTTGTTATGGTGGAACATCCTATGCAATCATTAAAATACCTAGAGGTCAACTAAACCAAATCCCAAAGGCATAGGACTAGCCTAAGTAATTTATGCTTCAAACGATTTAGGAAATGAATCTTTTCAGATGTCAGTTGTCATGTCAGCCACATGTTATGATCTGAAAGAAGTCTGGTTAATTACCAGCCATAGGGAGGGTACTTCAGTCTGTGGAAGAGTCATGCAACAGAAAATTAAAAAAAAAAAGCTCTTCTCCATACAGTTACTTTGCATTCCACCTGAAAAAGTAAAATCCAGCTGATGTTTCTTTTATTCTCAGGGATTATGTAAGTGGATCTTCTGTGAAATTTAATTTACCTTTGGGTTTGTATATTTGAGTTAGAAGTTAATGTTAGCCTAATCTCTCTGCTTCTGTAGAAAATCTGGTGAATAAGATTTTGTTTACATTGATATTTACAAATGTATCTTGAATAAACTGGCTTTGGCTGAATGATGGAAAATCATATTGATGAAGAATGTGATGTTGAACCTCTCCTTTGAAGACAGAATGTGAAGTCAAGGTCTTGCTTGAAGTCAATACCTTATTGTCAGGGAGAGATCTATCTTCAATTAAAAATCAGTCAGAGGAAACAAATGTTAAAAACCAAGCAAATGGGGAGAGAAAAAGTCTGCACTTTTCCATGTCTCTTGTATCTTACTTCATTTGCAATTACCTGTATTTGGCAAATTCTGCTTCACTGTAGAAGGTACTTAGATGATAGAGGCTTGAGAGATGCTTGACTTTGCTTTACCAGTGATAAAGAGATGAGAATATTTTTTGTACATTGTTGAATTGTTATTTTTCAGTCTTTCTAAGAGTTTGTTGTTAATGAACACTTCTGTTGCAAATATGTATGTGCCAAAATAAGCTTAATATTATGTTTGTAGGAGATGGCTGAGTGGTTCAGAACAACCAGGTGGAAAGTTTGGGGACAGGGGTACTGCAGGGTGATTTCTGCATAGGTGGGGCAGTGCCCTGCTCCTCATGCTGCCTCATGGAGCCTCTGGTCTTGTCCCAAAACAGCTGCCAAGCATGTGACACACTGAAAGCCACATTATAGTGCCAGCTGACCCCTTGGGTCCTAGGAGGAATATTAAATTGCAGGCACACACCTGAAGGGGGGTCCCAAGACACCAGAGCAGGCAAGAAGACAGAGATGTAACTTTTGGACAATGCACTCCACTGACTTGGAATTAAAAGCAGCTGAGACCATGCTGGATCTGAGGCAGTGACTACACATACATATCTTTCTCTCTCTCTCTCTTTCTTCTCCTTAATTCCTCTTCCTGAAATATCTTGTAAACCAGACTAAAATATTTTAGTCAATGCCTTAGGAAGCGCTTTGTTATGACAGGACAACTTAAAGCTGGGTAAATTGACTAAGATAAAGTTTGTTAAGTTCCTTACTGTATCTGGTTATTAGTTTAAAATTTGCCAAGTACCTTATTCTATGTTAATGTTCTAAATTTTATAAGCTAAATGTTTTTATTCAATGCCCTGAGAATTCTGCTGTTTCTTTCATGCATTGCCAGAGTTAATCTAACTATCTTCCCTTTAAACTCACCAAGTGAGCTGGGGCTTAATACTACTGTTTTGAGGTTTTTTCTGAAAATATTAAAAAAAATGTTTGTTTTGGGTAAAACAGACTGGATATTTTAAATTTTCACTGGTACCACACCTTATTTTAAATTAAATCTGTAGTAGAAATAAAACACTACTTTTTTTTTTCCTATTCTTTACAACATGGAATATTTTGGAAATTAAAACATGGGAGATGATAGTCATCAATTAATCAAGTTTTCAAGATATTGATTCTTCAAGGAATAATTATTGATATCACAATACCGACCCAAGTTGTTCAAAATACAAAAAAATTCAAATTTCATAGCTAGTAGTTTATATTTCATGGTCAAATTCCTGTGCAACAGTGATGCAGCAAACATGGAAATGTATGTCTATAAACATGGTCATTCCCCTTTTGAGATGACATTTATCATTCCAGTCAGCTATTATTCTGGGGGAAGCTGGGGTGGGCAGAAAACTGTGATCCAAAAGCAGAAGGGCCTCAGGTTCTGCACCCTTCCAGTTCATGCATGTCTGCTGGGTGATGTAGCTGAACATTAAACTGTCCTCGGGGATCTCTTAATGTGCTGCAAGATGGGAAGGACTTTGCTTGCTATTACTAAACTGAACCTTTTCTGAGAATTATCATACTGTGCTTTACCAGTGTGATATTTTTGCTATCTATTTAACACTCACTCACCTCCTTTTCCCTCAGGACATGGAATGTGTTAATGTCACTTTTTTTTTTCTCTCTTTTTAATGTGGAAAAGAATGCATATGTTATTTCTATGTAACCATCAGCACTTCCTAAAAAACCATTTCTCCTCAATTATTCATTCATCACTGAGTGGGGGAAGAATATACATAATTTCTCACTGGTATGCAATATAATAATTATATTTTTTAATTTTCTATTAGTATATTTATATCATAATCACAAGATTCTCACTCACAAATGTTCATGTGAAGACTAAATTTTTTTTTTGTGAATTTATGTTATCTTTCTCTTATCAAATACTTTATACACAATGCAACCTGTAGGATACATGTATACTGCACTCTTTTATACAAATAATTTGGGAATTAATTTTCTCATCCTTTTTTTAATACAATAAATATGTCTTCTTTCTTAGACATGATAATAAAATAATTTCTGCTTTTTTGATTATAGGTGTTCCACTGCAGAATCAGTTACAGTTCATAATATTTCATAATTGTATTTAACCATCAGCAGGAAATCCACTCAAGTCATATTTGCTTAGTATTTATAAATTGAATTTTCTCCCCTTTTTTATATATGAAAAATGTCTGTCTCTTCCCCTTAAAGAAGATTTCATCATTTCTCTTCAGGGAGAGATTTTTGAAAGCACCCTACAAAATGTGTATGCCTGCTTGATAAGGCACAAGAATTCCACTATTGTAGAAAGAAGATTGGAGGTCAGATAAGCAATTCCATGTGCTTTCTCTAAGTGAAATATTCCTTTTGAAATCAATGATAGAACTGAATTGACCTTTTCAAAAGAATTAGCCTTTCTAATGACCAGACCTGAAAAAAACCCCAACACATATATATGTATATTCTTAATTATATATACACAAGCACATTTACATTTATGGGAGATGAGAACCAGCATCTGTTCTTGCTCAACTCCAGAAGGATGGGAGTGCTGACTCCTATGCAAAGTATGTTAATTCTTTTCTCAGATTTACATATTCATTAATTAGACTCATTTTACAGACATGTTCCCAGATATTTTAAAATAGGTATTTTAATGCTTTCACTAGGTTTTTCACTAGACACTCTCACTTTCAAAATTGCTTTATCATTCTAAATAACCTTTCCCCATTTGATTACTCTAACTACTCTAATTATTTTAAGAGACTTGCTTAAAAGGAAAAGAAACATGCTGTTTCTCACAAACTCTTCGCAACAGACAAGCTGTTATATTGGTTGTAAAGAAAATATAATTTCCTTCTTCCCCATTTTTTCCTTTGGTTATATTTGTGCCAAGACTTTGCAGTGCTCTCTTTGACTTCTTCAAACCTTCCTGTGGACATTTGATCACTCCTAGTCTAAAAGCTTCTACAATTTTTGATTTTTATTTTCTTCTTCCCTACTGAATGGTATTCTCTTAATAACATTCAAGGTAAACTAGAAATCTCTGTGCTTCCCTGGATTTTAATTTCACCAGTGTTGGAGCTGTTCTGCCATTATCATTTTATTTTCGACAGCCCCCTTCCTTTTCTATAAAAACAGCATTGATGCTGAATTACCCCACCCCAGCTTTTATTTCTTTTTCCTGGTTATTGAGCTCCTTTAAAATCCTCCAGTTCCTTAGGGCAGTATCAAAGAAGACTGAGTGTATGCTCAGATGCTTCCTTCTCATAACGTAAGAGAATCAAAAGGTAAAGTTACTGACAACATATCAAAGCAATCCTGCAACATGGCCTACTGGGAAAAAGTAGTCTCTGGAAGATTATTAAGGATGCTTACAAAAACAAGGAGTGAGGTAACAAGATTCCTTTCTTTTCTAGTGAATAAATCCTATTTCTAACATATCTCATGAGTACAGGAAGCATGAAAGTAAAACATTAACAGAAACAATGTCAAGTTCATTCTAACCTGAGGCTATCGCAACTGGAGCCAACTCTTCAAAGAACAAGGAAAAAAAAAAGTACCCTTGTCTGTATATCAGCTTCATCTGTGTATTAGCTTTGTCTGTAAATCAGTTTCTCTTCGCTAAAAAGCATGAACAAAGTGTATAAATAACCCAAAATCTAAAACTGCCTTATATTATGTTCTGATGGTTCCTATTTTACAAAGTTATGTCAAAGATTCTGAAAACAATTTGATTGTGTATGTATTGTTAGTATGAAAATTATGCTCATTAATCTTCTGGAGATACTAGTAGTAATTGGTGTACATCTTTATTTTTCTTATGATAACAAAGGAGCATCTTTATTATTTTATTGCTTAGGTATTAGATAATTTTAGAAACTTTGTTGCTGCTGCAGTTAAAATGAGTGCCATTAAAAAATGAGGAATATGTCTTTATGCATGTTTTTATTGCGTATTCCATTTTCTTTGTACAAATTTTGTGAAAAACTAATTAAGGAAGGAGAAAAAAAGAAGGAAACTAATTGTTAGAGAAAACAACCCTGACATTAGATGCTATTTATTCTGTTTTAATTCAGCAGGTGAAATGTTGGAAATAAAGCTGATGAAAATTCCAGGAATACTGATTTCTTTTTTTTCTTTTTAAGTTTCTGGGAAAATTTGAGGAGGAAAACAATAAGTATGAATTTTTGTTTAAATTCCTACATAAACTTCAAAAGGAAAATAGAAAAGTTTTAATGGTTTTTCAACAGTTATGATCTCTTTGACCACCTAATAACAGTCACATTTACCCTGGTTTTGCAGCATTTCCCTGGTGGTCTGAGGTAAATTCTTGATTTCTGCATATGTGTCATGCATAACATTATTTCTACAGAGCTCTGGAAGACAAGCATTTGAATAAAAGTAAAAATGTCTGGTCAACAATAATTTTAAAAAACCCTAAATAACAATAGTAATATAAAGACAACAATTGAAAAAAAATTAAGAAAATTTAAAAATAGTAGCAGTGTCACAGAAGAAATCTATCTAGCTGAGATCAGATGGATAATAAAATGTAGAGTGACACCATACTATAGCAATGCTTATTAAAAATTCAGCACTAACTTGAGAGATTTCAAAGTTAACAGAAAGCAAATTTGAGATGTCTTAAAGTATTATAAGCTTTTCCCTAACTATCCCAGATACTGTTGGTTTTTATTAAAAGTTGAAAGGGCTCTTTAGTTCACAGTGTTGCTAGAATTAGCAAGTAGACAGGGCTGAGAGACAATATTTACACAGTTTCATTTCTTAGATGGGTTAGAAAATAAGCTTTGCTCTACATTTTCCTTATCATTTCAGCAATACTCAAGGATCTGTGGTTACTGGTAGGCAGAGATTCATTCTTAAAGGCAGGGCATAAATAAACAAATAAATGATGAACTTCTTGGTTATGACAGTCTTCTAAACAATACCATGTTTTGTAGTTGTTTTTTTTGGGTTTTTTTCCAAATACTAGCTAAATCTGAGCTCAGATTTATATGTTATAAACCAGAATTGAGCTAATCTAAAAAGGATGTTATATTAAGATAGGATTTTCATAAAGGTTTTCAAACAAAAATGTATCCAGGCCTTGTACTGTACCTGATTACTGCAGGGTTTTTTTTCTCACTTTCTATATAGTGCCTATTATGAAATGTCTCCAGAAAGATAGTACATGAGCTTAAATAGACAAATCCCTGATCCAGTAAAATTATTTAAATACCTAACACTACTTCAACATTTCTGATTTTGTTCCTTTCTTGGAGGCATCAGTAGCTATTAAAAGATGGTTATTAGGCTTAATTATTCTTCTAAAGAAAGATTGTCTTATTCTTTAAGTAAGCTTTGAAGGATTCTACCTCATCAAATTCTAGTGCAGCCTTGACTGTTTTATTTGTCATGGTGAAATAGAAATGGCTTTGAGATCTTAGCATTCACAGCAGAAATGAATTTGTAATCACCTGATTTGATTAATGTTCTTCACAGCTGAAGCTATTCTACAACAGTGTTTGTGATACTTGATAGATTACTTATCTGCAGAACAGCCCACTATTAATATGACTATATTTATCCTCTGTCCTATAAGTTCTGATTTTAACAGAACCATTCTGTCATTGTGTTCTGTTTGCCAGTATTTAGTTGTGGGGCTTTTTTGCTTTGTTTTTGTTTTTTTGCTTCTTTGTTTTTCCATTTTGAAACTAAATAGCTGAACTTCAAGTTATGAAACGACTCAACTACGGTGTACTGTGGTTGCTTAAAATTATTTCTTTGTTCTGCTGTATTAGAACTTGGTAAAAACAGATGATTGCAAAAAATACAGACTTCTACTATGCTCATAGCATATTTGTTAATCTGATGGTACACTATACTCAAAGTCAGAACTTTATGTTCTGAAACAGTTTGCTTCCCTATACTCCATGGTTTTCCACTTCTTTCCTTCTTTAAATAAAAGAAGTTGAAACTCACTTACAGCACAGTAATGTTTGCATGCATGTGCGTTTGTTATAAGGACTAAAAAATAATATACTTAATTGCAGAAATATCAGAAAATACTTTGTAGTCATGACAAATAACTGCCAGAAATGTTCATGTGAAATGGTACCCTGACCTCAAAGTGAAAGTGCCATAGCCAGCTGTACTCCAGTGGATTGAAATTCTGAGAGCAACTAGCCTGGGTACTTCACTTGGGGCTGGGCAAACACCATGAGTTCTGTCTAAAATAACTTGTTTTGTTAATTTGAAATTTCTGGTCTGATGACTTGTTAGCCTTCTACTAGGAGCAGAAAAGTTCTCCATCTTTGGCTCTAAAGCAAAAATATGGAGGATGGGGCAACAAACTATCTCAGAATATAAAATTCTTACTTTGAGTGTAGGGTATTGCCAGGTTAATAAACATGTTATATGAGGGGGAAAAAATCCCCAAACATACTGCCATGTATCAAGGACTACATCTTTGCAACATTCTCTGTTGTAAACTTGTAAGACCCCAGTTGTTCTCCCTACTTTACACGCAAATACAATTGAAATATTTTAATATTAATAGATGGCATTTTCAAAATTGCTTAAATGTACTGTATTTCCATTAACTTCTTGAGGCAGACTTTAAAAGCTCTACCTACTTTAAAAGGACTACCTACTAGGATGTTCAGAACAATCTCCAAGGTCATTCATGCTGTGGAGGTAAGGGCCTTTTCCCCCAGTGCTCAATAAGTTGAGCAGAGCTTCAGCCAGTTATAGGGTCAGCTGGTTCTTTTTTCAAGAGGAGAGCCCTCCTTGACAGGCTCATCCAGAAATGAACTCCTCACAAGGGACAGGCACAAGTGCCCCCACATCATCACCAGGGCCAGACTGTGGTTCTACAGAGACAAAATAAGGTCCTGGCCTTGAGCAGGGGAGGTGCCCCAGCTGAGATTCATCAGGGAGAGTGATGAGTGTTGTCCTCAGTACCCTGAAAATTGAGAGATAGCCCTTTCTTTTGGATGTTAACTTAAATTTCTGAGTGAGTTCTACCTGTGATCTTAATCTTGCTGCTTTTCCATCCACCTTAATTACTCTCATCTATATTATTTTAATATGTGGTAAGGCAAATACTGCATGTAATTGGCATTGCATGTGTTATATTTCTTTCACATAAGTGGCACTATTTGCAAAGTTATCAAAGAGCAACCTAGCAAATTTTTTGATCTGTTTTGATCTACAACTGTTAATTGTTTTCCTTTGTGCATAATAATTTCCATTGAGAATTGCAAGGGTAGTATAGTATTTTGTTATGTAATATCAAAGGCAGAAGTGCATGTCTATTCATACACTTCTCATTCATTTGTAACAATCCACTGCTAGCATTTTAAGGAAAGACTGCCTGTTTGTTTCTTTGGATTTTTTTTTCTCCTTCCTTGTACATCTATATTGAGGCGGCCCTATTATTATAATCCCTAACACATATGGAGCTTTTAGTTCAGGTCTCCATCACATAAAGTATTTCTTTATTGTAATCCTTTGTCAGTGAGACATTTTTATCAATCCTTGTAAGACTTCAGGCTACATAGAAATGCTGCTATTTGAAATTAGATTAGCACAAGATTAAATCAGAAAAAGATGAAATCTCAGTAGCATGGGTTTGCCTCTTATCCATGCATACATATCAAGTTTTGTAAAAAAGTAAAGTCTTGTCAGTAAAAATGTAAAACACTGTGTAGGACCTACCCTTAAAAATATAAATGAAAATAAAATGAAGGACAATATATAAATTCAATTTTCTGTTTCAGTATAGAAATGTATTTCAATATGTGACTAATCATCATAGCAAAAAAGCTCCAAATATTGCCTTACAATAACTAGCTTTGAAATAGAATATTTGAGGTGTTTTTCTCTTTTGTTTGGTTTTGTTTTGTTTGGTCTGGCTTTGCTTTTGGTATCTTGTTGTTTGCATTTTTTTGTCTAGTGTAATTTTTAATCTTTTTTTAAATTTTTCCTTTCACTTTTTTAATTGGTAGAATCGGTTAAACTCATGTTCACACAAAAACACTCCTCAAATGATCAAGTATATATTGTGGAATTCATTTGATCAAAGCATTAATGAATTTGGTATTCCTTGGTCGTGTTTGGGGTAAAAACCCAAACAGAAAAGATGCAACAAGTTTATCACTATATTAATTTAAAATGTTTGGGGAAAAACAGCCAAAAAAAATTATAGCCTGCACAGACATATTCTTTCATTTTGCAAAGCAAGTTAATTTTTAAGTTGCATGTTCTTGACCTTGTTTTTTTCCCTATGTTGTTCATCAGTAGTGTCAAGTTCATTACAATCACTCTTGATATGATGGGAAAGGAAATAAGAATTTTTTAATCATCGTGGTTTTTACTTAATTATGATAAAGTTATTCCCTTAATTTTTGTATGTAGTATTTATCCTCTAATAGGCAGATTCCACTGCTACAAAAGTAGTACTACAAGGTGTCTTGCATGCATCATCCTTCACCACCTGACAGAACTGCTTTCACAGCACAGGCAGGCATGGCTGAAATATAATTTATTCCACCAAAAAAAAAAAAAAGTGGGAAATTGCTAAAAAAATCATTTACTCTCTTCATGAGAAAAACATCTCAGACTCAGCAGGCTACTTGGAACAGCTTACTGTGTGTCATGTGTCCTCCACTCTCCCAGGCAGTATTTCTCAAATTCTCAAAAAAAATTCTTCCTCTTTATGAAAGGCTGTGAAAACACTTGAAGAAGAAAAACCTTTCTTCTTTCAGAAGCCTTTCTAATGATGGAAAAGATTTATCAAGTGAACATGAACAAGCAAGAAGGCAGAGGACAAAGCACATGTACTCATGAAGGTCAGGGAAGTAGGGTGTGACTGAACATTGCAAAGAAAATTGAATTCATCCCAACACAAAAAGGACCAGAAGGTGGCCTTTTTTCAGATAACCTGCTGTATCAGAAGTGTGGATTTACTGTTTTTTTATAAATGGCCATCTCAGAGTTAACCAAATATGTTTTACTGTCTTCCTGAGCTGGTTATACCAGCATTGGGAAAAAGCATATGCAGCTCAGCCCAACACAGATTATCAAAACAGCAAAATCAAAATCAGCTCTGAAAAAAGCAAAGGACTTGGGCTAGCTTCAATCCACTGATTCCTTCCTTGTAATTGGGGATGCTCAACATGGCAATATTAAGCATATAAAAACTAGGAAAAAAGGAAACATGAAAAACATGGAAGGGCCAAGTGACCTGGGATATGTATAGACACTTTATATGTACAAGGAGGGGTTTAAAAAAGCCAAAACCCGTGTGAAGCTGAATCTCACAAAGAGCATGAAAGACAACAACAGCTTTTGCAAATAAATGAGTAGAAAAAGGAAGACTAAGGAAAATATGGGCCTCCTGCTAAATGGGATGAGGGATCTGGTGACAAATAGGAAGTGCCAAAGCAGTCAATGCCTTCTTTGCCTTGGTCTTCACTGATGAAATTCATCTTTGCTGTAGAAAATCCTGAAGTAATGAAAACATTGCTTTTCAGTCGAGAAGGGTCAGACTAGCATATGTTTCTACAGTGCACAAGTCCAGGAGACCTGCTTTTGGTCACACACAGGTGCTGAGAGAGCTGGCAATGTCATAGGCCATGATCCATAAAGATATGTGGAAATTGAGACTGACTGCTTCACTGAGTTTATCCAATCAAGGACCTTTCAATGCAAGGGGATAATAAGTAAAGAGATAAGCAAAACCATGGAGAGATAGAAAGCTGAAAGACAAGGGATAATGTAGACAATGTTAAAGGCCAAAAGTCTACACCCAGTAATCGATGATTTGTAAAGAAACTGCAGACACAGCTGGAAAGGACAAAGGTGATTTTGCAATTGATAAGAATGAAAAAAGGGGGAAAAAAAGAAACATGAGGATATTTGATGGGTGCAGCTGTGGGCCTGTGCAAAACTTAAAAATGAACGTTTAGAATAATGGGACTGGGGAAAAAAAAATTGGAGAAAAGTCAAAAAGTGGTATAAAACCTGCCAGTCACACTGTATTCAGTCAGTTTCTCTTTTAGTCTTCCACATAATCACTGCAGTCTTTCCTGTCTTCTTATTGCATCTCTTAGCTATCTGTCTGTATAATCTCATTCTCTACTTGGTGAGTGTGGGAGTGCTTTTAGGACTAAGTGCTAGCCACGTGGGAGACCAGTGTGAGTGGATATAGAACATCAACAGGAGTCAGACAGGAAATGTAGGTGATCCCAGGCCTGTGGTGCAAGCAACAGGAACAAAGTGATTCTCAATGTCTGTAGCTGGATATGCCAAAGCTTCTCCCTGGACATGTCATTTTTGCATTAAAGATGTAGAAATTTGGCAGAAGATAAACCCTGTTGCATTCCAGCTAGTCCTAGGAGATGAGAGGGACACGCTGTGGCTGGGCTTAATTCTGATTATAGCCAATTCAGCAATATAAGTCTGGTAATGTTCAATAAGAAATTTCATGAGAACAGATCCACAAATAGTGCAGTTTCAACACCATAGATCTGGTAGCATTCAATATATACTTGTGGGATGCCAGATTGAATATTGATAATGAATAGTGTGATTTGCCAAGCCAATACTATAGGTCTGACCAAGTTCAATAAGAATTTACACATCCAGAGTAATGCTTAGCACAGTTTGTTGAAACAACAGGGAAGGACCTTCAGGATTGCCAACGATAAATGCCTACCTACAGAGTGCTAACGTGTTGTGACAGAAAGTATGTTAACAGTGTAATATCCAGTAACACTGTAGATGCCCCTGGACTCTATTATAAACTACTGGAATGAGTGGAGGTCTCAAGTTCAGGTACTGAGAGGGACCAGGATGAGCGAGGCTGGTGAGGTGTTCAGTTACTGCAGGGCAAATAGGCAGGACCACGGGTAAACGCCCATAGGCCTGGTGCTGACCGATAGGGGAAAATGTCTGTACCTTCCCCACGCCTGGTGTGCATTGGCTGTGCATGTTTGTCTGCCAGCAAGCTTCAAGCTGGAACAGTCAGCAAGTAGTGGCTGGCCTGGGTCTGTCATGGGATATTCAGACAGGCAAGGTTTCGTGCTGGTGTGCCAGGCTGACTTGCAAATGTAAAGAGCATGTGTGACAAGCATCTGAGTTCTATTTGTTCCCAGAGAGCACCAAAATGAACCACTTGGCAGGTAGGGAATCTGTGGAGTAGTTAAGAGGACCCACCATCTAGGAAGGGGTGTTGGGCAGAGGTGAACTGGTGTTTGAGGGAACTGTGAATGAGCGTGTACTTTGTGAGTTTAATGAAAACTCAAAGGTCTCACTCTGGTGAACAGATTTTCTATGCATGTTCCTTCCATAACAAAGAACAACAGATCTTTGATGAAAAGTGGAGATGCTATTTTGTCCTGCCTACTGAAGCAGAATTTTCTTCCAGTGATCAACATTGATACAGGGCCTTGAGGGGAAGCTGTGTGAGAGGCAGTTGAGGTCACTTGGTCTGTTCAGCCTGGAAGACTGAGGACAGACCTCATTGCAGTCACAACTTCCTTGTGAGGGGCAGACACTGGTCTCTTCTCTGTAGTGACCAGTGATAGAACCCGAGGAAATGAACTGAAACTGTGTTAGGGTAGGTGTGGATATTAGAAAAACTTTCTTCACCTAGAGGGTAGTTGATGACTGGAATGGGATCCCCAGGGTAGTGGTAGCAGCACCAAGCCTAACAGAGTTCAAGAAATATTTGGACAGTACTCTCAGGCACGTGATGTGGCTCTTGGGTATGATGCTGTGCAGGGCCAAGAGTTGGACTTGATGATTCTTGTGATTCTTGTAGATCCCTTCCAACTCAGCATACTCTTTTATTCTGTGATTCTGTGATTTTGATCCTTTGTCCTGGTTTTAGATGGAATAATTTTCTTCCTCGTAGCTGGTTCAGTGCTGTGTTTTGAATTTAGGGTGAGAATAATGTTGATAACACACTGGTGCTTGGGTTGTTACTAAGCTGTTCTTACCCTAAGTCAAGGAGTTTGTAGTTTCCCATGCTTTGCCACTGAGCAGGTGCAGAGGAAGCTGGAGGGAGAACATGGACAGGACACTTCACCTGAACTGATCAAAGGTATAATCCACACCACAGAATATTGTTCTCAGAATATAAACTGGGGGAGTTGGGCAGGAGTCACTGATCACTGCTTGGAGGCAAGCTGAGCATTGGTCAGCAGGTAGTGAGCAATTGTATTATGCACCACTTGTTTTCCTTGGGTTTTATTCTTCTCTGTCTTTTCTTTACTAAATTAATATGGGTGTTGTCATTATGATTAGTATTATCAGTATTATTTTTTACTTTGTTTCAATTATTAAATTGTTCTTGTATCAACTCACAAGGTTTACTAATTTTTTCCTGATTCCTGATTCAAAGACAAGCAAGAAAGTGCGTGCAGCAAAGACTGTGAATGCTATCCTGGGCTGCCTTAAGCAAAGTGTTGCTAATAGATAAGGGGGGAACTTTACCCTGAGGTAACTGAGCATTGGCCCAGGTTTCACAGAGAGGATGTGAAATGTCTCTACTTGGAGATATTAAAAAGCCATCTGGATATGCTCTGGACAACTGAATCTAGGTGTCCCTGTTTCAGCAGTGTGCTTGGACAAAATGATCTCTAGAAGGCTCTTCAAAACTCAACCATTCTGTCGTTCTGTAAGTCCAAAATCTTTGGGTCTGACTACATTGCAAAACAGATATTATATAAATGCAAGGCATTACATTTATATACAAATGAGAGTGTAATTAATTTACAGTATATTCAAATAATGTAGCATAAAGATAGCTTTTTTTTTGCCTCTTTTAATCATCATGTATTGACAATGCCAGAAACAGTTGCAATACTTCAATAATGGCAAATTATGAAGTATGTCATTTCATGTCAACCTCTAGAAAGCAGGTCCAGGGATACCTAAAATTTTGTAAGGGAATTTGGGTTTACTTCTGCTTAAGTTGAGCACATGAACTACAGTTTTGGAACTGTTCTCAGTTCTACCACCTTCTCAAGTTAACAACTCTGAACTGAGCAGACTATAGTGGGTTTCCGAGGGTGTTCATGCAATCCAAGACAAGCAATCTGACTTTTTGCTTCAGAGTATATATATGGGAAAAAAGTTAAAGTAAAAGAAACTAAATTAATTTACTCTGTACTAAGTATTTACATTTTAGAATGTGATACTATTGTCTCTTTCACTGAAATGGAAGTTACCCTAAAGGAACACTTTCAAACTCAATACTATCAAAGGAAAGATGGCATATTTACTGCACAAAAGATTTGCTCACTTTTTAAAATGCATGAATTTCTTTTTACTCATATGTAGCAAAGTGGGTGTGTCTCACCATAGCTAAGATACCATTTGTAATGGGCGTCCATTTGCTATTCTGATTCAATAACCTTGCATTTATTAACAGGTTTAATTTCTTTTCCCTTTAAATTAATAGGGTTTTTTTAAAGCTAATCCCAAACTTCTCAATAAATCGAAAATTCAAAACTGGATTACATGGCTGTTGCTTCTGTTGTTTCCATTCTCTTACGTTCCATGCAGTAAAAAGATTAGTTATGCATGCTTCTGTTACCGTTAAGTTGCTTATTCTCACCAGTTTTAACTGTTTTGAAAGTGAGATTATTATTTCAATATAAATGTAGAGTAACATCTATACTGATATTCTGAATGCTAATGCAAAACCTGAATATATTTAGTCAGATGTTTATTCTTCAAAATAAAAATGAGGAAAAAAGAGAAATTAGGGGAAAAAAGTTCTGAAGCTCAAATATCTTCAGGCTGGGTGAGATGAAGTAGAATTTGTAAGGGCATAAAAATAGAATTGAGAAAATATAGGTAAACTGTGTGTTTGAAACCTACCAACATCTTAAAAATAATTTAATTAATTCTGAAGTGAAATTCCATTCTGAAAAATCATGTGTTCTACTTCATTACAGGTCTGCTTTATAGATGAAGCAAATGGGTTCCTTCGAGTCTGAATCTGGTTGCAGTTTTGGGTATTATATGCTCCTTCAAGCACAGTCTACATATCATGAGTCAGACTTGACTAACTCTGGCTTTCACAGCCCCCCACCACAGTGCTCACTCAGACTGTGGACCACTGAGCACTGACACTCTGCTGTGACATGCAACAAATAGCTTTGCCATCACACCGTGAAATCACTACCGTGGTAAACTCAGACATGATTCTCAGAGTATTTTAAGCCTATAGAACTGGAAAAGAAAATCTCTCAGAGATGTCCTAAACAGGATGATGTTCAGGGTGCACAATCTACTCTGAAAATCTTGGCCTGTCGACCACGAATAGCTTTGTGATATAGCTTTCCTCAGAAATGTGAATGTAGGCTCTTCTCTCTCTGTATTACACTCCTTCTTATGGCCAAGGGACATCCTACTTCTAACCAAGCATGAACCCTTTTCAAGCATGAGATCACTCTCTTAAGCATTTGTTTCTTTCCTGATTTATTCAGTATTCCCATAGCTTGATTTGTTTCTCATTCCACACTGTGTGTTCTCACAAGTTGTTCTCCAAGGCACCAGTCTTTTGGGACTTCAGGAGGTGGTGGTATACAGCGGAGGTAGGCAACCTAAAGTGCAGAATTGCCTCACTTTACACGTTGGCAGATTTAGTCCTGCACTCCTACCAATGTTCAGCATTATGCAATATTGAAATTTTGACCTTCCAGTGAACATCTGTAGCAAGGCTTGTTGATATTAAATAGTCAGTGCAGAATTACTCATAAGTCAACTTCTTCCCACTTATCTATGCTTCTAAAAGACACCGGTAGCTTTCAACATTGTTGTTCAATATCAGCCTTCCTTCTTTAAACTTTTTTACTGCTATTTGTCTCATTCGATTCTCCTTGTAAACAGTAATCATAGTTTAATCATAATGCATGACTTTATGTTTGTTTGTACAAGCTGTAAAAATTTCTCAGAAATTTCTCTTTTGAATTTATTGCCATTTACACAAATAAGAGGACTACTGAAGACTAAGGTTTCATCACTTGTGGCATGAAATACCAAAGAAAAAAGACAAGATACCATTTTGAATTTTCTCTATTTAATAGTGGTTAAAAAAAGACCAAGAACTTTCTGCCCCAAAATAACACCTATTTGAGAGATATTCATTAAAAGATTTTCCTTCTTTTTTCAGAAATAAATATTTATAAATGACTGTATTCTATAAATGCCTGCAGTCTTATGTGGCAAAAACCTGTGATTCATTTAATCTCAAGCTAAAGAGAACATAAAGATTTCTGTGAGGTTCTGTGAAGTGAATGAATCATTAAGAAAAGAATGTGTCATTTAGCCAATTTTAAACTTAGTGATGTTGTTACATAGAATGTCTTATCTTTAGATCATAATGTCACAACATTTTTTAACATTGATTTTAATGGACACTTCAAAATCTTTTTCAAAATTGTTACACTCACAGTCGCCTAAAACTTGAACAGCTTGACTAGACTCCTCAAAATACTCTAAAAAATACAGTAAATTAAAAAAAAGTAAACCCAAAGAATAAAAATATAGCAAATAAAATCTGTGTTAAAAAATTAACTAAAACTCTATGCCAGTTATCTACAATGGAAAGACATTTTCAAAAACAAATATTTAAACTTATTTTAATTTCTAAATATAAAACTAAGTTCATCCACATCAAGATTTCCTTTGACTTCCATTACTCCATCCGAGGTACTCTTCTTCCAGTCTTTGTATACACACTGTCTTCAACAGTAGTTTTGTTTGCCATTTTCTCATTACCTGTAGAAATGGGTGAGTGTATTTTCAGTATAACAAATCTATCCATGAATACAAATGACATTTTCTCCTGTAAGATTTGGAAGTGCTTATTCTATATATATCATATTAGTGACATTTTTCTTCTCAGATTAACAGTTTTTTTGGTTTTTTTTTTTTTTAATTAAAGATAAGTTTGATGTAGGCAAAGCAATTTCTGGAAGACATAAGACTTTGACCTGATGGAGCAGCTCCCATCTTTTAAATCCAGATCTGCATCTTGAACATTTACAAATTTCATGATAGATATAAAACCACTTTCATATTCTTATTGTACATAAAACTCATCAGAAGAAAAACTAGACCAAGAAAGAAGAGAGGGAGGGTTCACAACAAGAGAGCTTTCGATTGGCAATTATTATGAGACCAGGACTCTTGGTCATTGCACAGTGTACCAGCTAGTGGTTTAGATGTAACCTTATTAAAATTCCTTTAACTGTTAAGAATGAAAAATAGGCAGTTAATTTCTTTGCACAGAGGTCTTTATTTTCAGTGTGATTTCATCTTAAACATAGACCTAAAGCCTCAAAGTAGTAATCTCCCAATTAACTTTTGTCTGTTATGAAAGAAACTTACTGCAATATTCCTAATAAAAATTGCATTAGTAATGTATAGAGAATGATGTTTCTGAAGAACTTACAAAACTACTTTTTTTTTTTTTTGTAATTAAAGAAATGCACAGTTTCAAAGCAAGATATATGTATTTGCTTTGCCATCTGAATTGTTCCATCACTATAGATGCACTGATGTAGCAGCTCTTTCTCCTTATTCATTTACTAGTATTGTTTTTTAATAGTATGCATTCAGAACACTGAGAAGATATGCAATGCAAAAATTCCAATTATTCAAAAGATAGTAAGCCTCTTAAGTTTATATCACATATGCTAAATGTTGCATCATGACTACAGAAAAGGAACCCTATCTCTCATCCTTCCTTTCCCCATTTCATGCTACTTCAATTATTGTACCAATTACATTTATAGAAGATAATAAGAGATGATGTAGTGGGTTGACCCTGGTTGGATATCAGGCACTCATCCACCTCTCTCTCACTCCTCTCCACAGCTGGATAGGGGAGAGAAAATAACAAAGGTTGAGATAAGGACCAGGAGAAATCATTCATCAAATATCATCACAGGCAAAACAGGCTCAAATTAGAGCTATGGAGTGTTTATTGCTTACAAAATAAGAACAGGATAATGAGAAGTAAAGACATTAAAAACACCTTCCCCCAACCTCTCCCTCCTTCCCAGCTCTACCTCTTCCCCCATTAGCTCAGAGAGACAGGGAATGGGGGTTTTGGTCAATTCATCACCTGTTGTTTCTGCCGCTGCTCAGAGAGGAGTAGTTCCCCTGCTCCAGTGTGGGATTCCTCCCACAGGAGAGAGTCCTCCATGGACTTCTCCTATGTGAGGAGAGAGTCCTCCATGGACTTCTCCTATGTGAGTCCATCTCAGAGCAACCACTCTCTGCAACCTCCTGCAGAGTGAGTCTATTCCAAGGACAATAGTACCCCTCAATTCTCTGCAGTGGGGTCACTCTTCCACAGAGTAAAGCTCTTTAAGGACAGGCTTCTCCAGCATAAACCCTCCATGGAGTCACAAGTCCTACCAGAAAACCACTCCAGCTTGGGCTTCTATCTCCCCATGCCTGCAAGTCCCTGCCAGGAGCCTGTTCCAGTATGGGCCTCCCACAGGATCACAGCCTCCTCTCGGGCACCCACCTTCTCTGGCATGGGTTTCCTCCAAGAGCTGCAGATGGATCTCTGCATCCCCATGGTCCTCCATGGGCTGCAGGAGCACAGCTGCTTCACCATGGTCTGCACCAGGGGCTGCAGGGGACAGCAGCCTGGAAGGGGAAATCTCTGCTCTGGAACCTGGAGCATCTCCTGTCCTTCCTTCACCAACCTTGGTGTCTGCAGAGTTGTTCCTCTTGCACATTCTTACTCTGATCTTCTCTGGCCAAGATTACATCTGCTCAATAACATTTTTTTCTTCTTAAATATGTTATCACAGCAGAGTTACTGTCTTTTTCATTTGGCCCAGCCTTGTCCAGTAGGACATCCATCTTGGAGCTGACAGGGTTCTGCAGGTCATGGTGGAAGCTTTAGGTAACTTCACATAGAACCCACCCTATAGCCCCCCAGCTATGAAAATCTGGCCATACAAACTCAGTGCAGATACTAACTTAACCCTAAACTCTCCAGACTTCTTCATATTCACTGAGGAGCTGCAGTCAGTTCAGTGAAACACCATGCAAAAAAAAATGGTTGTAGAAAAAAAATAATTAGGATTTGTTTTAATTCTCTTTTGTGATTTCAGTCACCAGTGACAATAAAGGACATAACTGGTCTTCCCAGTTTGTAGCAGTTTTTCACTAACATATACTCCTTGCTAATATTGAAAAGCAGCTAGTAGAAAATTTTCTTCATAAAGGTTGAAGAGAATTAAGATATGAAACTAACACGAATAAGAACACGAATAAGAAGACATCCCACTTTAAGGAAAACTGAGATATCCAAAATTTTCAAAACCAGCAGGAACTTACAATTAAAAACACTTTCATTTTTGGTGCTATTAAAAGCAAATCTTAGCATTGCTTTTATTTATCTATTTATTTATTAATCTGTTTAGCCTAATTATGCCCATTAGAAAAGTCTGTATGGTTCTTAATTATAATCGGTTTCAGCAAATTTAATCAGTGGGATATTATCTGATATCTATAATAGCCATGTTCATTCTAATCATATTAGCCTATGTTAGCTGCTCCATGTTCCAAAACAGAAGTTAGTGGAATTCATTTTGTTTATATAGTAGGCTGCAGATGTATGCTGATATATGCCTCTTTTTCTTTCTCAAACTCTTGTTTTATTTCTCATTACCAATGAAAACACACAGGGAACAAATATTTTTTCTTTACCAAATACAATTAATAAATCATTTTAGTTGGTTTTATTACACTAATTACTAGATATTGTATCCAAAAGTTTAAACCATCATTCTCTCAGAATTTTTTTGACATATATGCTTTGGACAAAATATTGATTTTAAATTTGTATAGCAGTTAACCAACTAGCATGTCAGTCTCAAATGGGGATTGTAGATGCAAAGGTAGTGTAACAATTTACAGTCATATACTCTCAGTCAGAAAAATAGAATATATACATACACATATCTGCAGAAGGTACACAGTTGGAGAAATTATCCATATTAAAATTTATACCCTGTTCTTCATCTATTTATTAACAGAAATTAAAGACCATGAATGTTAGGTAAGCTTTTCTAGTAAGAAACATTTTAAAACTTCTGATTTGGGGTCCACAGTATTTTTATTTTATTGAGTAGCAATAAAAGTTAGCATTACTGATGATGAATACTAACACCATGAGATTGACTTGTCTACATTCTGTCTTTTATTTAATCATTCCCAATCCTCACTGCTAATGTTAAATTTGTTTTAACAAATGTTTTGCATGAATTCTGATAATAATAGTTCTAAAAACAGTGTATGACTGGTGATTTTTATTGCATCTGTTTATTTATCATCATGCTGTTATCATACTACTTGTGCTTATTCTCACATTGTGTGAATTATTCCAAGAATTCTACAACTTTTTCATGATTCTGACACTGATTTAGCTATTATTTTAGCTTTAGGAAGAGGTAAAAGCCTTTAATCATTGTGCTTCTTAAAAGCATGAGATTTACATTTGTATCTATTTTCAATTTCTCTTGGGGTTTGTAGGTGGTGTTCTCAGTCAAAGGCAAAGAATTACCTGACAGTGACTACACCCAAATCATACTTCTTCCTCAAGATAAAAAAACATCACATGCTTTTGTGTGATTTTTAGGCAATTCAGTAAAGAAGCTGGTAGGACCCCTTGGCAGACTGGCTCTGGACATCACCTTACCTTGAAAAAATAAAAAGAAGGTGAATGGACAATCAATGCCTTTCAATGAACCCGAGAGCCTTTAGGTCATTGCATTTGAGGTTGACTGAAATTACACATTGGCTTTTTATTAAATTTTTAAAATGTGCCTGCAGGACTGAGAGATTTTTATGGCCAGTGTGAATGGGAAGAGGATGACAAGAGCAGTGGTACAAAAGAATTTGCTGTCAGGAGGTGTCCTGCAACATCAAGAAGTTCAGTACATAAAAGGGACTTGTCTGCTGAGTTGAAGAAACTTGTAGGACCTTTGAATTTCTAATAGGGCATTAGAACTGGATGGCTAAGAGCAGATAATTTTGCTATAAACATGAACTTCAAAAGATGTCTTTCAGTCCATTAGTGTCAAAAGAAAATACGAAAAGACCAATTTCTGCAATTTTTGTACATTAAACAATTTTAAATAATGTAGGAGTGTTGCCTGTGACACAGCCAGAGTTAATCTATGTAGTTGTGGGTTTCTAAAACAGACTTTAGCAGCCCAGTTTAAATTAAGTAACATTAGAGACTTACAAAAGTCAGGTCAAAAGACTCTTTTTATGTGTTAGAAAGTCAATCACTCTCAAAAGTAAAGAAGTTAAAATTAAAGTTCTGTTTATAACATTAATTTGATCCCTCCATGTACATATGGTCTGTAATGAGATCCCCTCATATGCTTTTCTTAGAAGCTGTCAGCATCATTTTGTATATGGAACCAGCCGTGCTTACTTAGAATGCAACAACTCAATAATTTCCTTTCTTTTCCCCGATAAACATATGCCTTATTTATGGCACAATATTCAAAGCAGATTCAGAAAACAGGAATAATTCCTACTGGAATTTTTCCATGTCCCCTTTACTATAATATGCAACATTAAACACTAATGAATGCATGGTAATGGCATCCTTCTGAGATAAGTACACTTTACTCTCTCCAATGTGCATGCAAGAAACAAAGGCCCAGATATATTATCCTCTGCTTTAGAATTTATTTTGAGAGACATGATCTGATTTTTCATATTTAAAAAATCCAAACCACTGAGCTGCATTCTAACAGCTTAGAGGAAAAAAAAAAGACACTTAAATACAAGCTTTGGCTATGCCTTTTGGCAACAAGGGCTGTGAAGAATGGACTGGTCTCTGGAATCTGAAATAGCATTAATTTCACATGTACATAAAAGTGCAGATCTAATCCACTGCTTGGAACTAATTTTAAAAGTCCAGCTCAGTGGAGCTTTGGTAACTGACTGTGATTACTAAATACAGGTCTTAAGTATCTTACAGGTCTGAAATATCTCAGGCTGCATGAGGTCTCAGCTCATGAGACATATCCCTGGAAGTCATAGGCTTGTCTGCATTGGCATCTGGAATCCAGGATGGATTTACAAGTGTATCTCAATGTCATTAGACACTTCATATAGAAGGCTGTGCCCCACCCTCACTCATACAGGGGAAAGCTGCAGAGCTGTTAGCTCTTCCTAAAAACTGAATAATTGAATGGAGTATCTCTTCAGCAGGATGCAGATGACTGAAACTGTAAGTGTCCACTGATGAATGTGTGATGATGAGGTTTTCCTCTTTGGTCTGCTTTTGCTGTTTCAGGAGAACACATATCCCTTTGCATATCCTTTCTCATATCTGTCAGTCACTTGTAAGACTGCCAAATACCCTTCAGATTTTCAAATTGCACAGATATGCATGTATAGACATCTCAGTTGAGTCACCTTGTGAATGATAGACTTCATACTGAGACAAGATAGCTAGCATGTATTTGGAATTTATACCTGGAGTGATTTTTGTGGATGTTTGAAGGTGGAGAACTTATTCCCTACAATAAACCTTAAAAAATGTGCTACATTGAAATAGAGATGGGTTGGCTTTTTTCTGTTTGTTTTTTTTCTTTTTTTTTCCCTTGAAGTTACCAATAAGTCATTGTTCAGTGTATTTCTCTCTCAAATTCCTTCCAGATTGCATCTCCCAGTTTCTGTGTTATTCTACACACACACACAGGTGCACTCTTTCAGCTTCTAAAGCTTATTCAAACTCCTGTAAAATCTACTTGACACCACACTGACCTACTCTTAGCATATATTTTAACTTATTTTCCCATCTAAGCCTTGTTCCACTCAGCTATTCTCACCTTTTTTTCCAAGCTTTTTGCCTCAGGATACTCCCTTTTACTCTCTGTCCTGGGTCCATTACTGGATTCATGCACTTTCTTTCTGTCTTCTCCTGGATCTTCTTGGAGATTGAGACACATAGAGTCCGTCTTCAGTATTTTCTACCTTCAACATTGTGTTATCTCCTCTTCCCACTCTGAGAAAGTGTAGAAAATTTAATGAAATGACAAGTGCTAAGTGCTGAAAGCTGTGTTACCCTATTCCCTTTTGATGAATGAGAAAGAGCAAAATCAATAAAGAATATGGAAGTTCTTTCCTTGCTCTCATTCCTAGACTCCTGTAGGCTGGTGTTTTCCAATTTTTACTTGCAGGCTGATATCTTTCCACAGGATAGATCTGACATGGAGCTTCTCAGGCAGAATGGCCCAAAATTAATATTTTTTTACATGATACATGTTATTCGCAAGTAAAATATTAATTATTTGATAAATACTGTCAGTTTTAATTTATTTCCAAATTGCATGCCAGAATCCCCAAGAGAAAGAGAATAAAGAAGAATCTGAAGGATGCCTTGACCAATGATTTTCAAAATGTCAGGAAATAATTATCTTACGTAAAAATGGTTTGGTTTTGCTCTTGTTGTGATTCTGCATAGGTAGTGGATTAAGTACAGAACTATTTATAAGCAAATTTGCTTGGATAGAGTGCTTTGGAGCAGTTCAAAATGGATCCAAGGAGTAAACAGCCACCTGAGCAATTTAAACTGTCAGGAACTCAGCTTTTGTTCCTATTCTTTGGTCTTCATCTATCACCATGTACCCATGTTCCAGAGTTACTTCTTCATCCCATCTGTTATAATAAAAAAGCATTTTGGCACCCATTCTTAGCTACCTTACAATTAAAGAGGGGTAAAAAAGGAAAAGAAAAACTGAATCAAGCTTCCTAAATGTACAGCTTCCTTCAGTTTCCAACACATGGAAATCTATACTATTTGGCATAACAAAAGGTTTTGTGCATGGCTCCAATGGCTGGACTAAAAACCAGAAATCACTCATAGGTCTACTGACAAACATGCCATTCCTTTCCACAGGTCTTGCATTCTCTCTAACCCCTCAAACATCAGTAAATGCCTACTTTAGGTAACCGAACTCCAGAAAGTTTTGGCTCCCTGTTATGGGTGCCTCAAAATGGTGTCAAGGATATACAAGCTTATGAATCTTTGTGAGTGATGAAAATTGTTTTCATTCAATTTCCACACAATTAACCCTTGAAAGATGAGGACAGAGCAGCCCTCTTCTGACATGCTTTTACATGTTCCTTGACATCTCCTGCAGGAAATTTTTATTTCATGAGGAAATTAAATCATTATAATCTAGTGAATGGAGGCAGTTTATCTCCCTTAACTTGCTGCTGAAATTTTAACCAGAGCTTACAGAAGCTAAATTCATCAATATTTAGGTTAAAGAGAGTCTGCAGACAAAATAATTTATATAGAAGGTTGCTCCTAATGGGAGCACATCATTATCACTGAAAAATAAAGCAATAATAGACTACTGCAAAGTAAGCTACAAGGATGACAATAAGACACACTTTAAAATAATAAACATTGTCTGTTATTTGCACCTTAGCAATTTAAATATTCATAAAAATACAGGAAGGAATTGAGTCAAGGGAGAAGGAATGGCTAGTGCTGGAAAGCATATGGAGATGTATCATATTGTATTGAGAGGCATCAGGGGATGTATTGTATTGAACAGTTATTGAGTTTATTGCCAGGCACTCTACCCAAACAGATATTTAACTGTTAAATTAATTAGCCTTCATATACATGTTCTTCTACTTATTTACAGTGAATTAGATCTTTCATGGTAAATTCCAAATTCATGCTACTTGTGCATATTGCAAATGCTTACTTACACAGCAAATCATTTTGCTCTGTGACTCTTCATAAGCTGAGCCAAAATTTTCAGTCATTAAATTCCTTATTTTTAAATTCTGCTCGTTTTTTAACATATTTATCCTTTTTGCACCCTGCTTAGTTCTCTTTTCTTCTATCAGGATTTCCTGCCTTTACAGCCTTAAAAAACTAAAATCTAAAATTATGCTTATTAGAACATTATTAGTATTTAATAATTAAAATATAATCACAATCATTCATTGTAGCTAATATGGTGCCTTATTTCAGACACAACTACATAACTAATTTTCATATTTGCATTTCAGAAGAGTTATATAAATTAAAATATGTTCAAACACAGCATTATGCTACATGGTAAATGTGTGTTGCAGAGAGAAGTTTTTGGTTTTTCAAGTAAAAGTGTGACCATTTGGCTTGCAGAAAAAATTATTTTACCTGTAAAATTTTCCAGTATCTTATTTTGAGAAGTTTTAATTTGATTCTTATCAAAAATTAATGTTTTGATCCTAAAACATGAAAACTTCATGAAGATCAAAATAATTATACACTTTCTAAGGTTAAAATGAGTAGACTTAGATGTATAAAACAGACTTCTAAGGTTGTGTGTTCAAATAATAGGTGCAGTATTAAGACCAAAAAAACCCAAGTATCAACAAGGAAAAATAAATCTAAGTCACAAATAAAATATAATGGATGAGAATATAGAATTTGGATACTATAACAGCAATTATCATGCTCTAAACAAGAAACATCCACTGTCAGAATAATATTCTGTTTCCCCACCAGACATAAGTTCTAGTACAGAACATGAGAATACGTTCAATAGTATATGTGGAGAAAATAGAGAAAAAAGAGAGATTCAATGATGATTCATCACAAGATTAACAAAAAATACAACAGTTTATAAACAAGCTGTTAATTTGACAATGCATTGGGTGCATATGTATCAAAGTAATATGAAACTAGAAAAAAAGGTGCTCTAAAATTTCCTTTTCTTTGTCTGGTTACTCTTAAATAAAAATGCAAATAACTTTGTGTCAGGGAGAGGTCACAAAATAATTCTGGTTATTTTCCCTCTTATTGAATTCCTTTAACATTTTGTTCTTACCAATAATTCAGACTTCAGATGAAAGACGTCAAATAACCCAATACAATTTTTTTTTGTTTCCTATATTTTTAGCCCTTTTCCAATAGAGTGGAACTGGTGATTGCAATCTATTCAGAAATAAAAGGTACTTTAATGACTCACTGGCCAGGTAAGTTTAGCATGTATGAAATTCCATCAGTTTTGAATTGAATGCTTTGCAGCCCCAGTGAGTTGAGCAAAGCCTGGCAAGACTAACAGATTAATCTCCAGAGGAAACAGAGATCACTCAGTATCTCTGGTCTGCAGCCAAACTCAGGCGTAGGGTAGAATACATTCCACAAGCCAGCAGGCTTTTTAGCATGCATGGGAACCTGTGTGTCACACAGAGGTGTCAACAGATTTTTTGATATGTCAGGATGACAAAACATGAGGATTGAGTTTTCACATTATTAACAACTCCAGTGTTATGCATTATTTCACTGGTTTGATGGAGGTGAGCAGAGTGAGTGAGGCTTACAGAAAAGACACATGCACCTAAATATAATCCATGTATCCATGTGCCATGTGCTTTCCAGTGACATACACCAGATCTGTTTCATTGTAGTATAAGGAATTCATTAACTGTTTCAGAAAAAAAAAAATATAGAAACTTCCATTTTTACTTTATTTCAGAGATGAAAACAGGAAAAAAGTGAGCAGAAAATGAGACAACATGAAAGAAACAGGATCAAATCCTAGCAACTAAAATTTTTGCATCATTATTTAACTCTTGTTTTTACCAGTAACTCATTACTTATAACCTGGACCTTAGAACTCAGATTTATATGCAATTATGATTTTAAACTCTTATTCTGCTGCCTACACAGGCTGCATATTAATTTCCACAAAAACTGTGCTCAGCATTGTAATTTACAATTATGGAGATCATAGGACAACATCTTAACACTGTTTACTGCACAGTCACTACACAGTTTCCTTTCCTGGTGATGTTGAAAAGCCATCTAGACATGTTCCTATACAACCTGCTCTGGGTGATACAACTTGTGCAAGGAAGTTGAACCAAATGAACCAGATGTCCCTTCCAAACTTAACTATTCTTTGATTCTGTGAGAAGCACAGACAGGTAATATCTCCCATTTAAGCCTCTAGTTTCATGTTTGTTGATCTCAACCACCTTAACCAATTTTCTAAGTGGCTGATGATTGACCAGAAATGTTGTATGGTGAATACCTCCTAGCAGAAATGTTATGATTTTTGAGCTTTTCACTTTTCTAAAATAGATATTAGAACCAGGATGGAAATTATATGTCTTTGTCTGCTTAGGACCAGCTCTACTTATTTATGTTATTTAACTGTAAATATCTTATCCAGAAAAGGGAAAAAAAAAAAGAATATTTTTCACTATAGTAATCCAGTCATAAGCATACTTGCATAAGATGTAATTCTTTTCCAAAAGGATATTTCTTTAACAAAAACCTAAAGAGCCTCATTGTTACAGATCACAGTAGGAGACATTAGCCTCATATTCATTTATGAATGTTAAGGAATTATAATGGTCACAAGTACCTCTTTGTTTTCAAGTCAGCAGCAAAATCCAATTATTGATCATACTTGGTTGTCTGCAATGTTTACAGCAGACTGTATTCTTCTTTGAATAGTTGCTAATTTATGCAAATGGTAACTTACTTGTGTTTGTAAGGGGAAAGATTATAATAGTTGAACATTCCTTAAGGGATTACTGGAACTCTGGAGTTTTAAAAAATGTTATGCTAGTATCATAGAATGGTTTGGATTGAAAGGGACCTTAAAGATCACGTGGTTCCACTCCCACTCCCTGCTGGTGATAGGGACGCATGTCACTAGACCAGCTTGCTCAGAGCTCCATCCAACCTGGCCTTAAACTCTTCCAAGGATGGGCCATCCACAACTTCTCTGGGCCACCTGTTCCAGTGTCTCACCACCCTCACAGTAAAGAATTTTTTTTTTTCCTAATATATAACCTAAATCTACTCTCTTTTGGTAGTATTAAGCCATTTCCCCTCACTCTGTCACTACATGCCCCAGTAAATAGTCTCTTCATCTTCCTGCAGGCTCCCTTCAGGTATTGAAGACTGCAATATGGCCACTCTTAAACATTTTCTTTTCCAGGCTGAAAAAACCCAATTCTCCCAATACTCTTAATACAGAAGGTGTTCCATTCCTCTATTGAACTTGGTGGCCCCCTGAACTTGTTCCAACAGGTCTGTATTTTCATCATGATTTTTTGGGGAAAGTTTTACTTGTCATAGAAAAGTACTACTCGGAAGATGATAGCTCTATAAAAACTAGGTTTATATTGCACCAGAAGGAGTTTTGCAGTCACAGCAATTCTAATCTGGTGCAAAAAATATGGGTTTTATTCTCAACAGTCTATAGGCATTTTGGAGAGGTACGAAAACCTGCAGACTATTGAATGTTTAGGACACCAAATGCTTGTGATGATAGTTGTACCCCCATAAATATGTTTTCAAAAACTGTGTGTTATATAGCAGTGTTTTCAGAAAATACTAGCCAGAAACCTGGTAAAATGATTTAAATATCTACAGCACAATCATCTAGATAGTGTTTCAATTCCTTCACAATTTTGAAATGTATGGTTTGATTATGTCGTATATTCTCCAAATACTAGTGACAAACAATAATATTGAAGTTTATAAGTGCTACTTATAAGTTCTCTCCTCATAGAAGAATAAATTTAATTTTTTTCTATTTTATTGCTCTAATTTCATTTTTGTGTTATTCTATTTTCAGACAGTTATTTAATTCTGAAGTTGAGAGATTATTGCCAAATTCAGAATCCAAGTGAAAAATATAGTCTTAACCTAAAGCATGGCAGCTTATTCTCATATTCTTGTAAATTTATTTTCTGGCTGATGTCTTCCCTTGAGCATTAAATTACCTGAAGAAAAGCATAATTGTTATGGGACCTTGTAATAAAGTCAGAAATGGTCATACTCAACCTAACCTTGCAGTATTCTATTTGTATTTGTATTTCATTCAAAAGTTGAGTATGTAGTATATCTCAGGAGGTAATTGCTGAAATATTGCAGCAAGCTGTAGAGGTTTCTATTGGGGTGACAAAAAGATGCACTGTTGACTTTGCACCAATTAGTTAGTATGCACAGAAGTAGTCACTGCAGATGAAGTGTTTCAGAGATGAACTTTTCAAGTGGCACAGTGTCCATTAGAATGGGTCACAAAAAAGAGAAAAACTTTGAATCCTGTGTCCAGTTTTGGGCCCCTCACTAGTGGAAAGACATTGAGGTGCTGGTGTGTGTCCAGAGAAAACCAAGAAAGTGGTGAAGGTGCTGGAGCAGCTGAGAGAGCTGGGGGTTTTGGCCTGGTAAAAAAGAGGGTTTAAAAAGGATCTTCTCACTCTCTACAACAACCTGAAACTAAGTTGCAGCAAGGAGGGGGTCAGTATCTTCTCCCAGATAAAAAGAATCAAGGTGAGTAGAAATGTCCTTAGGTTGTGTCAGGGGAGGTTTAGATTGTATATTAGGAAAAATTTCTTTGCAGAAAGGGTTGTCAAGCATTGGCACAGGCTTTTCATGGAAGTGGTGGAGTCATCATAGCTGGAAGAGCTCAAAAAATTTGTGAGTGTGGCACTCAGGGACATGACAGTGGTGAACGTGATAGAGCTGGATTAATGTTTGGAACTGATGATCTTATGGTTTTCAACCTAAATAATTCTATGATTCTACTGTTACTATAACTTGTTTGGCTTCAAAGAAGCTATAATTTCTCTTGTGTTTTCTGAATTGTTTCCCAGGTACATTACTGGTGTCAAGGCACCATGAGGGCCATTGGCTCCCTGGTGCTGGAACTTCAGGGCCATTGGGATCAACCTTATCCATGTAAGGGCAGGACCCATCCACCAGGGTCTGTCCCAGTGTGATAGTGGTCACAAGGGTCGTCAGGGTGAGAGAGAGACGAGAATGTTGACCTCATGTTCAGAAGGCTTGATTTATTATTTTATGATATACACATTACATTATAACTACACCAAAAAGAATAGAAGGAAAGTTCTCAGAAGCTAGCTAAGCTAAAACAGAAAAGAATGAATAACAAAGATCTGTGTCCCAGCAGAAAGCAAGAACAGCTCTGCTGTGAATGGTCAGTAAATCCAAACATCCATCCGAGACCAATCACGGATCCACCTGTTGCATTCCACAGCAGCAGATAACCATTGTTTACATTTTGTTGCTGAGGCCACAGCTTCTCAGAAGGGAGAAAAATCCCAAGAAAGGATTTTTCACAAAAGATGTCTGTGACAGTCCAGCCCTTCCCAGCTGCAGGACAGCTGTGAGGCAATGGAGCAGCCCCACCTTTGGGCACCTCGCACAGCCCAGGGGATGTGTGAAGGCGGGGCTGGGATCTGCAGGAGAGCCTGGCTCAACTGGGCAGGACAGGGCAGAGGGAAGCTGGAGACAGCCCTGTTGTGGCATTGCTGGGGCAGGGCTGATATTTCTGGGGGGTGACATGGGACACTAGGCTTTGGACCGGGTGGAGGGAGATGCAAGGGGTTTGGAGGGGCAGCCAGGCCTGGTGCTGCCTCCAGGGCCTTGACACAGAAAATTCTGTGTTAAACTCTGACTAGGCTTTCATTTCCTCAAGGAAACACAAGTGACTTTTTTATATTTTAAAAAGCTGGGGCTTTTGAAAAGTGAAGTTAAAGAATCTTTTTTCCAAGTTACAATTTTAAAATAATCGTCTATTCTAACTTCATATCCTATTATTATGATCAGATTTTATGTTACATTAAGAATACTTTCAATGCAAGCACAGTGATCAGTTCTTTTTAAACAGTGTTTGTGCTTCTCAATTTCAGGTGTGAGGAAAGAGATGGTCTTGTCAGGAGACAGAAAATTTCCATTGGTGACAAATTTAATGCATGCACTGAAAAATTTTGATATACACACAAATTATCTCACATTAAGAATGAAAAATAACATATCTTTTGTTTGTTGTGTTTTCTCTTGTGCCATAACTGTGTTTTGCTGGAAGGTGCAACTCAGCCAGAGGGAGTGAGGTCATGCACTTGCTAACTGCTGACTGCCATATATTGGATCAATACACAGTTTTTTGGAGCAGCAGCCCTCTCCTGAGGGAAGGAAGCAGAATGGGAGGACTCAGAAGTCTCCACACCAAGAAGGGAAGCAGACACACTATAAAGAGACAGAGCCAATACACAGGCAGTTTCCAGAGGTCTCCAGTGCACTGCTTGGAATTATTCATTACTCAGCAAGACACTAAACATTGCTGTACGCAGAGCAAGAGTGAGGTGAAAGAAAAGACCTACCTCTGAGATAAAACAGTGAGCAGTGAGGACTTCTAATACTCTTTTCATTTTGATTTGATCTGACCAACTTGATCTGAGCTTCTGTTCCACAGAAGTCCTTGTATTGCAGTATATTCTTAAAAAAAAATGTAATGTCAGCAGTCCAGAGGCCTTTCAGTATTTTTAGTATCATCACTTTAAAGAAAAGGTATTGATATACACAGTTTAACTACACAGTCAGGATTCCTGAATTTATCTATGCATCCAAAAGGAATGTTGGGGAATCTCTTGAAAGTATGATTGATTCTGTTAAGTAGAAATCAATAAGACAATCATTAGTCCCACACTCAGAAAGATGAGATTTATTAGTATCCTTTTGGGCTCAATGAATGTTTTTTGGTATGTATAAATTAAATCCTGCATCCATATTTTTCAGGACGTATTATTTAAGTACAAGGTAATTGGACCTACAGATGGATCTGCCTGAGGACATTACCAGATTATAAATACTTAATTTTAATATTAAAGCTCTGGTAGAATTTTCTCCCTTCTAATTAATTAAAAATAAAGTACAACTGAACAGAGAGAAAGAGAAAGAACTACTTAAGAAATGTTATTATGACATCCCATCAAAACAGAATTCTTTACAAGCTCATTTTCTTTAACATATCCTTTTTCAAAATGTATCAGAATTGTTAAGTAATATTCCCCATTTGCTTCACTATATTCTTGCAAAATATTTCATAATATTTAAAAGAAAATAATCAAAACTTGTGTTACTGATTTCCTTTTAGATAATGGCATAATGGAGAGATTGCAGGTTGTATAGACCTCTCAGGAACAATGTTAATAAATGTAAAAAAGGTTAAATATCTGGCAGAACAGGGACTTGCAATTAAGTGTCGCAGATTATGTTTAAAATAACATTTGTTCTACATCTAATGTGAGCCAAGAGACTGACTAAAAAATGATTTCTAGATTATACTGTATTCCCAGAAAATTAAAATAATAATCTTTCCCTTGAGTGTTTAGAGGAACTGTATTGAAGAGAAGATTTTTAACATCTTTTAGATTTTTTCCCTGTAATATTATCGTTTGTGATTACTAGACAGAAGTATAAATTTTGAGTTTACCCCTTGAGTGTTTAGAGGAACTGCATTGAAGAGAAGATTTTTAACATCTCTTTTAGATTTTTTCCTTGTAATATTATCGTTTGTGATTACTAGACAGAAGTATAAATTTTGAGTTTACAGGGCAATCGCATTAGTTCCAGACATCTAGTATATGAAGATTTATCTAAGTATGGAAGTGAATAAATTCCAGAGAGATTGACACCACTTTTTTTATCCAACCATCAAGATAATCATAAATGAAACCTGGACACAGAATCCTTCACCTGGAAATTCCAAGTCAATCATTTCATGAATGGTGGCTATAAACTGGTATCTGGTTACTGTCAAATTGTCTTGACTTTGATGCTTCAGTTGAGTCAGACCAAACCGTAAGAAAAGGATTCTATGATTACAGTATGTACTTTCAGTAGCATTTGTATTTCATTAAAGGTGACATTACCACCCAAGTTCCAAAACATATGTCATTTATTAAAGTGACTTTATATCCTGATGTATTGGGTTTGCGTGGCTTTGGGTTTTGGTAACGGGGCAGTTACAGCGATGGCTCCAATGAGAAATTACTAGAAGCTTCCTCAGTGTCCAGCAGAGCCAATCCCTGGTGGTTCCATAGACAGAAATGTCAATTAGAAATGGTGGCAATACCTCTGTGATAACACATTTTAGAAGAAATCTAAACAAAGAGTGATTGTGCAGTTGTAATTGTGACTAGAGAAGAGCAGAGAGAGAACATGGGAAAAGAACAGCCATGCAGGCACAAAGGTCAGTGGAAAAAGGGGGAAAGGAGGTGCCCCAGCCCCTGGAGCTGAGATCCCTCTGCAGCTTGTGGTGCAGACCATGGTGAAGCAGCTGTGCCCCTGCAGGCAGAGGAGGTCCGTGGGGATGCAGAGATTCACCCCCAGCCCATGGAGGAGGAGCTGACGATGGAGCAACTGGATACCTGGAGGAGGTTGTGAGCCCACAGGAGAGAGGGGATCTGCTCCCCTAATGGAGCAGCCTGTCCTTGAAAGACTGCACCCTATGGAAGAGTGATCCACACCGCAGCAGTTCGTGGAGAGCTGTAGCTCTTGAGATGGATCCACGCTGGAGAAGTTAATGGAGACCTGTCTTCCATGGGAGGGACCCAACGGTGCAGCAGGGGAATGACTTGTCTCCCTGAGCAGAAGGAAAAACCACGGGTGATGAACTGAGCATAACCCCAATCCCTGCACCACTGGGGGAGGAGAGAGCTGGGAAGGAAGGGGGGGGGGAGGAAGGGTGTTTTTTAAGCACTTATTTTGCTTATTATCCTGATGTCATTATGTTATTGATAAATTCAACTCATACCTCTAAACATAGTGCCTGTGACAATATTTGATAGGTAGGTTCTCTCATCCTTATCTCAACCTTTTTTCTCCTCTGTCCAGCTGCAGAGAGGAGAGGGTGAGCAGCTTTTGTGGGTATCTGGCATGCAGCACGTTTTCTATTTTCATATACCATAATTTTTTCCTTTTTTTTTTTGTAGTTGCTGATTTTATTGAAACTTATGGGCTGTTTTGAAATATTTGTTCCTAGATGATTATAAAGTCAGCATTAACATTAAGTGGCCTTAATGCTCTATTCTGTGAACACTTAATGGAACTGATTGAAGACTAGATAATTATTGATATTTTAGTCACTGTAAGACTAAAACATGCCTAAATTAAACACACTATTAAGTTTCTTTTTTTTTTTTTTTTTAATTCTCAACATGCATTAACTGACTTGAATTTTTATGGAAAAAAAAACCTCATCATAACTGATATAACTCCATAGCATGAATTTTGTTCTGGGTTCCTATACAAGGTAGTAATTTTGCTTTGGTCAATACTTTACAAGGAGTATGACAGGCTTCTGCACTCCCTGTTTGAAAATTGGAGCCAAAATTCAGTAGAAGTGGGAAATATATTTTTTAGGTTTTTTTTCCTTAGAAACTGTGTCAATACTGTACTGCCAGAGAGGAATGAGCTTTCTTTAGCCTTAAAATATGCTTATTTAAAACACATAGGACCATTCATGTAATGCCAGATAACTAGATAGAACATAGGTGCTATGAATATCCACTTACAGAACTTGAGAATCTTCTTGAATAATATAAAGTTTGTGTTGCAACCAAAGCCCCTCTCAGTCCCCCGTGAGCTGTGCATATCCTGCACACATCCTTGCAGCCACAAGGACTATCAGGGTATCCGACCACATTCTAGCAGACTATTGGCAAAATGCTTGATTTTGTACTGTTTCCCTCTTTTCTCTCGGCCTCTTTAATCCTTCATTTTTAGATGGAAAAAAAAAAAGCTGTTGCGCATGGAAGCAAGCATTGAGTGTAGAAGTGTCTATGATGATCTCAATAAATTCCTCAAATAGCTGACATTCAGCCTAGAGGTTTTACACCTTGTCTTTGTTCAAAAGAGGATTTCTTCATGTGTGAAAAAAGTGTTTTCTATAAAATATCCTGTCTACCTGTGAGAGGATACAGTCCATTATACTGCCTTTTCTTTAATGTGTGAATACCTTCTTCTTAAACTAATAAAAATAGCTTTTGTGGAATGCAAAATTAAAATCAAAATACTGTTTCTTTTACTATAGGGCTTACTATAAAAATGATTAGAACTGTTATTATGAACATTTTGTTACCACAAAACCAGGAAATTCTTTCTAACCCTTGATGTGAGCTCTTCAACATGAGGTTTCTGAGTTAGGCAAATATGACTTCATTCTCTTATCCTTAACTGATTCTTCTTCCCCATGCCTCTATCCTGACATTACAATTCAAGTCTCTTCCACTGAAGAAAAGCTGTGAAAATGAGAAAAAAATTGCGTTTAAAAAAATTACATTGTGATGATGAGCACTTTAATAATTGAGATATCACTAAATATCATACCACCTTTATGATGTCATGCAGGTGTTCAGAGTTCTTTGCCTCTGAGAGTTAGGCTGCCAAGTTATTAACTGATGATTAAGAAGAAGCACCACACAGCATCAGTAAAACAGTAAGTTTTGACTTACATCAGTAAGTTTGAAGATGTATTCAGTGTCTCTATTAGCCAGCTCTCTGCTGCTTTTGACTCATCACATTATCGCAGTTCTCATCAGATCATATAATTGGAAAATTAACAAGGAAAGACACAGAACTTTAAATTTCTTGTTGCAAATTTTTGAATGCCTATTATTGGATATACATATACATATGTCTATATAAAGAGAATGTAATTCTCTTTTTTGGAGAAATACTTTTCATAGGATATGTCAGATGGACATATATTTTACTATTTCCTTTTTTTCTTCTTGCCTTCAAGTTACAAATGAGAATATAAATTTCACTCTGTGGATTTTCAGATCTAAATCTATGTTTGAGATCCTAATCTGTCTATACCATCCATAAAGATGTGGTCAATATACTTACTGGAGTCAAGGGCATGATTCTTCTTATTCTAAAGTAGATCTCTAAACCAAGCTAAATGAACCAAAACCCAAAAGTTCCTCTTGCTTTTTTTTTCTTTTCTATAAAGGAAGTCAGCTCACTGTGGCTCTCATTTCCAGACACCTATTTTGTGATCATATAAAGCTGGTTTACTACAAGCACTTTCACAATATTTGAATAGTAAGCTTACATGAATTAAACCATGCTTCTGATTTTTTCCATTCACTGTTCTGGTGTATTCCTTTCTAACTTTTTACTTTATTAGGTAATAGCTGAGGAATAAGATAGAGAGAAGATTAATGTACCAAAAATGAGAGTAGTCAAAGCTGTAGACAGAGAAATATATGTAGATTTGTCATATGGCCTACTTAATAAGAAGAAAATTATCTAAATCATAAGCCTTAAGACTGACATTCTTAATGCTAGAGTTAGAAACTTGTAAAAAGACTTAATAAAAAAAAAAAAAACAGAGAGACACTCCAGACAAAACAATCCTTTAAAGCTGTCAACACAAGCCAAAAAGGGAAGTCACTGCAGGTATATAAACATGCCAGTAGAAACCTTGGAGATTTTTCTCATTTGGGGTTCTGTCTAGTAAGAATCTGCGTTCCACATGGCAAACACCCACACAGCCAATGTGATACCTCTTCCTTGACTTGCTTGAAAGATCCTTCTATTGAAGAAAAAGATCCAGTTAAAGCTAGTCATAGAAATTTTATTACTACACATTTCTTACTATAAACTTAATATAACTTCATAAATCAAGCACTGCTTAATTCTCTCTTGTATCATTGGTTTCAAGATAATGGGCAAAAAGGTGTTTCAAGCAGAACATAATAAACCTGAAGTAGTTCACTTAAACTATCATTTTACCTAAATATTAAAATATGTTTGTGTTGTTTGGGGTTTTTTTTCTGGAATGTATAGAAGAGCAATCATTATCTGTAGGGGTTGCTACATTTATATCCAGCTATCAGATATCAGGAAATGGCTTCCTCTCATAACATATTACATCATCATGAATTATTAGTCATTGCTAATAAAATATTGATCTTGTGTCTATAAAGTGTTTTCTAGAGACTGGATATAGGTCATCTCAAAAAAATACTAGTGCTCTGGCATTATTTTTAGCTACCTTCCCCTACCATATTTCAATCAAGCACTCTGATTAGCTGTGCCAAATGTTCCAAAATACAAAATAAGAGTGTAGAAATAGAAACGCCCTGTCTGGTCCAACTTCACAGATCAAATGATTTAGAAATAATTATATTAGTGATGACAGCAGCCTTTGGCAAACTGAAAATGAAAACAAAAAAAAACCACCAAAAAACGAAAAAGGAAAATGGGAGAAAATGAAAGGTGTCCTTGAAGTCCATTTCTGCTCACACTTTGAAGAAATTCTCTGTTCAGCTGGGTGAAATGCCCTTTTTCAGTAGCACATAAAATAGCTTTTGATGAGCCGCAGATCTTCCATTTTGTTATTATTTTTCATCTTATTAAATTAAGACTTTATAGCAGCAATAGTAATTTTACATAAAAATGCCCAGAGCCAAGCTGCCAAAACTTTTGCTATGGTCTTGCAATCACAGTTGCTTAGCCATAATTGACCTATTACTTGAGGAACAAAGGAGATCACTTGCTGAATCATACAGATACTATACAATTTGCATAAAGATGAGAAAATGTTCTTGAATTTATGGAATATTGAATAACTTTTCTAAAGACTGTTTAGTTTTCCCTGATATTAGAAAATTACTGTTTCCTTTCCTCAGGTTTTACTATTGAACACAAGGTATTTTTTGCTAACTGAATAATACTTAGGTAATAATAATGTCTTAGCTATAGAGAACTAAAATAGAAAGTCAGGCTACAAAATACTCAAGCTCTGAGATGCCCTTTTTTTCCTCAGAGTAATGTATTCCATCCACGCGCAAGATCAAATGATAAATTTCTTCCCCATGCTTAACCAAACATCTCATCACAAATCTATTTTACATCATATAGACAACTACAATAAATTAAAATAAGTCTATTGAAAATATCAGTTACGTGCTAAAAATACTTTTTGCTTGTTTTTATTTACCATTCTTAAGTGCCTGACACAAAACCATTACATAATTGTGAGTGGGCAATTGTCCTTGCCTGTTCTGTGAATTAGATATGCATAGCATTTTTAATCCTTTTTCCATAAAATACATTCACAATTATGTCCTTTAAGTCTCTCAGCATACCATGTAGACTGTGTTTCTGTGTCAGGCTGAACCTTTTCTCAAGTCAAGTGAAAATGTCTAACAGGAACTTGATATCAGCCTTTATGGCTCTCACCACTTGAGTTTGGAGCCCCATTATTTTTTCAGAACAGATGACACTTTTTACCCTGTTCATCTCATATTTTCTAATAAAAAGGATGTAAATCAAGTGATACAAACACCATAAAACTGAAGATGGTGGGTTTAATATTCTGTTCATTTCAACAGCTGATGCTATTTTTGAGAGAACCCTCCCAGAAGTAAAAAAATGTTAAAAAGCCTTTGGTTAGCTTCAAAGATTTTGGGTGGCCTGTAGAAATTTTCAGCACACAAAAAAAAAAAGTGTTGAGGAATATGGTTTATAGTTTAATTTAATTCTGCCAGACTCTACCTGAATTACTGTCAGGATTTTTATTCCCAGAATTTAAAATGAACCAACCTTTCAGCAGACTTAGAGGGCTCTAAAAAGCATACTTCACAAAATGAGATAGGAAAAAAATTTTACTTCCTAAGAAGATTGCAAAAATATATTAAAAAAAAAGATAATGCAACAGATTTAATATTAAGAATTCAGAAAATATTATAACAAATGTTGAAGAACGGTCAAAAAGAAGAGGAAATTTATATATTATATTAATTGCTCAGGACCAGGGGGAACAAAACACAAAATACTTGAATTAGACAGCATGAATTCCAATTGTTTCCATTTAATTATTCTTAGAATTAAAAAAAATTCTTTCTCAAAAAACTGTCATTGATTTTTATGTGTTTAATGCAATGCAGTATATTCAGTGACTAAGAAAAACAAACAAATTAATGTCCACATAAGCAGAATAAATGAAATATAATGGAACAATAAAAAGAGTATATTTTGGCCCACAAACCCTTCCCATCTTTTTTGTCTTCCATTTCATAATATTATCAGCTGTTTTCTAGACCACCAATTTCTTTTTTTATCTGGGCCAGTAAGCCTGTCACCCAAATAGCAACTGAGTATATCAGAAGTGAAATACATCAATTTCGGAGGTGTTGTTTTTCACTCTTACTGAAATAAATGAGGCTTTCAGATTGAAAACCTGTTGGATGTCTGCTGGAACAGTGTCTCTTATGGGCATTAACAAAGACAATTATGCTTCCAAAGCCTAAATTTCTTTGAAAATCTGATTTCCAGGACATAAAAATGATCCATAAATTCTCATAGAATCTAAATATATACAGCAATAATTCTGAAATTAAGAAACTTTAAAAATGAAAAATACATAAGGCTGTCAAAAGATAAACACAACCGATAAATTTGAAATAGGCCAGATTTGACCAGGAAAGCAGGAACCAAAACGTTGCCGTCTTATTGCAAAGCTCCCATACCTTCAGCTTCCTACGACGCTCCTTGCAGTACTAACACCTTCTTCCTCACAGCACAACCAACAAACTCCAACCCTCTCCCCACCCAGCTACCCCACGTTTTTGTAGCACTCGTCTCCTTATTGGACACAGCTGTGGCCTGTTAAGGGCAGGTCTGTTCCTAATTTTTGGTGATTAGCACAGCTGCAACTCCTCAGGGGTGAGATTGCCTTCTGCACAATTTCTTACATTCTATCCCTCCACATCAAAATATGGAAATATTCTTTTTTTTTTTTCTTAATTTGATTATTTTGGAGTCATCTGGCCCAACCTCCCTGCTGAAGTAGGGTCATCCTAGAGCACATGGCACAGAATTTTGTCCAGATACTTCTTGAATATCTCCAATGAGGGAGACTCCTAAACCTCTCTGGGCAATCTGTTCCAGTGCATGGTAGCTCACTCAGGACAATTCCACTCATATTTAGGTGGAACTTGTTGTGCATCAGTTTCTGCCCACTGCCACTTGTCCTATTGCTCATCAGCACTGAGAAGATCCTGGCTCCATACCCTTGACACCCTCCCTTCAGATACTTACACACATTGATGATGTCTCTTCATAGCTGTCTCTTCTCGAGGCCAAACAGGACCAACTCCCTCAGCCTTTTGTTGTAAGAGAGATGCTCCAATCGATTGATCATCTTTGTTTCCATCTCCTATACCCATTCCAGGAACTCCATGCCTTTCTTGCGCTAAAAAGTCCAGAACTGGAAACAATATTACAGATGGGGATTTTCCAGGGCTGAGTAGAATGGCAGGATCACCACCTTCAATCTGCTGGCAATGTAATAACTGTTTGAAATCCTTTTTTTTTTAAATAGTTAATTTTTTCAACCCCTTCTTTTCTGTTTAATATTATTTTACATAGTCTTGAAAATGTGTTAATGAGAAGGCTTTTATATTTTCTACCAACAGACCTTTAAAATATTCAGCGTCATTGGTAGATCTGTTCATAGGAGTTGGAAAAAGAGGGTTGATATTATTAAATTCAAATGCAAATAAACACATTCAGGAAATACTTAGTCCTTCTACATAAGACTCTTTGTGTATGAGAACTATTATACAATCTACCACCAGTGGCACTGAAATGTATGCCCAAACCACTTTGTAAACTTTGTCACCCTAAAAGAGAAAAAACTTTTGAGTTATTAAATACAAAAATAAAATAAAATAAATATAAAAATATATTAAAAATTGTCTTATTGCCAATGCTACTGAAGTCAAGTGTAATCTACATCCAGTTTTGTTAGTTGTGGTTTGTTATATTGTTACCATTATTTCATATTATTTGTAAGTCTTTTGTATTTATTATACTATACAGCAAAGGGTGACATAAAGTGTTATCAGGTGATGGTGCTTAGATATTGAGACATTTTTTTATTTTAATGACCTTTGAAAATCATCTGAAGAATGTATACTGATATTCATGGTATGTTCCAGTGTGTAGTTATTCATTCACGTTAGCATTCATATTTCATAAGCACAGTTTTTGTTGAGAAGAATGATGCTTTATTTACATTTCCAGTCTTCCAAAGAGAATGATTGTGCTTCTGTCAGCTTTTTATGTCAATTTTCTTCTCTGCATATTTTATGAAGATTTTTTTTTCCAGTGGATTTCCTTTCTCTCTTTTGGAATTGATTTAGAAAGGTTAAATGCTGCCTGACTCATTGAAAACAGGGCTATGTTCAATGTACTCAAATAATTACGAGAATTTCAGACATGCCCAATATCTGCCTTCAAACATCACTGAAATTCCAGCAAGAACTAGGCAGTTTAGAAAAGGTATAAAATTATTGAAAATTTTCAAATATCAAATTTTAAGGATCTTTAATTCCTAAATGAAACTCATGAAATTTACCTTTACAAAGTCAGTACTACACTAATGTAACTCCATCTATATGCATCTATTTCAAATAATCTCTGCTTAACCAGCACCATTGAAAATATTTCTGTTTACCCACGGATTATGTTTCTTCAAATAGCAATATATGTTACAAAAACTGGAAAGTGAAAAATAATCTATAGTCAATACCTGTAGTTGTTAGATATCCTAAATATTAATAAAATCCAGGGAGATAAGCAATTAATGAATACATCTGTCAGTCTAAATTTTCAATAATTCATTTTGTGACTCTCTAAACACTGCCAAAATGGAGCTCATAACAACTTTTCTCATTTAGAATTCCTCCATTGTGACAGATGTTTAATCTGTAAAAGGTGATAAACCTATAGCCTATGAGGATTGTTCCTTAGAGCCAGTGTGGGGTAAGTGTGGTGTTCTCAGGATCTGGATCCATCATGAAAATGTATTCCATCTGCATTTGGGCATCCTCTCTCCTGGATAGAATGATAGGAAGAGGCAGGAGAAGAGGAAGATGTGTAAGACTAGGCACGTCAAGGCAAAGAAGAGAGGGGAAGGGAAGGAATAGGACAGGAAGGGAAGCAAAATGGAAATGAAGAGAAGGGTAAAAGTGGAGAAGGGAAGAAAAAAAAAAAACAGGAATGATGAAAAAGAAAAGGAAAAATTGAAGTGTGAGGAAAAGGGGAGAAAAAAAGATTAAAATGGTGACAGGAAAAAAAGACAAAAAGGAAAAAGGAAGGAGGGGGGCAAAAACAATAAAGAAAAGAAAAAGAAAAAGAAAAAGAAAAAGAAAAAGAAAAAGAAAAAGAAAAAGAAAAAAGAAAAGAAAAGAAAAGAAAAGAAAAGAAAAGAAAAGAAAAGAAAAGAGAAAAGAGAAGAGAAAAGAGAAAGAGATTGCTCTGAGATTTCTTTAAAGTATCTGGAACATGGCCAAAACCACACAGAGATTGTAGACACAGCTTTAAACGGCTCTGTTCTAGTCTATTCTTTCAGCCCTTTTCTCCCAGCAAATCATGACAAGAAAATAAACCTGAGTCAACATTTGCAATTGCTTCATTAATGAATAAACAGGTTACACAATAGACTACATTAGGGATTAATGACTCTTACTTGATTTGACTGTGTTCATGACTTTGAATCTCTTCCTTTGTCATAGTTGTCTGCACTACTCTATAAAGTTGTTTTGCATTATTTTTGTGTCTAGCATATCTAAAAAACCCAAATCTTCTGTCTGTTAAAAATAAAAGTATTAAATCAATACATTGTCTGCCTTTACCATTCTACTAAGATGTAACTTTATATTTTAGTTCTGTGAAAGTACCTCCTTTATTATTTTCTTAAATGAACCTCTGAGGTCCTAACATTTTCTTTGCAGAATCTCCTTACTTTCACATATTAGGCCATCTACCTATACATTTAATGTTGAAATACACGTAGGAGGAAATAATGACCTACTAAACTAGATATAAAGTTAAAGGTGCTAGTAACTGGTTGTATTTTCAGTAAAATATGAAACCAATTTTTTGTTTTACTTTCTTATCTCTTATCTGAAGTAATTTATGCTCTACATATTACTTATTCTTAATAATAAATCAACAGTATATTTTATGAATAAAAATATGAATATCCTTCTTAATACCATCAAATCAGGAACAATACCCCAAGAAAGAGTTCATTATTTATATCAAAGCAAGACAGGCATTATTTGTATTACTCTGCTTTCCACAAAATCGTAAACCATGCAAAAACCAAGCTTAAGCATAATCTGCCATAAAGTTTATAATTTCATGAACAAATATGGCTGCCTGGCATTTTCTACTACTCTGTAAAACTGATCAGAACTTTTGGGCTATATTTTTACTGTTTACTTTACTTTATATTCAAATAGAAGTTCAATTCCTTCCTATAATATTTTTGTGTTCTTGTTAAGAAAATCTCATAAGCAACTAATAAAAATTTCAAATGACTGATGAATGAAATTGATACACTGAACTGGGGTGCCAGAAACCTTTTTTTATTCTGGTAAAACAATGAGAATATAGATATATAAAGCTTTCAGAAAATTCTCTTCTTTCTGTGCTCTATCTCCTCACTTGTGTTCTAATCAAACTGTAAAAGTACACCCATACTGTGAAAAAAAACAAAAAAATGTGGATTCAATTCTTTCCTTCTGTTTTCATCCACTATTTTCCATACTCTCTGGCATGATTTTGGTTCACACCAGCAAATGATTTCTGAGATAGTGCCTAGACACTGCTCAAGGGTCAAAGTCATCCAAATCCACTCTCACTGAGGAGTGTGGCAGAATCCATCGTTTAGGTCCTGTTCAACCTGCTCAATCCTAGGACATTAGGTCAGGAAATTATATTTTCCAAACCTCCCTGAGGTCATGCCCCAGTCAGGTCAGTGGCACTCTTAATACACATCGTTTTGATATGTTGTAACGGCGCCCACCAAATTCGTAAATACCTTGACCTGAAAATGGTAAAGGTTGAGAAAGGGACACACTACCAATGGGACCCAGGTGCTGTCCAAGGTCGGGTGCTGTCCAGCATTAAAATACTCAGTGTTTACTCACCCTCGGGGCCAGACTGCAGTGTCTATTATACCTCTGTAAGAGGCATAGGTTGAGCAGCTCTCATGGAGATCAGCAAAAGTTCATTGATGCTTTTTCTCTAGCCAAAAGTAATTTTGATAGTATGTTCATCATCTTCTTACTAGTAAGCAAGCCGCAGTGTGTGGGTGGGAAGGAGAAAAGGACAAACTGAAATGAGAGGGGCCAAGAAGCAGAGAGGTGCTGACAGCATTAAAATAGGAGTAAAAGGAGCAGAAGTGCAAAAAGAGCAGAACAGAAAAGGGAACCACAGAGAAAATCTGCTAGAGCTGCTCTTTGAACAGAGAAAATTTTATGAAATGCTAAATATACTGAAAATCTGGACCATAGGCACGTCAAGTGGTATCACCCTGAGCTAATAGATGTTTGAACATTCTGGCATTAAGCTCCTTGTATCTCAGACAGGTGTAATTGTATTATCCTTCCTGCAAGTGATGTTGTGTCTGGAAAATAATGTTTCTTGGTTACTCTGATACCACAGTGATGTGTACTACAGAAGTGTCCCAGAAGTAATTTTTTTTTTTTTAATTCAGTGTTCAGTTGAAATTGTGTCCTATACGTAAGGTATGGGTGATGTTCTTAATGGTGAAGTTAAAAAACAATTGGCTGACTAGCTAACTACCTATTCTTTGCATAAACTCCCTTCTTTTCCATTGTAAGAATTTTCTCAAGAAAAAAAAAAAAGGCTATATAATTAGAGTTTGTATCAAAGAGCATATGTCCGTCCTCTGAAAGTAAAGCTTCACAGGAAATTTAATTTGATGATTCTTGGTGTTTGAGTATTTTTCTCTATGCTGTTGTTAGAGGACAGTTTTTAGTACATTTCTCTGTTCTACAGAGAGAAAAGTACAGGTTTTGTTTTATATTTGTAGTTTTTATATGTAAGATGTCTTTATTCATCTGACCAAATCTGGGGGAGGACATGACTGACATTAGCTGATCACATTACTATGCAATACCCTCCCCTGTGGAGCAGAGGTCATGAATCTTTTCTTAGTTCATGAATCTTTTCTTAGTTCACTTGATAGGCCAGGTGCTCAGAAACTGCAGACAAAGCATTTCTACTCTCTAAAATCCTTGGAAGGGATGCATACAGCTTATAAAGATCTAAAAGAACATGTAGACTGCAGATTTTGTAGTGATGCAGAGAAAGAACGACTCTTTTGTGAATGTTATTCAAGAAAGCAAGCTACTTATTTTGGGTTCAATTGCAGTGATTAAGGTTTGTACTAAATGGTGTCCTTACTCTCAGTGTGCCTATTTACATGGTTAATTCCTTCTCTTTGGTTGTAAAAGAACAAAACCAAGTAGCTCAGTTAAAAAAATATGCATAACAGTATACAGGAATGAAAATAAATACAAATTCATTTGTAAGCTCATGACAGCAAAGTCTGTACTTTTTATGTTTGCTCAGCAACAAATAAAACAGAGCCACAATCCTTGTTGTGCTCCTGGGAAAAACACCAATATCATTGCTATAAAATTGTTGGCTTTTGATTACATTCTCAGGTTTTGTTGCAGTTCCTGTCCAACTGTTAAAAATGACCAGAACTCAATGAGAAAAAGAAAATATTTTTTGATTTGATCAGCTTTTCAGTCACAGTCTTTTAAATTCTCTTTACCTCCATGGGACAATGAATTCCACAACCTCAAAATTATTTTGAATCTTGTGAGTGTGTTGTGAGGTTTTGCATTTCCTGTGTATCCCATTTACCATTTAGAGGTATAGTGAGGCACCAGTTAATGATTTTTCCCCGGCATTCGTCAAAATAATCTTTACAGATAAAGTAGCTCACATTGCATACAGACAACAAGTTATAATAAAAGAAGTTAATTATGGTTTCTCTGTATCCATCATGACATAGCACTGTGTTGAACAGTCAGTGAAAATGATGTGTTAGGGAATCTTCATCTAGGGAAGCGGGGGAGGGTGTAACAGACTGTTTCTTCATGAAAGGAGTGCTTTGTCCAGCATGCTAAAAATGAGCTACTTGTTGGTGTGCAGAGCTGGAACAAGTCCAGAGTCTGCAGACCTCACATTTTCTTAGCTTTCCTTTGAATCAGACACTGATTGGTATTTCTAATTGGTGAAAATATATCTGACATTATCCTGGCTTCAAAAAGAACCATAAGGAAATATTAAGAAAGAAAAGCACTTTGAAACTCATTTACACAGACCAGGAGAACTCTCCTCATCCTGGTTGATTAGAAGTGCTAAACCAAAATCAACAAGTTCTTGCCTGAATTCATGGAATAGTCTTATATTAAAATTAAGATTTATAGATAACATCCACTCATAGTTCCTTATAAGGAGTTTTTGGGTTTTTTATCTTTTATTTTTCTTTCAAATACATACTCTATTTAAACAAGCACTTGGTCGTGCACTTGTACTTCTGAGGAGTTGGTGGGGTTTTTTCCCACCTCTCCTTTGATGTTGAGTGAAAGTTTCAGAACAATTTGAATTCTAACACTTTTTAGTATGGGGTTTTTATTATTACTTTAAATGCATTATTGGAAAAAGGATACTCATATTAATTCATGAATACAGGTGAAGAAGGAATAGATTTTTAATCAAATAAATTGTGAAGATAAAAACCCCAACAACTTACTGCTTCAATTCAAAAGTTTAAAATTTTGTGAAAATTCAAGTTTGGCTTTGTTGATTAACTGTTCTTTTCCTTTACCTAAAACATCCTTTTTTTAAAGAAAATATAATTTCCAGTGGAAAAACTAATCATAGATTAGTTTTCCTTATTGAAAAGCTTTGTTTTTCATAGAGGAATACTTCTTGACGTCTTATTATTATTAACATATTTTCCAACAGTCCCAACAGTCTCCCTCTAATTTCCCAAAAAACTCATTCAAGTCACTCTAAACATGAATATATACATTCTTGAAAAATCACCAAGTATGTATGTGCTTATGAAAAAGGTATTAGCAAATTTTACTTCTGCCCTATTTCTCTAAGTTACAGTATAGACCTCAACAAGAAAACAAATAAACAAACCAAAACAAAATAAACTGAAACAACTCCAAGCTAGACAGCAAAAAAAAAAAAAAAAAACCCAGAAGCCCACTGTGTTCTGAGCTTCCAAAAGACAAAAGAAGAATTATGAAAATTCTCTTTTAGACCCCATTAAAAAAGTCTGGAAATCATCAAAATATAAAATACCAGTAAACTACCAAAGCTTTCAGTCAATACTTCATACATTGGAACAATACCCAGCACATTTATATTTCTAATATTTAAGGCTGGCCCAGTTCCTCTGTCTTTGGACCAGTGAAGGTTTCATGATTAGATCACAATGTCTCAGTGTAATTCTCATGCAACTGAGACCCTTAAATGTGTTTAAATATGCCATGAATATTCTTCAACACATCAAACAATCAATTTTATATAGCATAAAGAGTCGGGCATATATTTGGGGTTAAAATTCCATATATAGACTGGAGATACCCCAAACTCCATTATATTTTTTTTAGCTCTCCAATATTCCTTAAAATATAGATTGTTACATCAAGGAAGATTAAATTATATCTGGTATAAAAATCTCCACCAAATAACTGCAACCTAACATGCTGAATCACAAACTGAAAAAAGGCTCTTAAGTAAAATCTTTAAATGCTGTTACATTTTGACAGACAGTACCGTCTTTCACCTAGAATAAATTTTGCCTATATTAGTTCAAACATTGAACATTATACTTTATATAAAGTATAAAAAGTATAAAATAAAAAAATATAAAAAATATATTCCTTTTATATCTGTCTTTTTTGAGAAGGTATCCTATCTAGCTGACCAACAGCAAGTCTCAGTCAGGGTTTTTTTTTTTTTTTCCTTCTTTAGCTTTTTATTCCAAATAATCCATAAATTTGAAAGAATAAACATTGAGGGTGGAATTTGGCCAGGACCCTTTTACTGTTTAAGAGGATTGGCAGGAGTAGCAACTAAACTTTTAAAGTTGTTAAATTATATTTTTTTACAAATTATAGAAACCAGAGCTTTATTCTGTGTTCTTTGATGTAACATCTCTTGATAGCACCAGGAAGACAAAATCTTCAGCATATGATCTTTGTGTCATCATCTGCTAAATAGCCACTACATATTTGAGATGCAAAATCCATCTAAATCTCTTTATTTATATCCTAAGAAAAAATCTATTGATACAGTTCATTGAGACCTAATAAAATATTTTTTTAGGTTTTGATCTGTGCAACAAATAATCTGAAAATGATGCTTTGTCCCAGTCATTAGTTATAAGATATGTACATCTGCAAAGAATATGGAACCATAGTTATCTACTGATAATAAAAATTTTAAAATTATGTTTTTTATTACATGTATGGGCCTGTAGCAGAGTTGCAAACAGTACCACAAACATATAGGACATATCCAGATTTCAGAGTCCTGCAGCTGGATGTGAGAAACCAAAGAAGAATGAGTTAACTACATCTGCAGGTTAGCTAAATAGAAGTTGACTAAATAAGAGACCTTCTATTTTTACTTTACATCCTTGCAAACAAAATTCAGTAAGTAACATGATATTTGCTAATAATCAGTTTTAAACACCAACTAAAACCTTTACTTAAGTTTTGCAATAATTGGGCTCTGCACTGACCTTGGTAAGCAGAGGATAGGCCTACTATCCTACAGTGATAGGATGCACTGACTGGGCTTCTGGATTTTTCTCATGACTGATACAGGATGGAAAATGAATCCATGATTACATGTACTAGAAAAGTCACAATGTGTTGCTCAGTTGTTAGCATGCACCACAGAATATCTTGGTGGAAAAAGGTGCTGTCTGTGTGAGGTCTTTTCAAATAAGTATTTTATGATGGCATTTTTTTTCCTGCACTGTGAAAAAAAAAAAAAAGAACAAAACTAAAACAACAAAAAATCACCCAAAAACCCAAACACATGTAAGCATGAAAATAAAATAATCACAAAAATAATGTGTATATGTTAATTTAGATGAATAACCAAGATGCTTAATAATTTTCTTTTTGTTGTTATATTCTCTTAACTTTTATAAGATCTGTGAGTTCAGGACTTCAGATGAAAATAAACAACACAAAATTGAAAAATCAAAACAAACCCTGATCTGCAAAATCTGCAAAGTTTAAGTTTTTATTTCAAACTCAATTATTTTCAACAGCAATTTTTGCGTAAGTCAGAAGCATATGTAGTCCAAGTAATTGCTGAAAACTACCAGGGACCTATAGGATGTGTATTTCTTTGCCTTAAATTAACATGAAGAGAAAAAAATTTTTAAGGGAGAGGGTGAAAACCCACATCTTGAAGTCATCAGAAAGAAAACTATTGAAACATCCATGTAGTTTTGAATAAAATTGAACTCTGCAGAGGATTGAAATTACAGTGAGCAGTCTCCTTCCTTATGATTTAATGCTGTTCAGCAAACAGCATCAGAAGCCAAATCAAGAAAAATTTAAGACTTAATTTATGGTTGAAAGTCCTATATTTTTTTTGAGAGAGAGAAAAAGAGGTTGATTAAATAAAAGTATAGAGAAAGAAGAAATTTGTTTTGGCTTCAATAAAGGTGAATTGGGACCTAATTTTATTGTCTAAGGCAAAATTAAAAACAAATAAAACAAAAACAACAAAACAGAACAAACCTAAACATTTATAAGTTAAATTATAAAATTGCTTCTTCCAAGCACTTTTGTATTTGTCTCTGTCCTGAGGGAAAGGATGTGTATAGAAATAGAAGCGCCATAACAAATTGATTTTTTGCGTATGTGTGCATGTGTGTGTGTGTAGAAGCATTTCTGGGGCACCAAAAAACATTCTGTGTGTTCCCATTGCCTGCAGTGGGTTGGAACAGGCAGTGTGGTTCACTCCCTGAAGCATCAGATAACACTGATGGTAGCAGTGCTGCAGTCTATAGCAGCACAGAAAAAAATGAAGTGGATATAATCGTATCAGACAGATAGTGGTCTGTTTTTGCCAATAGTTTGAACTCTTTGATGGAATACTCCCAAATTTATCTATTACACTGTAATACTGGTTTTCCATATTCATAAAAAGATCTTAGTACACTTGGTAGTTTTTTGTTGTTGTTGTTTTTTCTTTAAAGTATGCTTTTTATGTAGTGATAAGTATTTTCTCTCAAGAGTAGTGAGTGAAATGGTTGATTTAGTTGAGTCATTCAGAAGGAGTCTGACATCTTTTTAAAACTCTGATAGAGGAGGAAAAGGGATACTAGAAGAGCAATTGAAAGGATGACCCAAGACCAGCTGCCCTTTGAAATTTGGCTTTCAGGATGTAGTCTACTTATTGGATAGTGCTGTCATTGACGTGCTTATAAACTTCCATATTTAAAGGTCAGAACTGATAAATGGTGTCCTATTGAGTGTCTTAGCAGCTTAAAAATTAGCCATATTATCCTTTTTTTCCAGTTAAAACAGACTCTTGACTCCATTCACAACCAACATACCAATCATTCCCTTGCCAAATTAGTTTTATTGCAGTGATATGTCATACAGACATAATCTGGTCAGATCATTAGATTCAATTTTGTCTCTATAATCTGAACCTTTAAGTAAAGGTATTTAAGTATTTTTTCACATCTGTAAGCCAGTGGAACAGAAAAGGTTCAATTTGAGAGGATAGAAAACATGAAAGGACCAATAGAACAGAAAAAATGTGTCCTCTTTGAAGGACAATTTAGTCTACTTCTGATTCCCATTGAAACTTTTCTGCTATATAGATATGATTTTTATGACTTCAGTATCCCAGTGCACAAGATTTCTTCTCCCTCAGTCATTTTGTTCCCTCTTCCTCAGCACTGCAGCTTTTCACAAAGGAGCAGCTCTAACTAGGAAATCAAAATTCAGTGGTCACATTTACAGAAGTCTTCAGTGTGCAAGGACCTATCTTTGAAAAACTTGGTTATTCCAATTAGGTGCCTAACCAGAAGCCACTGAGTGCTCTTTGTAAAAAATCTGTGTCATTGGCTCTAGACAGTAACGTCTCTAGCTGGAAGTAGTTATTTTTGAAGGCTGGGTACAATTCATTCTATATTTGCCTGCTTTCTTCTTAGAGGCAGCATACGAAGCATGATAGCATAGCATTATGCTTAATAAGCCACTTTCATGCTGTGAACAAAGGGGTAGATGACATCAGAATTCTCCAAATACTGTAAATTGCACCACATGCTCACATTTACCAGTTAGTTAGACTACAAGTATTATATACATATAACTTTTTTTTTCCCAGAGAAAAAGCTGGTTTTTTGTCTAATACACACACAAAAATATTGTCAAATATATACCTATTAACAAACATACATTTAAAAATCTTTTATATTAAATAATCAGAAAGTTAACAAATAAATCGCTAGAAAATAATTTAGTTTTGCCAATGAATAGAAACCATTCATATTCAGATATCTATTTCAAACCTTTAATTTAAAAGTCCTACAAGTAATCCTGCCCATTCAATATTACTGAAATTCAAAGGCAGAAAGCAATGTTAGAGTAAGAGGAAAAAATAATGGTTTACTGAAATAAGCACCATATGACATGTAGGTCTATCTATAGAGCTAACTAAGAGTTACAGAGTAGAAAAAAACCCAATCAACAAACCCTCTTAAAGTCAGACAGGTGGGAATGACATACATCATAACCCCATACTTTTTAAATGAGTAATTTATTGACTTATGGTATTCATTTTATTCAAACTTTACTGTTATTATAAAAACCTTATATATTGCTGTGACTCGTGAGATCACAGAGATCACATTCTTGTATTCTGTGCAATTTTAAATGATTCACAATACTATTTTCCAAGGTAATTTCCTAATTTACTTTCTGTCAATAAAGAGCTTTGAGAAATTCTTGGATCTCTGAGGAGATATGCTAAGGTATAAAAATGGTAATTTATGCAGGAGCTTCATTCTGATATTAGAGATTTGCTCATATAGATCACCCATTTTTCTGTGCACTACAACAAGCTGAGAGCCAAAGAAAATATTGCCTAGAAGAAGAGATTATCTATACTGCACAGAATAAAAAAGGAACCTTCCCTGATATAAGAGCCTGTGTGAGATCTGATTAACAAAAATTCGCATACATGCACAGGCCTCAATTTAATTTTTACACCACACTTCTATTTGTCTTAATCATGTCCAAAGCTCAGACTCAGAAGTAAGAAGGCAATTGCTGTCATTTTACTCTAAAAAGTGAATACTTAGCTTTGTGTAATAAGGTAAACGGTCTGCCTCAGGACAAACTATACTTACTGTTCTAATGCTGCCATTCTCAGAGCCTGAGGAAAAGAGATCCTTCATTTTTCTTTCATTACACCTGAAGCTTTTGAGATCAAGAAAAAAGAAGAGAATTCTTCTGGAGTTCAGCTTTGGAAATAAATTTCAGCATTCAGTAGAAGGTATTACCAGCACAGAGATTAATTAAAGGGCAGTAGTCACTTTCTGCATACTCCCTGAAGTTTTTGTAAGCAGTTGCAAATGCCAGGTAATCTCATTCCCTCCTTTATTTGTGTTTGATCTCCGCAAGTACACTGCAGCTACTGTATTTGTCTTTTTTTAAAAATCATCTCAAGAATTCTTTAGATTTTTCTTTTCCATGGCAATGGCCTTGCTTTTCACAAATGTAACATATTTTTTCCTTGCTTTGTGTTAATGCTCCAGCATTCCTAATGCTTTCCAGTTCCTTTGTTTTTACCCTGCTTTAACAGACATTCTTCCTTGCAACATAATTTTTATTTTTCCCCAAATTTCCTTCTATTGAAATGGTACAATGCTATTGAAAGTATCTCTAGGCTACTTCTGATGAGATTAAAAAATAAATTTAGTCCAAATTAAGAAGGACATAAGGTCCCAGAGTGCAACCCAAACTTGATCCAGACATCTGGATCAAAGAAAAAATCAGGCCTGAGAAAAAAATTGTTTAAGTCACTGCAGTAGAATTCATCCTATCTAAATTTAAGTGCCTATAGTTTAAAATTCCTTACTTGCTCAGATGCATACTGTTACTATGGCCTCTCTAATTCCCATGTGGTTTAAAATAATACTGAATTGACCTAATTTTCCTGCAGTCCTCCCCCAGCCCCCCGGTACCATTACAGTCAAACTTTCCACTTTCAACAGTAATAATGTTTTCTAAGTAAAATGCATGACAGCCAGTGAGCCTGTAATTGCGAATTTGTTGCTCTTTTGGACAAGTGGTTCTCATAAAGCAGTTGTTGACAAATCATATTCTAAAAGCAGACAATGAAGTCAATCTAGGTACTCTCAACTAAGCGGTAAACACACAATATGCAAAAAAGGTCAAAAGAAATATTTCCTTTAGGTTTACCTAAATCTCACATTCCAACTTTTTCTTTGTGTCCTTTAATATATTCCTTTAAAAATTCTCTGGCTGTTTCATCGCCCCCCCACCCTTTTTTATTTTTTTACTTCACTGATCTACCTGGTGTCGCAGTTCATATTTTTCTCTACCTAAGTATTCTCTGCATGTTTCCTCTTTTTGACTGTTCCATTTATCTTTTGCTATTTCTTCAGTCTGAACTGTTTGATATTTCACAATATTAAAGCTTCATCGCTCTGCATGCTGTAATTCAGATCACTTAAAGAGAATGAATCCCCAATTTTCACTACTGTATGGACTGCTGAACTATATTATTATCACTATGTCTTTTTTTTTCTTTTCAGAGCAGTAATATGCTTGTGGAAAGTTGAATAGAAAGAACTAAACATATTAGTCTAAATAAGTGTTAAACATAATCAACTCCTTGCACAGAAATAATGATTCCTTTAATTTGTGTTACGAACGTTTGCTTTTTCATCCTAAGATCTCATTTAAATATGCAGCTACAAACTGGCTTAATGGTTTCAATAGTTTTTTCACCATAATTCCTCAGTTTGGAGATGGTAATTAAAAAGTGTATGCCTGTTTCATGTAATGCAAACAATATGTTTTATTTTTTCTTATCCACTAGCATAATTGGTTTGTGTTCTGTTGTATGTATTAGTTTTTCCAAAGTTCTAAGTCCTTGTTTTTGTTATTGTCTTGAGTCTTATTCTTCCTCTCATGATAGTCATTATTATATATAAACATATATGCCTAGTATAACTATAACTCAATTAGTATATTTATATATAGCTATTACTATGAAGTATTTCTTTGTACCTTTCAAAATTAGAAAAACTCTCAAACTAAATTAGTGAATCTGAAAATTTATTTGTTTGAAAGGAGAATACAGCTTCTGAACAAAAACCTCAATCTCTGACATAAATAGGGAAAAAAGTTATAATCTAGACCTTTCTTGGTAAAGGAAAATGTGCATAATTTCACATTAAAAGTGAATTCACACACGTGCATACTTAACACAGTCATGCATGCATGCAATAAAAGAAATTTCATAACACAAAAATTAATAAACTGTCCAGGGACCAAATATGCTTTTGTAAAATATTTGATACATTTTTTGGCCAGAATATGTCTCCTTGCTCCCTTGTATTTTACCATTTTAGTAACCTACCAGATTTGCTGAGACTCCAATAGAGTCTTATTTTTCAAAGAAGAAGGAAACAATGAGGAGAGGTAGGGAGGAAGTGAAGGGGAAATAAAAAGTTATTTTAGATTTAATTTCCTCTCAAAAACTTAGGAACAATTCTGAGAATCAGAGATTCTGATATTACACTGACTACTGAGTACATCTATGACTGGCTGTGTGATCCATCACTTCAGTTTTCCAGTCTCCCTCTCTCATCACTGCAAAAACCCCATTACAAGTTTGAAGTAAATAAACTTCTAATCATCTCTGCATGGCCAATCAAATGTTCATTAAGGCCCAGCACACTAGCCAGCTGGATTTTAAGTGTCCTTGAGGAATTTAAAGGTGTCCAATGCTGCCCACTTTCCTGAGGAGATCATTTCAATGGCAGATTGTTCCCATTGTGGAAAACTTTCTTCCTGTCTAATCAGAATCTCCCCAGGAGTAACTTGTGCCCATTACCCCTCATCATTTCCATGTGACTCCTTGTAAAAAGGGAGTTTCCTTCTGCTTTGTAGCCCCACTTTAAAAACTGAAAGTCAATAAGGTCTCCCCTAAGCTTTCTTTTCCCAAGGCTGGACAAACCCAGTTCTCAGCCTTTCCCATACGCCAGCATCCTAATCCTTGCATCATCCTTTTGGCCCTTCTCTAGACCATCTCCAGCCTGTCCTCATCTTGTTTTCTTAGCATGAATCAAAATCCAGCACCCTATTTCCAGGTGTGTCGCAGACATTTCTTCATAGAAATCCTTTCTTTGGGATTTGTCTATCTTCTGGGAAGCAAAGGGCCCCAGAAGAAGAATGTAAACAAATTGTTATCGGCTGTTGTGAGATGTGGCAGGTGATCCTGTGATTGGCTCATTTTGCATGTTTCCAACTAAGGGCCAATCACAGGAGCAGCTCAGGGGAGATTCCTTGAACACAGAACTTTGTTATTCATTCCTTCTATTCTATTCTTAGCTTAGCAGTCTCTGCAAGCTCTCTCTTTATTCTTTTTAGTATAGTTATAATGTATTATATATCTTATATCAATAAATCAAGCCTTCTGATCAAGAAACAAGATTCTCGTCCTTCTCTCACCACAGTGACCGTCTAAGGTCGCTGCGATACAGGTGTGGCCTGACAAGCACAGAAGGGGATAATAAAGTAGCTTTTTAATTGCTACTGGTGATGCTCTTGTTGATGCACCCCAAATTCCTATTGGCTTTCTTTGCCACAGCAGCACACCTCTCACATTGAACTGGTAGTCCCCCAGGATCCCCAGGTCCATTTCTGTAGAACTGTTTCACAAACAAGTAGATGCCAGCCTGAGATACGCTCCTGGATTATGTCTTCCCAAGCACAAGACCATATATTTGTCCTTGTTAAACTTCATAAGGTTCTTGCTAGTCCTCTCTTCCAGCCTATCCAGATCTTCCTGCAGAGTGCCACTCCCTCCTGAAGTGTCCCCTTCCCCACACTGTTTGCAATTATCAGCAAACGACATCAGAGAACATCTGATCCCTTCATCCTGATCATTTATGAGGACATTAAACAGCATGGGGCTCCATTTGGCTCCCTTGGGACCCCACATGTGACAGGCTGCCAGTTTGGAAAGCAGCTATTTACTCCCACCCTCTGGGCGCAGCCTGTCAGCCAGCTCCCCACCCACCATGCAGACCCCTTCTCTACACCATGACCTTGTTCCATAGCTCAGCACAACAAAAAATAGAGAAGATATAAAAAAATGGTAATTTGCATTTTGTGTTAGATCCAGACTATGTCCACCAGGGAGCAAGTCTCATGACTTGCCAGTCTGTAAAATGTGCTGAAAGTTCTTGTTGTATATAGAATATACGATCAAGTGAGTGGATTGTACAATATATGCACAATACCCTTCCGTATTGTCACCTGAATGATGATGCTCAATTTTGTGTGTAATTCTCAAGGAAAACCCTAATTTGAAGAAAGAAAATAATTTAATACTGAAACAGTAGGCTTCTCTTCAAGAGTCATGTAAATCTGTCACTTCAGGGTTTTGTGTTGTTTTTTTGGGGTTTTTTTTGTTTAGTTTTGGTTTACTGTGGGATTTTTTTTTTTTGTTTTTTGTGGAACTATTCCAGCAAGTACACTTTCATATTAAAATTCTAACCTTCTTCCTACCTTTGCATAGCTGTAAAAACATTTGCCAATTTACTTTCTCTAACAGCCTGCAGCTCTCTAGCACTATCCAGAAATTACCTGATTTCTTTTCAATACCCTCAGCTTCTCTCTAAAACATCTATGCTGTGTCAGCAAAGATATTTTTAGTGTCTTTTCCTTCATCCTCAATATCATTCTCATAAAAGCTTGTCATCCAGTCCTCCTGCTTTTTTTCATCACTCATTTCCATTAAAATTCTAATCTATTTTTTTAAACACACAGGCTACATTTTTCTACATTTCATCATTCTAATGATGTCATACGCTGCTTTAAAAGTACTGCAACAATACTAAATAGTCTGAAAATTTCAGTCTGATGACTCATTTTATCCCCAATTTGTTTTGCAATAGATATTTAACCATTTCCTAGATCATCCAACTCTACCTTATATCTCCCACATCGTTTGTAGCAGTAACCTGTAAAAGTAGTACACATGCATGAGATCTCTAAAAAGAGTATTTAGCATGAAAGAGTCATATGAGTCAAACACTGTCCTTGCAATTAATCTCATCAGTTAAAAATGAATCTGGTTGTGTTGAAAACATGTTTTTTTCTCAGAGAATGCATGTTAAACATGTTTTGTGGGAGGTTGTTAAAAGACACATTTTCTGCACATGTGTATCAAAGCTCCTAGATGAGACCAGTCATTCTAATTTGGAAATCACAGATCATGATATAGTGCATGACACTTCTTCCCAAGAAAAGAAACCAAAGTTAAATCAGGAAAAGTGTGGGAGAAAAAAAGCGGAGGAAAAAAGTGAAGAATAAAGGAAGACAAGTTTACCGTGATGTATTTGCAAAACTGGATATTTTGACAGATTTTGTAGATGTGCATGCAGAGCCACAACAAAATGCACAAGCATGTATTACCTGATGAACAGATTGGCCATCTGTGTTAGCTTCTGCTGGCAAGATTTATGAGAGCAGTTTTGTATATCATATAAAAGAATTATCTCAAGTATTTAAATAAATTTATTTCAAAATCCACTCAATAATAATAGCATAACTGTTGCTAATATATTGCACATATTTTGTGCTTTGCACTAAGGATTGAGTGTGCCTTTATGTACAAATATAAACATGTAATAGAGAAAGAAAGGTAGAAGAGAAAACTTTCATTTTAATTAGTGAGAAAAGCTTTTTATTTTCTCTTTCCATACTAACATTTAGCCACATCTTGCATTTGTCTAGCTATCATAATGCACTGCAGTGACTTATGGACCTGATTTAAGGTTAACTGCAAGAGCTATTTTAATTTGTTGCCTTCCTTCCTTCCTTCCTCCAGAACAGCACTTAAGACCCCAGAATATCACACAAAAACAGACAAGGTTCTCCAACCCCTTGACTTCCATTTAATGATTTTGAGATAAGGATTTCTGCTCAGCATCTAATATCGCGTCTTTTCAGCTGCGCATATAAAAAGAATCCTATGTTTTCCACAGCATAAAAAAAATACAGAATTCCATCAGTACAAAACCAACCTGTGTTAAGTGAAATAGTTTGGCTGTGTATACTCAGGACAACTCCACCAAATGAAGCTCTCTATGGTACAATATTGTACACCATAGTTCATGAAGACTGTGAATGGGGAAATCAGTACATGTAATCAGAATCTGTTTTCTAACATTGCTAAAAGGAGTTTATTCCAAGGCTAAATAAGGTATCTGTATACATATATTTTTAAATGTAATTTTGCTATTGCAAATAAGAGGTTAGTCTTTCTTTTATGTTATATAAAGCAGGTTTTAAGCTGAAAAATTTTACTTGATATTGGAAAAATATATTAACATGCTAGCGCAGTCAACAATCATCATAATTTCTCATTTCTGCAGAAAAGAAAGTTTCTGATGAAGTAACATTCTGTGTTAACCCGAGCTTAAGATGTTTAAGCAGGGTTCTTCTTCTATGTGCACTTATTATTTATTAGAAATCAACCCTAAATTTCAATGAATATTTTCAAATTAACTCTATTTCATTGAAGCATACTCAAATATATTTTGTCTCATAACCTTTCAAATGAAGTGAACAGCTTTAAATGTTATACTGTATCTTGTCCATGAGCCCTAAAGCACTAAATATGCTTTTCTTAAGCCTGCTTGATACATCTACAAGGCATGACTAAAAATACTGATTGCTCAAGAGTGCTCAGCTCGGTGCTCCTTTGCATTTCTGCATCCTATATTAGGATGCAGAAGAGTGAGCCTCTATTTTAAGAATTTAATTTTATTAAAATTTGTCCCTTTGGACCTTTCTTGAATGATGGATCTTCTACAGGGTAGGCACTATCAAAACTGTAGCCATGGATGAATACACTTTAGTAATATATTTCCTGAGTTCTTTGTGCTAATGTAATGAGCTACATCATAGCTGAAATTCAAGATGTAGAAGCTGTCTTCTTATCAGTGTAAGGCATTTCTGTATTGAAAAAGTAAATCTTTTCTGCAGGTCAATATGGCTTTTGTAAATCAGTGATTGAAATTGTGTTTAACTGCACAGAATTTAGAAGTTAGAGATATATAACAAAAGCAGTACCTGGGGTGTCTTTGTTGAATTTCAACTGTTCAGAATAAACAAGTGCTGTAATGCATTTTTTATGTACTAAGTGTCTGCTTGAGGTATTGTTTTGATCCTTCAATTTCAAACTTAGAGCAACAAACAAGTTCTTTTTCATAAATGCTGTTTATGTTCTTTAATTTTATATTATGACCTCAAAATCTGTATACAAGAATAAGCTGATTCTAGGAAAGTGGCTGTGGACATTTATAATCTGCTTTCCCACCCTCCTTTTTTATAAAGACAAGTTACTAAAGCCAAAATATACCATAGGAAGTTCTGGTTATTTCCTTTATCTTCAGAATAATATCATAATGATCTGCAAATGCTAGGGGATATAGTTTAAATACTTACACATCTCAGATTTAAGTGGTGTTAGTTATATAGAAAATGCACACTTATTCTAAGACTACTGTGCTTTTTTGTGCATTCATTTCCACAACCAGGGAAAATGTGAGAGTGTATCCACTTGGAAACCTGCAGAAGGTCCCTTCCTTTTGTTGTTTAGTAGATAGGTGATAACTATCACAAAGATACTCAAGGAAATAAAGTCTTCTACTCAGCTTTCTAAGGCATCCCAGAAGCAGATGTATGGGAGTAGCTCAGCTTAATTTTGGGACAAACTTAGAAGTAAAAGATACTCCAGGAATACATTAATAATAAAGACAGAAATGTATTAATGATGGTTGAATAGCTTGTCAGAAAACTCTTAAAGGCTTATTTGCATCTTAATGGTTAATTAAGGAATGGAAGATTGACAAAACATGTTGAGGGAACAAGAACTCTAAAATTACATTAAATTACAGCACTTTTAATCTATTATTTCTACCTTGATACATTTTATACACAACAGAGTACTTCATTGTTCTGAAGGTCACTTTGACATAAGAAATGAATTACAAGTGCTTGAAATTAAAATCCTACATTCTATATTAGATATCTAAATATGTGGCCTTAGAAATATTTCAAAACCTTGGAGTTCCAATTGAATACTCATTTCTACATTGTCTATTTATAGTAAGTCCTGGGGTCCTTTTGTATCACCACACCAGGAGAACGTTTTTCCAGCAGGACCAGGGACTGACCTGGACTTCAAATAAATAATAACTACATATAGAATCTACTTTGTGCCATTAACAAATTCAATAATTTGTTTCCAGGCTGTGTGGACGAGTTTGTTCCCTTGCAGGTGCTGTAAATTTGCCATTTTTCACCTAGAAAGGGAGCAGTTGAAGGAACTAGAGGATGGATAAACATGGCTGATCTGATGAATTGGCAAGGCATGATGTGTTCAGCTATCTTATTTAAGATTTTTAATTTTAAATTCCTTTCCAGGTTCACAAAGATATTTGTCACATATTTGTCATTGTGGAAAAGCCTATCTCATGGAATACGCACTTTAAAATGTGTTTTGTGAACATAAAATCTTACTATGAATTTCTTGCGCAAGCTCCTCTGTTTTTTTTATAACTACTAGGAAGCCAAAGACATTTATGCTCATCTGCCTGACCTTCATTTTCAGGAAATTAAGACCCCTTAGGTACAAGTGTTTCACAGTGAGTGAAATTAGTATACCATTCCTGTACCATTCCTGTTCCTTTTCTACAAACACCTATATAGAAACTTATATATCACCAAGATATATTAACCTTTTATCTAAAAGCAAGTTCCAATAGTTTAGGGTGTATAGCTGAATGTTCCAGAAAGGCACAGAATTTTTTAACAAAATAGTAATTTAATTTATTACCTCTGAGATTCCTGTTAAATATCAAAGGAAACATTAATATTAATGGAAACTTAGATTTTTCTTTTCAAAGAGCATATCTCTACTTGTTAAAAAAAAAGGGAAAGCTGAGATCTTCATGCTTGAGTGTGTAGACCAGCCTCACTGTGCTCCATGAACATGTGAAAAATATATATACACTTTTCTTTTGAAAGAAGTAAAAATTATGTAATATCTTTCATACTCTAAGTACTTCTGTACAAAGAAAATCCATAAAGTTGCAGAATCCCTGATCAGGCACCGTAAGAGAGCTCAGCAAAGTAAAACTTGAAAGGAACAGATACTTTGCAAAGCTTCTTTCCAACACTTGCTTTGGTTGCTAAAATGAAGGTTTTGAGCTAGTGATGTAACTATCATTTACTTCAGAGATGGATCGGGTCTTTAAATTTCAACTTATTAAAATTGATTTGGGTTCCATTTATGTAATTGAAAACAGGATTTTTGCCAGGAAAATGAAGCTCTTTTGACCATTTGAATAAGGAAGTTTTGTACAGTCATCTATATTTTATTTCGACTGTGGAAGAACTGTCTGAGACTGAACGATTCTTTCTTCCCCCTTAAATCAATTCCAATATGAACCAGAGCCAAAAGAAAATATAGTTCTCCAAGCCCTATGTAATTCTCATTTATAGGTACTGAAATATATATCTAAAATCTGAAAGTGGATATTTATGTACTTATGTTTCAAGTTCTCAAATGCACAAAGTTTTGATTGTCAACGTAATGAGAAAAGCTCCAGTCTTGACAGCAGTGAGCAGCTCTAAATGCACAATAGAGATCTACAGCAACTGGACATACTGGAGTTTCTCCTCATAGATCTGCTCAAATTTTCTCTCTTAGTTAACCATGTGTGTCCTCTGTGAAGTTTGAACTTAGTGACTGTTCCCTTTTGGCTCACTGTCTCTCCCTGGAGAAGGCAGAAACTTGCTGTTCAGGCAAAAAATGAAGCCTCAGGAGCCAAATGCTGTCCAAGCTCTGCCTACCACAGAGCAAAGAAGAGATCCTGCCAGCTGATGCTGTTCTGTTATCCCATGGCTGCCCATTCTTTGCATTGGGCTTGAGCAGTTTTCATGTACCTCCGGCAGACATAGCCAAGAGAAGCAGCAGCCAAAGCAGCCAAGGGCTTTGGAGTTGTACAAGGCAGAAACAGCAATATGAGTTCTGTGGCCTTTGTTAGACACAAGGAATCTCAACTCTGGATCTAGTTCAAGTGATGCTAATAATGTTGTTGAGATGCTCTGATGAGCTTTCAGTACCCTCAACCCACTTTTTTCCCAACCCAGATATTACACACAGACATATGTTTTATAGAGGCATATAGTATAGTTGAGCCACAGACAATTAGCAGAGATCTTGTGAATCAAAAAGACTTGAAAATTTTTAATTATTTTCCCCCATCTTTAAGTTGAACTTCATCATCCAAAGATGGAAAAGGAAGGAAGGAAAACCCTAAAGCTGAATTTCAATATAGTGATCAGAAACCAATAGCAGGTAACCCCTTTCTTCTGAACTGAAGTGCTTATTTTTGCAGAGTAGAATGACTTCAGAATTCTTCTGAATCTGGGTGAGGTGAATCCTACTCCAGGTAATAACCCAAGATAGGTAGCAAATTAAATTTTATCTATTTTCAGATATATCAGAGGGATAAAATGCAGTTAGATCACTGTGTAACTGTGAGAAGCATTGGAAAATTAATTTTTCCTGAGATATAGGCTTTTTTAATTTTTTTAAATGCATTAACATAGGTTTAATCTCTTCCTTTATTTAAAATTCCCTCAAAAAACCCTACCAGCCTGCCAAATCTCCATGACAATGGTTAATTTAAAACCTGAAAGAATTTGGAGTGAAGCTCTCTAGCCATCACTGATGCAGTTTGGAAAGTTTGGAATCGTTTTCCAAAATCAGCGTAAGTGATAACAAAGAGCAGAAGAGAGATGAAAACTATGACATCCTTCCTCTCGTTACAGTTTCCCTGGGAATCCACTCAGTAAGCAAGAAGAGTAAGACAGTTCTTTATATATAACTTCAGAAAGCAAACCTCCTTGTAAGCAGCCCAGTAGTTAGCAGGAGAATGGAATGAGGAAACAGTGGAGAATGGAAATAAAGATACAGACAAAAAAATTATTTAAATGTACAAAAAACTGCAATAGAAAGATTATTAGTTCTAGTTTAATCAAGGGACATACTGTTGTGTTTAATGCACCTCATCACTCCAACAGTAAATATAACTGTGCTATTTTAAGGAAAAACAGGGAAGTGAGATTGAAAAACACTGTTGAAAATATGAATATTTACTTTATCCTGCTAATGAGGAAGGTAAAGCAAGGAGAGGAAAGAAAAGGAAAAGAAAGGATAAATTCTAACAGCATCATCGTAATGTATGGAAAATCAGAGAAGACTTTTTGGAAAAGTAGTACTACTCAGAGACAGCGTTCTCCAGAAAAAAATCAAGACCTTTCTCTTAAAAAATGTGTTAAGAAAAACTGAAAATCACTACTGAGGCATCTTTCAAGTCTGTTGATGTATTCATAATGACAGTTTTCTTCAAAAGAAGGATGGAAATGTCTCCCTCAAAAATAACTCAAACCAGCAAGGAATTATGTAAATAACAAGCTATACAGTGCATATGTTTTTAGAGAAAAAAGCCCCAAAGTTTATACTTGCTAATGATGGAAATATATTTAATGATATGTGTATCATTGGTTTAAATGGGAATATTTGCATGTAGAATAGCTCAACTGAGCTACATAAACAAAAATATTTTGAGGACAAACATAATGAAGAAGAGTCAAGAGAGGAACATAATAATGTGGAGTTCAAGTATTTTATTAAATGGAAAATAATGATGATGAAATTGGTTTCTCTAAGCACAGACAGAACACCAGCTATGTTTGGATCCATAGTTTCATGGGTCATCATCATCAACAAGCAGTCAGAGAAAAAGTGATAGACTTGACACACAGAAAAAGAGTATTGGTTAAAGTTAACTCTACTCAGGGAAAAGGGCTTTAATAATAAAAGTAATGCAATATACTATAGACAACCCCCAAACAGAAGTTTTCAAAATAAGGTGAACCTCTTAGTGGACCTAATGTTCTAAGAAGATTTATTGATCGGGTTTGGGAGGGTTTTCTTCCCCATATGTTGTGATAATTCTATGATCAATAAACAAAGAATTTGGTGAACTTCATGCTTCATTTTGCCAATATTATGGTTGACTGACTTCAGTCTAGAGGTAAAGGACAAGAAAAGTTTGTCATACACATAGCAAGATGAAAACGCTTCCAAGTGCCATGCAATTAAAGATATTCAAAGTGAGATTTGAGGTTTACGTAAAGTAAAGGAAAAAATAAATTCCAGGGAACCTCAATATTCTTCCTAAAAGTGCTTCAGGTAAAAATATGAAAACTAATTTGGGCAAATAAGAAAAATATTATGAAATATAGATTTCTTGAAGAAATGAAGACATGAACTTGAAACCTACATAAACTGTATATTTAGATTTACCAGCAGAATTTGTGTTATCTTGTCCATGCCAATAATAGTCCACATGCTTGACTGTAAGAGTGAATTAACACTTACGTCTGGATGTTAGTGTATTAAAAAAAGGAAAATCTTACAAATTGAAGCAGTGTCATCTTGGAAGACTGGAGCAAGAAGGCTAAAATGTGTGTGTCAGGTAAAACCACAGACCTTCTTCAACTATCCAAGTCATTTGCTCAGAAATACTTATCATATCATTTGAAAATAAAACTTTCCAATAAATATGTAGGACAAATCTAAATGAAACTCATGAAAGGGTATGCTACTCTTCATATTTCAACAAATTTTCAACAGCAGCAAAAGAAGATATGCTGTATCAAATATCCCAGCAGTCATGTAGTTGTCAATGCCATTACATCTAAACACTTATCCAACTATTTATGCTGCTAAATATGTCAGTTGATAAGCAGGTATTTGTAAAATTATGTTAGTTAAACCAGATAATTAGGAGACAAAATTACTTCTTGTGTTCCCAGCTTTACAGCTGTTTTCTGCATTTGGAAAATTAATTATCTTAGCTTTAAAACCTGTGCTTAAAACTTGATATTTTTCACCTACCACTTTCTCTATAAATCAGTATTTGAATAAATGAAATTGTTTTGGAAATCTTTTTCTTCTTCACTAAGTGAAAATAATTTGGGCTCCAAATCTGTGGAAGATGGACCCTTACTTAAAGTTGTCTTTTCAAAGTACATTTAAAATTCTGGTCTCTATATTGCCTTACATTTTGATGCCTCAACATCCAGAGCTATCTGGTAATTCGTCTGTTCAGTCTGACTCCAATAAATTGCACAAAATTTGGAGGAGTGGGAACCCTAAAACAATTAAGATAAAATGCGCCAATAAATACTTATTTTAACTGAATTCATTACATTTTTTTCCAAGCTGATCCCAAAAGTTCCTTCCATTTTGCTCAGTAATGTGAATTTAAATGCAAAACATTAAAATAGTGTTAAAATTGCCCTGAAACTAGATAACCCAGCCAAAGCTTGTAAATCTGAATGAATGGCAAAATAACTATTCGTAATTAGTGAGTCATCATTTTACACTTAGCAACATCAGAACAATGACTATTTATTGTAACTATAATTATTGGCTTAAAACCACTCTTCATGAGCATGGAAAAGGTAAATTTTATGACCCTTAAATTAAGTGTCTGGAGGCAATGGGACCAACCGAACAGAAAAAAAAAAGGGAACTGAAAAATAACAGATTGTAGAGACAGTGCTAGAAAAATATAACAGATAATGTCTTGATTATAGAACAATATCTAGAGTAATTTGATTTAAAAGAAATGCTTAGCTTGTTTTCCTGGTATAACTTTTTCTTTTTAGCTAGAAGGAGGAGAAGAATGTAGATATTAATGTACCAGCTTCTTGGAACAGAATGCCTGTTCATAACATGATGGTCATGAAATATCCAAATAACAAGCTTAAACAACTTGTTTTGATGTTTGCAGACATCTCTTTTCTTCTTTATTTTAAATGATTGTGTATGCAGAGACTCTAGAGACCATATCTACCAGTGTAGATGTGTTTGCACGTGTAGGTTTTTTTACATATACACTTCTCATGGTTAAGAGTGCTGCATGTACATTTATGTAAATCAACTTGCTCACAAATACATTCATATGTATATACACACCCACATAAATGTATACACATACATCTGGCACATATCTATGTATGTGAGTGCATGCATGCTTTTGTAAGGACTGAATAAAACAGGTGTTTTCTTTCCTGCAATCGAGTCTTCCTCCTTCCCCCCTCCCTAGGTGGTGTGCAAAATTTGTTGTATATCTGCCAAAGAAGACCCACTACCTTTTTCAGCACAGTGATATAGCAGGTTTTGGACACTACCACCGAGGCAGGGTTTGTTTTAAAGCTGAAGAGCTTTGTCCCTAGTGCAGTTTTCTAGTGTCATGACTTAATCCAGCAAAGCTCTTCTTGTGAGATCTTGAAAATAGAAAAAATATTTGCCTACTTGAGAGATCCTGTTTTGCTACTTTACTCTGATGAAGCCCCACTTAGCATAAGTAGAAATCTCATTGATTTCCACAGAGTAATCAACATGTTTGCTGAACATGAACCGTGAACCTGGAAGTCTAGGGGTCAGTGGTAGCAGATTACAGTAGGTTCTGACAAGGTATTTAAAACTGATTTCCTTTCAAAGACTTCTGAATCTGATTGCTTGAAACAATCTATCTTTTAAGCTCTAGGATGTATTTCTCTATAACTGTCCACCTATGTTATTTTACAGGCTGTGTTGGTATATCCTCTGGTGAGGCAAACACTATGCATTGCTTTGTATTAAATAGGCAGTAAATTAAGTTAAAATCAGGCTCTTCGATCTCTCTCTCATTTTTATTGTATAGCTGTGGGCTGAAATCTTGTTTTTGCTATATCTCATGCATCTGAAATTTGATGTTAGGCAATTTGACAGAAAGTACTGGGGAAGGTAAGGAAGAAAAAAATCTCTTGGCATAGAGGTTCTGCAGCATTCAACAGTATTCAACTCTCACAGAATATCCCTGGCAACTGCTATCGTCTGCTTCCCAGAAATCAGTGCCCTGTGTTATTAGCCATTGGACTCAGACAGCTCACTCTTCACAAGTCTCTCTTAAGAAGCTTTTTACTTCCCAGTCATCTGATGCATTACCTGCATCTCATACAGGTTTATAATAAACTGCTCGTAACAGATGTTCTTCCATATCATGCTTTTCACACATCAGGATCCCAGGACTTAAAAGCTAAGTGAATGTGAATGCTGCATGTGCATACAAAGTTGTCAGATTTTCCAGGACACTGCTCTCTACAGCTTAATATTTTTATTATATGAAGGTGTAGTGTGCATGTCTGTCTTCTCTCTTTCCCAAGTAGCTATGCCTTGAATATCTTAATGGTGTGGGGTAGTTAATAGATACCCAGACTAGACTGGTGGTTGAGGTCCCTCAAAAAAGCCTAAAGCTGATGCTTACAACCTATAACATCTTTGGGAACAGTAAAATTTTAGCAAAAGGAACAAATAGATGGGATGGACACCTCAGTACGTGAAAAGACTGACAAAGGTGAAGAATTGGGATAATGGTTTTTAGCACGCATAGCATATAAAAGCTGTGAGTAAGCAATTGTTTACAGCTCCTATTATAAGAACTAGCAGACATCAAATAAAACTAGCAGGTTGCTTATTCAGAGGAAACAGCAGGGAACATCTCTGCAGGCAGTACAATGTATAGTTTACTTCTGGAATATGTTACTTTGAGACTTTTGTAAAAAGTTTAAATAGTTCTACAAATTGTTATAAAAGAAATCATGGAAGAAATTGCTTTGAGAGATTCAAATACAGATACAATCAAATCTGCAAAGCACTCACAGCATATTCTGTACACCTATTAGAATACACCTATTCTGAAATGCAATACTACTACCTGCTTGTATGTGTACTTCTGCTCTTTCATGTGCTAACACTATTGCATTTGAGAAACTTGTGGATCTGACCCGACTGACCTGCTGCTGGATCTGGCAAGGCTGTTCGTACATTCTGCTCTTTGAATAATTCATTCTGACTCTACGCAGGACTAGTATCTGTAGTCCTCTTCAAATTCCATTTTCCCATCAATGATAGCAATTCCCTATACTACAGTGTAATATTTTTATGTTGCTTTCATCAACGCCTCCTACACATTTACAAACTCAGGAAAAGTTATTTTCATTTTGCTTTGAAATGGTGTGATTATAGCACATAGGTCATCCAAACATTATTTATCATTTGCATAATTATTCTATTTTCAATTATAGATTTTAAACCATACAAATATCAGGTGTACTCATGTTAGAAGTTCAGTGATCATGAGTTCTTGAATATTTCTGTTGCATACCAATGTCTTCATGCACTTACTGCAGCTATACATTAATTAAATGAAAAAGAGAAAGAAAAACTCAGCTGCATACAAAACAAAAGCAATTGAAAAACATGAAGCCAGAAGACCCTCCTTTTAAACAGATGTTATAGCAAAAGCTTAAACCATAGCCAAGTGCATTGAGAAATATAAAATTTATGTTGTGGACTAAATAAAAATAATACATCACATAGTTTAGGCCAATACAGTATCAGAGATTTGCTCTCTTTGAAAGCTAGAGACTATCAAGATGACAGCAAAAAGTGTAATCTTGGATGAATCCAGGTCTTTCTTTGATAGTAAACATCAGTTCTTCTCTTAAAAATGGCAAGTTGTCAAGAAAACTGAATGTTTTTCCTTTTAAACAGAACATCATTTGTCTTAAGTGTGGTCAAAGGCAGAAAAATGGCTACTTAGAAAAAACAATTCTTCAGCTGTGATACCTTTATGTTTTCAACTTATATCTACCTAGTTTGCAGGCAAAATAAAAGAAAAGTATACCTGTTGGTTCAAAGCTAAGGCTCTGCAGAGAACATCTGCCCTCATGAAATGTGATAATAATCCACTAAATTCTGGGATTATCATATGAAACATGACTGATTTTAACTGAATACTGTCTTACTTTTTCTTTTCTTGGAGTATCGCTGTCTGTATAATTACCTATAATTTGGGCTAAATAAGTAAAAATTCATGTGTGTAGTGCCAGAATAAGATCTGAAATTAGATAGGCTGTTAAAAAATTGGGTTGCACCCAATTTTGCAAGAAAACTTATAACCAATTATACATTGGGGGTTTTTTTCAGGTGTTACCCCATCCTGATCCTTCTCTGCTTCATCTTCTTCCTTTAACTGCCTCACCTAGCCGATAACATTTCTCATTACTGAGGCTGTACTTACACAGACACTTGGATTGTAAGTGCATCCATTTGGAGATACATTTTTTCCCTTTTGGATTTTGAGAGAAGGAAACTGCCATGTAAGAATTATCACTTTTAATTAGTGAACTTGCAGATTGGCAGCATGTAGAAAAGCTATGACAGCAAAAGGAAATGGGATGATTTTAGCAGTGATAATCTTTATTGTGCCAAGAAACTTTCACAGCAGTTCATTAGAGGGGAGATCTGTGATTTAGGCAAGACTGAATCAGCAGTCATGCTGGCTACATCAGTAGTGCTCAACTGAGAATTAAAAAGACCAGAAAAGGAGGAGTGGATCACACATGCTGGTCTGGGAAGGCAGGGTGCATTCCTCTGTGTATATTATTCTGCCCTGGTTTTCCTCTGAGTCCTGTGAATGAATAACAAAATAGATGTGGTTTTGCAGTTCACAGTGTGAATAATAACATGAAGACTGGCATATTTTTGTAGCATGAAATGTAGTGTATACATTGCATACCTTGGGCTCTACTTTGATTTTGGAAGGATTCAGAGGCTTCTGGGTGAGTATTACAGGATTTTGCAAGCTGGGAGAAACCATATTGGCTATAAAGCAGTGACAAACCTTCATTAAATTAACGTGCCATCAGAGACACAAGTATAACTGGGCAGGAATTTTACTTTTTTACCTTCTAGCTCCATACAGTCCTACCTTTTCCCATGAACACAGAGTAATGTGGTGGTCTGTTCCCGGGGGTTTTGAATGATGCCTCTTTTGTCTTCCCAGTAGACCGTAGTGCTCACCAGTTCTTCAATGCAGGCTTCTGATGTTTGTTAAACAATTCTTCAACAGTTGCTATTGCTGAGTGGTTTTAATAACAGGACAACATGAAACCAAAGGGACTAACGTACATTTGCAATGTAGCTTTTTTAAAAAATTGTTATTAAAGTTGCTCCTGATAAAAATTCCCCTGCTCTTTATGCAATGATGGTTAATATTAAATATCAAGGCAATGTAATATTGAAATACCAACATTCCATTACTATTGAAATCATTGACAAAAAGTATGAAAAATCTTCAACCATGCTCTTATCACTTAAGCAAACTAGAAGGAGGCATCCTATCTGAATATACATTAATTTAAAGCAAGGTAAAGTGAAGAAAGTATTTTATCCTCAGTCTTCCCACAGAAAATTTCTACTACATATAAAAATAGTTTATCACAAAATTCAAAGCTTCAAAAGAGCACTAGGTCAATTTTAAAAGGGAGAAAAAGCATTTTCAAATATACATATATTACAAGCTACATAACTAGTTTTTTAACCCTACTAATGTTGGTATTGTAAGACATTGTAAGTACAGAGCTAATGCCACTGCCTACAGCCAAATGGCAAACAGACAGCCTGACAGACAGGGAAACCTCATCTCAAACAACCTGTTCAGTCTATTGGAAGGTGAGGTACTTCCCTAATTTTACACAACCTCTAAGAATCTTTTTGACAGTCAGGTTTTCAGGGATAGAAGGTGGTTCTCTCTAGCTTTATGTCTTATGGCACATTGCTCAAATAATTGAAAAATAGTAAAATAAAAAAGTGTGAGTATACCACACCATTGGAAGTTTTACAGCTCAGGTACTATAGCAACTTAATGGTGAGGTAGAATTTACTCTTACTAACCAGTTTTATGTAATGCATTTTTTTTGTTTGTTTTAATAAAGACAGAGAAGAATCTTAGCACCAGACCACCAAGTAATTTTTTCTTCTTGTACACAGTACATTATCATTTTTCTCCTTCAAAGAAATAGTGTTAACTGTCCAAGCAGCCTGAAACAAATAATTTCCCATATAATAAAGTTAATACCATAAGAGTACTCTTAAATTTACTGAGGTGCACATTCCTACCGAATTTTTGAACTTTAATTTTAATTATTTTTGGGAATTATAATTCTGGAATAAAAGATGAAAAAAATATTTCAAAATTCTTTACAAACTAGAATTTGAGAGCTAAGTAGAGACTTTTCAATGATATACATTTTTACGATGTGACCTTGATCTGGGAGTAACATAAAATTTTGATTTTTTTTTTTCTGAGAAGACATTATATAGTTAGCTACCTCTAAATTAGGCTGTAGAAGACAGGTGTACCATTGCTTCTTTGTTTACTTCTTTTTCTCATCTCTCAATGGAAGAAAAATTTTTATCTTTTTTTGTGAGACAACTTGAAAAACAAAATCACTTCTTTTTATATTTCACACATAGAAACAAACATGAATCTACCATGAGAACTGGATCCCTCTTCTCTTTTTTTTTTTTAAATCCCCTTTAATGACATTTATTTCCATCTGTGATATAATGGGGAAAAAATACTGCTTAGATTTATGAGTAAAGAGAACAAAAGCCACGAACAGCTAAATGAAATGCAGCTGAGAAAGTTAAACTGGGTGAAGGCTTAGATCTTTTGGCTGAGCTGAAGGTTATACTTGTTCTAAGAGATGTATTTGAGGCTGAAAGGAATCTTGCTGCTGTCTTTGATTCATCTCCTTTGTTCTTACAGCTGCGAGTGTGTAAGTTACCTTTGAGCTCTCCACACCATTGCAGCAGTGAATATTAAAGCACAGCAAAGAAAAAAAGTTAGAAGTTCGTGGAACCACCATGAAGGCATCTTTCTTCTTTAGTTCAGGTGTCAGTCCTGAGACTGTATATTTAAGGCATATCTATCATGTGCACCTTTATGTATGCATTAACCTCTTGCTCAGAGGCTTATAGTTACATGTAGTTATATTTGTACTGTCTGAGATTCAGCCTAAACCGGTTTGTTTGTGACTACTGTTAATACAACTGAGACATTAAACCCTTTTAAAACTTCTCCTGGTGACATAAGGGCTCTGCAGGATGCCAATCTGACAAACCAAGTTATCAAACTTCTTAATTCAAGGAAAAAAAATAAAATCAAGAACAAAACAGTGTTTCTTTAAAGGCAGTTCCTGAAACACATACTTCTGCTCTTGCACACAAAGGCATAAAGGAGCAGGGGTATTCTGAAATTAGCAGATCGTATGGATGGAAAACATGGAGAAGTTTACTGTTGTTTACTTGCTATTTTTAAAATGTTACTCTTTGAAAAAAAAATGCTGAAGGTTTTACAAGAGTGTGATATTGCTCCCTGTAACTTCTCATTTTCCCTATGCAATTCAAAATTTATTTTTCATATTATTATGTATTAGTGGAAGCTATTAAAGTTACATATCTTGCTTATAATACAACTAACAAGGTAACATCCTTGCAATTTGAACCTTTAAATGCCATGGTTATACAGACATATCACAGTAAAATAATAACTACTGGAACAATGCATTCTCAGGGCAGACAGAACAAAATTGGTTTTCTTATTCCAAAAATTTACTTCAGTAGTTACAAAGTAACAGCCAGTTTGTGCAGACACATTTGAACTGGAAACCCAGCAACTCAGAAGGTGTTTTGGAGAATATTTTTTAGTAAGGCTGACTGACTTGCAGCTTCTGAAAAACAATTCATGGAATGGGCTGCTCTTTTACACATGCAACATATTTTCAAAAATAAAACTGGGAAGACTAGACTGGTGAATAAACAATTATTGTTAGGAAAAAGGTGCAAAATTCTGTTTCTCTGACATGAAGTTTTTAGTTGTTTGTAACGATCATGTGCAAGCCTACACAGTAATGTTTGTGTCAAAGGATTTCTCAGAAGTACCTTTTTTATTTTTGGGTTCACGCACACTGAAGTAAACCATCTGCCATGGAATATGATAAGTAAAACTGAAGAGAAGGAGATCAGGTTTTAGGAAGAATATATATCGTAAGAGATTTAAGCTAGTTATATTAACTTGCAGGAAATGCAAGACTGAAAATTGCTGTTGTGTGTAACTCTTAGAAAAATACCAAAGTAGAAGCAGTAGCATGGCCTCTCACTGTGTCTGGAATTACACTGCCCTGTAAAATAATTCTTCTTTCTGATACATTTTCTGTGAAAATGAAAGCTCATATGGGTGCCCTTTGAGCAATGGCATGTCATTCATTTCTGATAAAATACTTGCTTGGAAGCAAAGGATTTGCAGAACTCAAAACTATAGGAATTATTAGAAATTATTTATGTCTGAGTACCTTCTAATTATGAGTTGCCTGTCAGAAGTATATAGCATCTAGAGGATATTTCGATATCAATTCTCATTATCCAGGTAAAACCATATTCATTTTTAACCTGTCAATATCAAAATCAAATAAAACAAAGAATTATTTGTGAATGCAGTTACAAATAGGTATGCTCTTTCATCTGAAGCTGTACCACAAATTTAAAAATGTATATTAATTGTTTTCTAAATACTCTGAGTCTTAGGGTCTGTCCAGATATGGAAACAGAGTCAATTTCAAATTTCTTCAATATCAGTCAATTAATAAAAATAGTAAATACAAAATATTTTCACCTCTCATTTAATAGTATAAGTAGAATCTAGGAGTGTTCATTTCTGAAAATATATGGGTTTACTCTTTAACCATTGATTGTCACAGTGAGTCATGATAAATTAAACTTTTGATATTGATGTTCATATTTCTAATTCTAAGGATATGTATTTTATGTTTTAACTCTAAAAATGGGCTGTAAATGGAAACAGTTGCCTGTATGCTTGATGCCTAGTTCATATATCCTGCCCATGGACAGAACTGCTTCTCCTAATATTAAAAACATAAATTCCAGGTGTTATATAGAAGAAATTTCTGTATGCCCTACAAGGAATTGCTTTTCAGCATTCAAGGCTAACAGACACATGGATGTTATGACAGAAATGCAGTCTAAACATTAATAAGTGGAATATTCATTAATAACACATGCTTCTATTTTCCTGCATTAAATTATGTAATGAGCTACAAGGATCATCTTTTGTGACACCAAGGATTTAAACTGGATAATTACCACCCAGAATTTTAACAAAAAGGACTCAAAATTAAAAGTTTCTCTGTGTTCTCACAGGATAGCTTTCACCTGTTATTTTTAAACCCTCTGCTGTACACAAAGTGCATTATGTTGAATTGATCAATCCAAATATTGCTTTCTGCAGTCAGGCTCGCAGCAGTGCTGGTAGCCTGAGCGTTAATTGTGTGCAAGTGTTGAACCCCAGCCAGTTCTGGTTGCAGACTCATTAGCATATTCATAAGTCACAGCTTCACGCAGGTGCCAGAAAGAGCAAAATGTTTTGTGACTATTCACTGCCGCAATAGTAGAAATACTGAATTACTGCTAAAAAGCTATTCTGCGTGGTAAAATAAGCTTCTAATATTGCAAAGTAGGTTCGAAAACTCTCAAGGAATTGCTCCATGAAAAAATGAAACAAGACCCTTTTTTTTCCTTTTCTTTTTTCCCCTTTTTACTGCTTTCCCTTCTCTCTCTCTCTCCCATCCCCCCTTTCCCACCCCTCCCCTTTGCCCTGCAGAGTGGAAAATTCAGATCAGGCAGATTAAAAACAATGTTTCTTGCTTCATCCCCTTTTGAAAACTGGCTCTGGTTGCCTTAATAGAGGCCAAGGAAGATAGTGTGATAATTACTAGATTAGACATCTACAGACCCTGCTGCACGAGCGATAAACCAGTATAATGGAACTCAGCTTCTTCTAAATGAATCGGAGCAATCTGGACTCTCACTAATTCAAATAAATTCAAAATAAAATCACGTTCTCAACATACTGCTGCCAGTAGTTGCAGCATGAAAAAGGGATTGTCTGGATCAGTGTATCTCTTCACTACAGGTCACTTTTGGCCCTTTCATCAATCATATTTTTTCTTTCGTTAATACACAACTCATTCAATTAAAATTATATTTAAAAACCTTAGTAAAACAAAGTATTTAAAGGATTTTCCAGCATTGTTAAATTCAGATAAGACAACCCCAGTTTATCATTCAAGCATATCTAGCAGTATGCTTTCTCAAATAAAGTTGCATCTCTTAATTTAGTTAGTTTTACTACTGATCTTGCAGAAAATATTTATCTTGTCTGTGTAGCATATTAAACTACGATTTCTATTTTATTTCACCTCAATTTATCCTGTTAAATCATAGAATCATAGAATGTTAAAGGGTTGGAATGCACCTTAAAGATCATCTAGTCATAACCCACTTTGTCAAGGGCAGGAACACCTCCCCCAGGACCAGGTTGCTCAAAGGCCTTATCCTCACTGGCTTTGAACAATCCCAGGGCTGGGGCAGTGACAATCTCCCTGGGCAACCTGCTCAAGTTCTCACTACCCTTAAAGTAAAGGCTAAATGCAAATTTCTTCCCTATATCTAACCTAATTTTCCCCTCTTTCAATTTGACCCCATTACCCCTCATCCCATCCCTACAGTTCCTTACAAAGGATCCCTCTCCATGATCCCTGTAGGTGTCCTTCAGATACTGAAACGCTGTTATGAAATCTCCACACAATCTTGATTTTGCCAAGCTGAACCCTAACTTTCTGAGCTTGACTTCACAGTTTCATCCTTCCTGTAAATGCAGATTAGCAGGAACTTAATGACCTACATGTTAACAAAATTTATTAGCTAATGATCCACAATCAAAGTACATACTATTTTTTTTTAGGCAGAAAATCTACCCTAATTGCACCACTAAGAAACATGCACTAATCATCAGGATTTTAGAACATACTTTGGTTGTTTTCCTCTCACCGAGGGACAATATTGAAATTATTAAATGTATATTTCCTTTCACAATATCCTACGTTACCTACTTGTTAATATTTTAATTGGAGGAATGTTTATGTGGAAGTTATAAAAAGCTACATGAAAACTATAAAAAAAATTAATAAGGTTAAGTTCAACGGTTTGGTAGAAGCATCTGAATTTCAATGCTTCCCCTGCAGTCTCAACTAATACTTGCAAGAAGATTTTGAGATTTTGACTCAGTGCCTGTGAGGAGAATTTGACACTGGCTAGACTAGATATTTCCTAGATATTTCTAGTATTCCAGCTAGAAAAGCCTTTGAGGCCTAGGGAGCCACACTCATTCCCATCAAAAAGCTGGAAGTTGCCAGTCGAGTGACAAAACTTGTCCTCACTTTAGCCTTGGATTTCTCCTCCTCCCAAGAGGGGAGCCCTGAGCATAAAGAGCCCCAGGGAGCTGGCTGTGAGCTGCTGCAACAATCCACCCACCACAGCCCACTCCTTGGGGAGACTTGGATGTCCTCAGAAAGAAGGGCATCACAAAGGAGGATGCAGACTGTATTACAAACCATTTCTGGTCCTTCGTGCGTGCATCACAGCGTTTTCACATCTCAGACTAGTAGACAAGTTAGTAGAATTGTGTCCAGACAGCTCTATCTGCAGGTGAGTTATAAGACCTTGAATCCCTCAGATGCTGAAGGAAATATTATATGGGTTTTTTTTGCCTTTATGTTCCCGAGTTCATACATCTAGGCATTTGGCTACTTTGTTAAAAAGAGGGATCATCTCTGTTTTAGAAAATTATGAAGATCACATCAGAAACTGAGCATTTCTGGACAGGTTTGAGTTTCTTGGTCCTGTCAAGAAGGAAGAGACTCTGCAGGGTTATCAAGGCATAAACTGGGGCTGCTAGGGAAAATATAAGGTCTAATAAATGGCTAAGTATTCTGTTCTTAGGCTACAGCATGGTAAATTCAGGAATTCAGTTTCACATTTAGAAGCAGTTGCTGGCTGTAAGTCAGTAGTAGATGAAAGATGTGATTATGGCTGGATACAGGCAGCTACAGGCTTGCCTGATCTGTGTATTGGCCTGAGGGACCCTGAAGCCAGGTAGGTTCATCAGTGCATCACCTTGCACAGCTCTGCCATGGCTCAGGAGCCCTCTGGAATTCAAGACATGTTCAGTTCACAGACACAGTCTTGCAATAGCTCAGACACATTGCTACTGGAACAAAAGCAGAGTACAGAATAATTAAAAGTATGGTGATGATATGTTTATCTTTTCTGATATCAAACCATGTAAATATATTCATGTTGGTTATGGCCACTGGCCCCTATAAAAATCCTGCTCATTTAAATTGTGTGAAATCTCAGTGAGTAAGAAGCAGCCAGGCCATTATGCCTTAGATAGGCATGACATCCTAATTCTGTCTCTTGTCTGTAACTCATTTATATTTGTAGAAGCTGAATTTTAACCCAGCACAAAACATGTGTGCATGTTTGTGTGTGTGTATGTTGGAATACAAGTGTTATCCTCATGCTACAAAGATTCTTGGAAACAGTGAAGCCATTCTCAGTTTCACTTGCACAAAAAAATTCATTGGATGTTGTCTCCACAAACTAGAATATAATCTTGAGTATACTGGGCATTGAGAAAAAAATTATAGCAAGTTTTGCTCTCTGAGGAGAATGCCCAGTTAAAGTAAAGGATCCCCACCATATCCTAGGGAGTACTATGACTGTGGTTGTTCCCTTTATAGCTAATGGAAAGGAACAGGCACCTCTAGAGAGTCATTAATCTCATCATAAGATAGAACAGATGAATATCCCTGGAGGAGCCTATTTTTCTCCATTAACTATAAAGGGATTCAAAAAATGCCTGGCTTAGATTTTAGATGTCTAACTTTCAGATGTTAAATTACAACCAATTAAGTCAATCCCATGTTGTCCCCTAGCAGAACATATTCTTTCCCTCCACAACCATTCAATTCAGTCACTATCCACAAAGAAAAGGCTGGAAAGAGAAAAATCAGTCCTGAATCTTCCCTGAACCTCCTCACACATTTGCAGTAATTGTCATCCACAGCATGCAAGTGGGGAATAATGTGTATTCTCAGAAACTTCTGTGTCTGACTCTTTTTTAACAGTCCATTATTTCCAGTTTTGGGACACTAACTAATACATGAGGAAGAAAAGTGTCAGAAAAGGTATTATCTGTAGCTGAATCTAATGAGTACCATCTGGACAGGCTTACACTTAGAAAAATTACTTTGCACCTGTTTTGCACATCATTAAAAACCAGATACATTTTTCTTTTATATACCAACACCAGTGTTATCAGTAGAAACACTGTATTTCTAGCAGCTGACTATATGGGTTGTGATGCATCTGTTTTCTACCTGATAAACACAGGTCTGCAGTCTGTAGAATCTCAAAGTCTCTTTCTTGCTGTACCACTTGAAGGAATTCACCATAGTTTTGCAATTGTGTTCATAAAATTTCCATTTTCATAATTTTTTTATAATCAAATACTCTGTGAACTTTCATGCATACATATTCTGTTATGTTAAAAAAAAAAGAAATAAAAAAACAAACCCCTAAATAATTGCTGTGCCAATATAAGTTGTTTCAAATGCAAATGTTGCTGTAGAAACAAAACCACATACATGCTAGCTTTTACTAGCATTTGTGTGCTGTATACAAAGGATTATATATATTTTTTTTTTTAGAAATCTTCACTATTCATGGCTATTTACTGGTTTTTTTTAATTTCTTTTTTATTACGAAACAACTAAATAAGTTTTGTTTTTTTCTTATTGTGAGGAGCATTCTTTACATGACAACTCAGGCTGCCGCAGAGCTTTGCTGAGAGGTCAGTGCTGAATTCCAAATTCTGCAGAAGTCAGACAGGAAATAATAGAACACAAAAGAGTGTGAAGATGCATATTTTCAAGAGCAGTATTTTCATTAAAACTAGTGAAAACTAGACCACCAAAGCAAAGCTTTTCTCCTAAAATCTAAACCTTTTAAGGATTTGAACTCCCTAAAATCTCTATCTCTATTGCTAAATATTAAACTACTCTTTTAAAATATTTTTTTATTTTTTCTGTGCAGACATCCCCATGTACACAGAGTGTCTGTTTATCTAACTGTATGTCTATCTATATGCATATGTATGTATATAGTAGCCTGTTTAGTTCCAAAAATGCAGTTACAGGTAATTTAATGTGAAAATGGGGAAAAAAAACCTGATCTACTTATCCAAATTGGTAGTGATTTTTATTGTCACAATTGTATGGTAGGATGAAAAAGTCCATTTAGGGCTAGGGAAAGGAAAGAAAATCCAATTTCTAAAAGCCATGATGAATTAAACTATATTGCAACATCTGTATAAGGTAAGGTAGCACCTGGGTAGTACTTGTGAACATGACTCTGAGATATGCAGGAGATACAAAGATCCACAGACCCCAGCAGCACTACAGCAGGAGTAACAGAATGAACAGCTCCTGAAAAATGTCATCAATGTATTATGTATAAAATAGATCCCTACTACACTTCAGTGTCAGCCATGCATGACTTTCTGTTCCTCTGCTAGCCTTGCTTAGCACAGGGAAGGAAAGTTAATTTCCATTCATCCGGGTTTCTCTAAAAAGTAACATCTTTTTAAGTCATCTCCTAGGGAACTTCTGAAAAAAAATTCAAAACTAGATCATGGAGTCCTTGAGTTTATGAGTAAAAAATTTCCTGGGATAATACAATTTGGAAAAAACTGCACGTATCTTGGGAAAAATATATTGTCAGAAAGTTCTTAGCTGTTTTTCATGATTTAGCTGGCAGTCTTCATAATAAATACAGCATGAGGCATCTGATAGGGAAAGTCATAATATAGCCTCAGCAATTTAGCTTTAAAAGCTTAAGATGTCACTACACTCCTCAGCTGAAAGCTACTGTCCTGACAGTTGTGACCCCAAAATAAACACTGTGACCACTTCAAATCCATTTCAGTGTAGTATCACAGGATTATCTTAAATCACTGCTGAGTGTCATTTTATATTATTAGGTTTTCGTTTATATATCAGCTGATAAATATTTTATCATGGAGAATTATCTTTATTACAGGTAGATAGTGATGAATTCCTAAAGTTCTTTGTTAATTTATTTTCTAATTGAAGTATTACAATGAATGCTTTGTCTTATCTGCAGATGTATTCAGGAGATATTTAGTAAGTTCTCTCCATAGTTGGTTGGGAGAGAAAGTCCCACAATGGATTTGGCATGATTGATACCCATTAAAGTGTTTACCATTTTTGGCTGTTTTACAAAGTAAAAACCCTATGCTTCAAAATGTTATTGATATTTTAACTTTATTATTAAACTAACACACTGTTGTCTTTTCTTCAGCCATGCACTATGACAGTATTGTATAATAATAAGCCATATGATTCTGTGGAATTATAATGTTCTCTGTTCTATGATTTTTTGGTGCTATACTAAACTCTCTGGTCTAATTGAATTACCTCATTATAGAGATAAATCAAACAGTCAAGTTCTGCTGATTTGAAATAAGTCAGGTTAGATATTTGTGAAATCGTTCCGGTTTTAAAATCTATATGCCTCTCATGATGTCTGTCCATTTTGTGCATTGATAAGAATGAGTAAGCAGAATGATTTGTGTCACATACATTGCTGGTTTTATTATTTTATCAGATTTATATAATCTTGCCCGTGTAGGTTCATTAAAAATGATGTTGTTCCTGTATGGAGCTCTGTAGAAGCAGCAGAAGCTGACCTGCGGGGCTCTGTGCCATTTGTGATGAGCATTATATCAAAATTCATTTGAAATGCTGTCACAGATGCAGGAAACAAAAAAAGGGCATTATGTAACATATGATTTCTACATCTTGGAGCAAAGAATATTAGGAAACCTGTCTAAGGTAGGTATTTCTGTGAGTGTATGGTGATTGAGAGCGCAGTCAGTCTGTCTGTCTGACAGGTTAGCTGTATTTTTTCTAAATTATTTCAACAACTAAGTTATTATTAATATGCAAAATATGTACAGAAAAGGAAAAACTTGGCAGAAATCTTTAATTTCTCTTTAGCACTGACTATATCAAGGCGCTGTGAGCATATCAAGCAACCATAGGTTTCTGCATTGAAACAAAAGTACTCTGGGGTCATTTTAAACAACTGTGATCCATCATACTTCTACTTCATGAAAAGATAACAGTTCTGTTGGTACTTTTTGGCCTCAAGAGTTGCCTAATGATCTGTCAACACTTCTGCTAAGTTACCTGCAAAAATGGGGTTTGAGTAGCTCTGTTCCGCTGTGGACAGAACTGGTACACACACAAGCTGTTAAGCTGGCCCTGCCTTTGAGACTGCTGACCTGACACCAGGAAAGGCAAGTGATCAGGCAGGAGATGCACAAGCTGCACAATGAAAAATTTAATAACTTGTAAATGGTGCAAGAAGGAAAGAGGGGTTTGGAAGAGAACAAAGAAGGCAGATAACATTAGCTTTCAAACAAACATTTTACCTTACTAAAATTACTATCTCTACTTCCAGATTGATCAGGAAAAGCATCTACTGTTTTCAGAATGCTGTATTTGATCCTAAACTCATAGAAATAAATTTAATATAGAAGTATTTCTTTATCACAACTGTAAAATAATGCACAATCTTAATACAAACCTCCCTATCATTAATGTTCAAGAAGTGTTTAAAGTGTCCATTAGTATTACCATTTCAGAAAATCAAGCCACTTCCTTGATTTACTTGAATAACTAAACATGGTTTGATAGTGTCTACTCTCAGGCAACCAGGTATAAAAAATAATCTTTTTTTCATAATTCTTATGATAAACAGATATATGAAAAATTGCTCAAAAATCACAGAGTGAAAAAATGTTATGCAGAGAAACAGTTTTAAAAATTACAAATGCAATTTATAAATGAAGAAAATTGAATACTTCTGCATTAATATATCTGCAATAGATATTTAAATTCCATAGTCATCACATTCAAACAAATCTGTAGACAACTACTGAACTATGCTGATTTAATTTTCTATATTTTTATTTTCATATGGTTTCTCTACATCTAAAAATTCATTTTGTCCTTCTACATTTTAGAAATGACAATGCTTTTATACCTGCTTTTCCTTCCCTTAAGAGTGATACGCAATTTACATTTAGTGGCAACTTACATGTGACACATGTCATCCAAGAATGGTTTATTGTAAAGAATGGTATAAGTGGTTACAGTAAAGAATGGAATGCAATAGTACCAAAAAAAGTAATATATATATATATATTGTTAATTACTGTTAATTACTATTACTAAATACTGTTAATTATATTTTATTCATCCTTTGAAAGTTTCAAAAATAACTTCTAAAATTTTATAAGCATCTAATTATTTTTTGTGCAGGTGGTTGTGTTTCTTTCTTTGCTTTGTTTTTTGTTTTCCTGGCAATTATCACTAAAAATATTTTTTTGTACACTGATTTGTCCATATTTATTCATGGGCTAAAGTTATGCAAAAAATCTTCATAGTTGTATATGGCAAATATTTTAGGATGCTTATGCTTATGAAATTCAAATGAACAAATAGAGTACTTGCCTAGGACACTTATCACAATGCAAATTAAAAAAACTAAATATTTTCCACAAAGTAATTAATTCCTTAGTGATCACTATAAAATTAAAGTATGCCATATTAGTAAACATGTGTAAATAATGAATATCTTTAAAATTTGGTTATGTGATGGAAAATATGTATGGATTTAGTGTCACTTTGATGAGACCAGTATAAACTGCAGATAAAATACACAGAAAACAGACAAAAAGCATACTGCTCAGGTGCCCAAGTGATTCAAAAGGTAATTTATTGATCAACAATATTAATTACTCTGAGAATCTGCTTCTGTGGTAGGTAGTATACTTTACACACACAAAATACATGTACAGTCTTTCTAGTCATCCTTTTATTCTCTGATAGAATAACATTCTGTCTCTACCATTTAAGGACCTCATTCATTTTTCATTGAAATGATGGGAGTCTTCAGACTGAGGGCATTATATTCTTCAACAGTTCAACCTTTATGTAAAGACAGGTTTGGTTTGGGAGTCAGTTAAGTTCTGTACATTACACACACATAATCTGTACATATGTATAGTAGACCTGATAGTACACATACTGTAAACATTGGAAAGACTGTTACTAATGCCAATGGCTTTTGATGTAGCAATTTAAGTATATTGTATCAGAACACGTACTAAATTCAGATATTCCAAATCCTGATGTTTCTTATACCTGAAAAATTCTTTGCATACACCCCCATGCACTGCATAGGGGCACAGACTCGTGTTACGCCTTTGCCTCCATTGTATACCTGCAATAAAGTTTATGCGTGGTCTTGAGAAGATTGGCAGTGAAACTTAGCATTTGTTACTTTGTCAGTATAGGGAGGCACACTCCTCACTGTCAGCAGCAGAAGCCCACTCTCACACATCTAGTATGTCTGTCTAACTACACAGAATAAATGGTGAGAATGAAATCTATCAGAAGACATTTCTACCTGAAGTCACAGAAAGGTACTTTCTCCTACTTGTATAATGCCACCTAACATATTGAAGAGAAGATATTGTACATAGCAAAAATTTGAGCTAAACTACGAATCCTTTTTTTTTATTCTTGGAAGTGCCAGGCAAAACTTCAAATCCCTCCACTTCAAAATGTTGCACAAATTTTTTTGTTTCCTGACATTAAGGGAAATATTTAGCAAAATCTTCACAAATGTCTTGGAAAAACCAGTGTTTATGATTGAACACTTAAAGTGTTCCTTAATGACATATCCATACATCCTTCCAGGATTTTAATGACATCTATTTGTGTATTGTGTTAATGCCTTGGGTAAAGAAGGGAAAAATCCAGCAATAATAATAAAATAATTTGATATCATTACAGAACCTGAGAAGTTAGACAGAAAATATTATTTAAGAATATGGTCTTTCTCTAGAAATAAGACATAATCAATCTCTATCATTAGCGTTGTTTTGCAGTCCTTTGAAACTGACAAAGGAGCTGTCCAGTCCTGGCTCTGCCATAAGTTGACCATTGTAACAGGTGAAGTTATTGCAGTGGAAGCCAATTAAGAGTAAAACAATTTCTGCAGTGGTAAATTGCAATGAGATGACTTGGACACATGCTTCTTTTCTCCTACTACAGAAGTTCTTTTGAGACTTGTTAAAATCTTCTCTTTTCCGAGTTTAAGTGCAAGACTTATGGTTCTGCACAGAAACAGAAAGACAGGTGTCCTCAGTAGACCACTTTGTTCTCCTCAAACTCATAACAATATGAGAGCCTTGGGCACTTTATGGCTTCTCTCTACTCTTTGTTCTTATTTTTAAAAAAAGAGCATGAATGTACTTCTATGTACATCTCACTGAGCTTATTATGTACACACAACATATATTAACATGACTGCAAATCTATTTATGCTGAACATATAAAAACTTTTGTCTTTTTTTAAAAAATAATGTATGTCTTTTTGAATAAATCCTACCTTTTCTTCCTTTGTCTCTCCAGCTGTGAATTTTCATCACATAATCCTAAAATCTTTGGTGTGACTGGGATTAAGGACATATTCTGTTTAAGTATTTGTATCCTATGAATAATGCAGTCACCCAAAATCAAGTATTTAAAAGGTCTTCACTCTTTGCGTATATTAATTTATATTTTCAGCATCAAATGACACCTGTATGTGTCTAAAATACCCCTAAATGCATTATTTTCGATTAATAACTCCCTATCCCCAATACTAACCAAAGTCTATTGTATTTGCCTCTTTAATGATAACTCAAATTTAGGTAACTTCATATTAAAAATAGCCTTATTTCCATTTGTAAAAAAAGATTCTGGGCAAGGACATCTAATGGAGGATCCCTCATCTTTCTATAAGGAGCTGAAAACGCATGAATGTGTATCCTCATGTCAAGAATCCAGGTAGAGAAGATGATGAAATAACTTTTGCCTTAAATATCTTGAGTTAGGTCTCTCAGGATGGGATTTACCTTTCAAACTACACAAATGTAGATATTATTATGTAGATGACTATGGACTGAATAGATATTTTCCAGTCAGCACACATCTAGGTATGTAACAGCCACCCACCATCAAGCACCACTCAAAGTCCTTTGGCATGCTGGAGGCACCTGCAGAGCTGTTTCAGACCTACCTAGGTGTGGGCTACTGAGTGCTTCTGTCTCTTAAACAGGAAAGAGAGGCTGCTCTTTTCTGTGTCATGGGGGCAGTCATGCTTTGACTAGAACATATTTTACCTTTTTCTTTGCCAAACCCATTATGCAATCCAGAAGAAAATATGTCTGTTTTAGTATCACTAAGATGATTATGGCTAGAAATTAGAACAAACTTGGAGGAGCTAAGATAAAAAAAAAAAAGAAAAAACTAAGAGAATATAAGGAATAGAGGATGCTAAAGGTGAAATTAGAAAAGAAGTGGAGACATAAGTGAGAATTACATAATTCCTTCAAATTAATTGAGCAACACTTTTACATAAAATAATTATTTTTGTGTAGATTCCCAATTTAAAAAAAAGGTCAATGTTTCAAAAACACTTTCATTTCTGAACCCTATATAATTGCTAATTTTATCAATGCTTTCCTCAAAATTTGACTTTTCTCTGGAACAAAAATTCATTCTCTTGAGGGTACTATTTAATCTCATTTTTTCTACTTTATCAGAACTTCACAGTTTTATATGCATTTACTCACCAAAATTAAGTTCTGCTAGTCTATTAGCTCCATTGTACAAGAAAAAAATTAAATGCCATACAAATAAAATCTAATATTTCACAAACTGTGGTTTTACTCCTCACTGAGCCTATCTTGCCTTTTAGTGCATATATACACTTCTCCACCTGAGTAAGTAGAATGCCCTAGGTTTGCAGAAAAACACCTATGAAATTTCACAGTCCTTTCCTTCTAAATGCCACAAATGACCATCACTCAAATTGAATCAAAGTTGATATATTTTCCTATATTACAAATTATATTTACAGATAAGTACATTAAAAGTTGGAAACAGCAGAGCATTTTCACTGTCCTGGAAAATGCATCAGCTGCTGAAAGCTAGAAGTTTCATTTTGATGGTCTATCTAAAAATATGGATTAAAAATTTATGGGAGAATATGAAACCAAGTCCTGGCAAAAAAACAAACAACTAAGCATATAAAGGACTCATCAAATTATAAAATCACTCTGAAAAGGACTACGGTACAGGTGAAAAGGGAAATTGATTTTTTTTCAGTAGACAAAACTATTGTTATTATTAGGGAAAACAAAACCCCCATAGTTAATCTTCTTGAATTTTTGGAACTTGGCTGCATGGAAAAAAATTATCAAGCTCCAGCTAGCTGGTCAAACATTGACTTTTCAGCAGCTACCAATATTTATGCAAAATATTTCAAGTTTATCCTGTGAACAAAATAGGAAAATTACTTTTACCAATGGTGTGGGCAGTAGAAGAGCAAATGATAATATCTGAAAGATTTTAAGCTACGGATGACACATTTACAGCAAGCCTGTAAACTGGTCATATTAGTTGTGTCAAATTAAACCTTTTCATGCTTAAGTAACAGATAGTAGTCACAGAGAATTACAAAAAGTTTGAGTTTAATCAAAAAAATGTTCAGTCCTTGAAAAAAGTTTCTCATATTCTTCTTGTGCGGCAATAAATTAGTATGTGAATTGCTATTTAAGTATCATCCCAGCAGAGATAGTCTTTGACTAAAGAAACAAAAAGATGTGTTCAATTACTTACTAAATAATATGAATATAGATATAAACAAAAATATTTTAAAAATAATATAATGTGACATATTTTTCAGATAGAAAAAGATTTGATTACTATAAGAACATACTGCACTGCTTTTCCTAGCTATTAGCATGTTTGCAGAAGTACCATCTGTACTCATCTGTAAGTTTTCCAAGCTTTGCCAGCCTGGAAAGAGGAGCCATGGTTCCAACCACGGAACCTTTGAAAGAGCAATGTCTAGTTGGCAAAGTCAGTGTCTGCTCATTTCTACTCATAATCACAACAACATATATTTATTTACTTTTCTTAAAACAATAATTTATTTAACATTTTTGGCCTATATAATTATCTGCTTAACTTCAATTCAGCTAACTACCTGATAAAAAAGCAGGATTCCAACATATATAAATAAGGAAACTTATAAAAAAATAAGCCCACTCAAGTAATAAATATTAGTCCAATACCTTCCTTTGTTAATTTCAGTAAACTTTCAGTTGTATGATCGTGAAGAAAGTGCCAGAAGGACAGGGCTACCTTTGACCTACTTTTCAACTTAACTAGCCATTAAAATACCAAGAAAACACACTTGCTGTTCTTGACAGCCTTTCCTGCCAACCAAAAAAATGATTGCCTGTATCAATCAAGAGTTCATAGCTGTGAGTTTCTTCTTATTTCCTCAGTTGTAAAAGCACTCAAATAAAGCACTTGCCTTTAAAATAAGCCCTCATAGATGTAAGTTTTTAGTTGTGCTGAGGGATTAAAAGCCATGTTCTGCCTGCATGACATTTATTGCAAGATCAAGGTATTAACTTGTAGATAAGTGTAGGAGAATGCACATGAGCATGCTGAGTCCCTGTGCTAAAAACTCCTGAAATGCTCTTCCACTGAGAATGTGAAACATATTTTATTTTTTATTAAGATAATAAAAAGGATTAGTCACATTACAGATTAATTGCCAGCACAATTTATAATCCGTATTATAAAATGAAGCTCTTCGGTTAGCTGAATTCAGAAATTCATCTGAAAATGTAATCTTCCCTTATGTTTGCAGGTCTGTAAAATAAAAATTAATGCTTTTCTGTGTTAAAAAATTTGCTTGGCAGTGAGACATATACCATGGTTTCGCCTGGAGAAATTATTTCTGGGGCAGACATTTTGAACTGAAGTGAAAAATCTGGCTGCATATATGAGACAAAAAAACTATCATTATTTTGTGAATATTTTGGAAAATACATTCAATGTTGAATATCCATGTTGATGAACTTTTCCTGCCTGGAGAATTATCACACTTTAATTTTTTTAAAATATTTTACTTTTTCATTTATGCAAACTACAAAATAATATAAATGCATCCAATAAAAAAATAAAATACATTCTTTTTTCTAACTTCTTTTGCTTATTCAACACTAGATTGGCACTTTGGAAGAACTGGTTTCAATAGCTACAATTATAAATGTGATTTTTTTTTTTTGACATAGCATCATTCTACCCCTTTAGTGTTCAAGCACTGCCAACATCCCTCTCAAGAACCTCTATGGAATTCTAGAACACACCAGCACATTGCATTGAGTAATGTCCAGTGAACAGCACAGACTAGCCCTCTGCACCAAGTGATGTCCAACAGGAAAGGATCGGTAGATGGACAGACAGACACCATTTCTGTAAACTCTCAGTCTTCTGGACTGAGTTCATGCTGTGGAATATTTACTCCATCTGAATTGATGTTGAATTGCTAAAAACCATTCACATCCATCTCTATGAATATATCCTGGTTTATTGTGACACAAATCTTGCTGATTTTGTAAAAGCTCTTCCAAAACTCTATTACCTTGTTTTCATTCTCAGACTAAAACATATAATCAAGAAAGAATTCACTAGATGAAATGAAATTTTTCTTTGAAAAAGCTAAACAACAAATTTTAATGCTTTTAAAAAAATATTTTTCTTATGATGTAAAAGTATACTAATTTTCTGTATAAGCATCTAGCTGTCTTGTGTTCTGATGGCTGGTTTTTGTGGTTCAATAAAACATGTTAAAACCAGAATGCTTACATAATTTTTTATAATTTTCCCTATTTTTATTTCTAGTACTTTATAATAATCACTCACTTATTTTGTTCTTGATTAATGAATAAACTAATTAATATTAAAATATTAAGTCCTGAGTTGGAATCCTAGAGCATAGGGTCATAAAATAGAATATTTTGTGTTGGAAGGGAGTTTTAAAGATCACAGCTTCAGCTGCCTTACCATGACCCGGGTTGTCTTTCATGAGGTTCACATTTTTCAAGGTTTCTGTGGATGGCAAGCCTTCCTTCAAGCCTGTGAACTGCACCAGTCAGCTTGACGTCATCTGCAAATTTGTTGAGAGCTCATTCAATCCCACTGTCCACATTATTGCTGAAGACAATAAATTGTATTGGTCCCAGTGTGGACCCTTCAAGGACACAGCTTGATTTTGCCCTTGGACACTGAGCCATTGACTGTAACTCTTTGGACATGGCCATCCAGCCAATTCCTTATCCATCTAACAGTCCATCTGTCAAGCCCACACCTCTGCATTTAGTGACAAGGATTTTATGGAGAATGGCACCAAAGGCTTTACAGAAGTCCAGACAGAATGACAAGAGTAGCACTTTCCCTGTCCACTGATGCAGTCATTCCACCATAGAAGGCTAATCGCTTCGTCAAGCAGAATTTTCCTTTTCTCTAATCATCTCCTTGTTTCCCATGTGTTTCTACGTACCTTCCAGGAGTTTGTGCTTTGTGATTTTGGCAGGCACAGAAATGAGATCAACTGATCAGGTCCTCTTTGGTGCACTTTTTAAAAATGGGAGCAATGTGGCTTGGCAACTGCATGAGCCAGTTCCCTCAGCATCCACCTGAGGGATGCACCTCATCAGGTCCCGTGGATCTGTGTATATAAATATATTCTTCAGGTTGTCTCAAACTGGACCTTCTTCTACCATGGCAGATACCATTTTCCCTCAGTCTGGATCTTGATGTTCAGGGACTTGGGACAGGTGTTTTGAACAAACTGATAATAATGTCAGTGTCCTTTTCATTCAAGTGCATTTACATAGGGGTCAGTGACATTTTAGGTGTCCTAGGACATGATCTCTGGTCTCCATCTTTTTCTCAAGAATGATAAAAAGTTCTCTTCAGACCTGTGCACATCTGCCATCCCTATGTACATTTCTCAGTTATTCTAAAATATCTTAAATAGTGCTAGGCACATACATTAGGGTCCTCATTTAGTTGCTTTATTTCACAATTCTGACATGAAAAAACATTTCTTAGCTGAATAGCTATTCAGTTCCCAAAATAAGAAGAAGCAACTTAGTTTCTGAAGAACACACCCTTCTCACCAGTCAGAATATGCATAACTATCAGCTCTAATTCAAAACAAATGCTCTAGATATTATTTTAATATAATTCAACTCTAGGAATTAACTAAGAGCAGAATCTATTGGTTAAAGATTTGCCCATCATTACTGCATTTCTTGCACTGAATGTGTGGAATTTTTGATTATGCAATGAATAACAGACTATGGTATTACCATGGCCAAGCAACCAGAGTATTAACTTTGATTAGACCTCTTTTATACTGATTTTCCCATTAATGCAAAATACCATACATATGCATAAGTCAATTCTACTATTAGTGAGTCTCACACTCCCTGATTTGAATGCCAATTTACAGAACTGTACATCAAAGTAAAATCAGATTACCATATTTTATGTGTGGGTGGGTGTGCAATACACTAAAGGCATGTTAAACAACATTCTTATGTAAAGATCAGTAGGAAGAAAGTGATTGTGGAAGAAGTTAAATCCTGCTCCAATTGTCTGGCAATTTAAAAAGTATTAACCTTAAATTTTTTAAACTTTAATGCTATGCCATTTGTTTACCTTTCTCCATTCTCTTACTGATCTCATTACTGCCTTTGAGTTGAAACTCTGTATTTACTTGATATGATTTTCTATTATATATATGTACCAAAGTGACATTGCTTTTGAATTAGCCTTGCCTATGCATGTGGTCTGAAAATTCAGACTCTGCTCAAACTTGGAACACAAAATTAAAATTTCCATTTTGTAATGCAACTTGTGGGTTGGGCACTAATGTATTAATATTATCCTAATGCCTGTTGAACCAACAAGATAAAAATGTTCCTCCATATTTTTGAAGACTCATCTATGTGTTGCCATTGGTTTCCCACGTGACTACTTCAAAATACTGGGAAAAGGTAGAAATGTAACATATGGTTTAAAAACTGCATCAGGATCTACCCAGTTTTCAATTAGCTTATTCCACAAATTATATGACAATAAGGTTTCAATTATATAAAGTTTCAAAATTGAAATTTTACTTTGATAGAGATGGATAAATAAGAGAAAAATTAATAAATTGAAATTGTTCTGCCATTCTATAGGGCAATTCAATGAAAATTTTAGTAACACAGTGAATCTGATGAGATAATGTTATGATAAATATAATAGTCATGTGCAATATCTAGTCTAAAGTATTATATTAACATGAAAAATAATTAAAACTTGCTTACAGAACTATGTTCATATGCATAATTTACCACGAATCAGAATCAATTAGGGATAAAAACTTGAGCTGTTTTTGTTTGCTACACACAGATGCCTAATGTGGTGAAAAATCCAGCATGAAATTCCTCATTTTGCTTCTCCCTTCTCAGACATTTCTTCAAATGAAAATTTCATTTCAATGCAGACTTTTGGGGAGTTGATTTTTTTCAAATCATTATCTATAAATTATGTATAGTGGTTATGTTGTACAGCCTTATTCATGAGAGACAGAAGGCAAATGACAATACTGACTTTATTTAAAACAATCACTAGCATTTCTAAAGCTAAATAACTTAAGCCCATTCATTCTCATTTGAACTCTGATTCTTGCAATCTTTTAAATCTGACAGATGATAACAGGGCATATAGTCAATTACTATAAATTCAAAGATATTTCTAATGACTTTGACTTAAAAATGTGCTTAACAATTTGTTTCTGAATCATGCAAAGGAACTTTCTTATTAGTTTTGACTCTAAACAATTTGTTCTTAAGTCTGTTGAGATCTCTACTAATCCTTCTTATTACTTCAATATTAGTTTCAGAAGCAATTTTCAACCTTTTCTTCAGTATGGAATTTGGGGTAATAATATGCAATTTTGTGCAATAAATACTACGAGGAATAGTAGCAATAAAGGAGCAAAAGAATGGTCTCATTATCAGCCATCCTCATGATTTCTTTAGAATTAACGTGGCATTTCTGTATATATGAGCTCTTCCTAAGACAGGAAGCTACTTCCAGGTATTTTCAAATATTAATTTGTGCTTTTAATATCTCAGAGATATTAAGAGCTAAAACTTCTATATTATTCCCCCTTCCCACCCTGCCTCCTTCTCCACCAAGACTAATCCAGAGCAAGGATGTTTGTGCTCAATAGGGCCATTTCTTGATGGAGACAGACTCCTTGAAGAGAGGAAAGATTCCCTGGGGGTCTGAGAACTCAGATGGCTATGAGGCTGGTATTTTCCAGAATTCCATGGAAATTCCAAGGGGTAAGAAAGAGATTTCAGACACCTGAATCCTCTTGTCTCCTTTCAGGTAGGTCATTGACACTGCTATTTTACAGCAAAGGAATAGATGGTCCAAGCCAAAGACTCAAAGTGTGGAATTAATTTGAGGAAATGCAGCTGTTTATGGTCGTAGTCATATATTTAGACTAGGTGCCCTAGATTCCTGTTAGAGTGAATGGAAAGAAATAAAACTTTTAAAACATGCTTTATCTCTTTCTAAATATGGATAAGGCTTATTTAGAGATTCAAAATTGCAAACATAGGTGTCCAAATGTGAACTAAGGATCTAGGTTCCATATACAGTCGATGAAAAACTTTATCTTGGCCAAAGCATAAACAGCAGGTTTGAGATGTCCTAGACGTATATATGTCAATATATCAGACAACCAGGATACTTATGGAGTTAACAGATATCAACTAGCACCTGTACAAGAACTGTAAGTTTCTCAAATGGCAGCTAGAGGCCCTGCTGGATATCGCAAAGAACCCAAAATAATACCACATTTAAAAGTAGAGTTTTGTGTTAAGTTCTGTTTAAACTGATCTGAGACTCTCTATTTTCTATTCTCTATTTTCTCTATTCTATATAATGGCAGTTCCTTTGATGACTGTAGTAAGAGTTTAGACACAGAAGTTTACACCCATCTCACATTATTTAGTTGGCCAAATTTGGTGTCTATGTCTACAGCTGAAATGCTCTTTGCTTCCCAAAATGTTGCATGAACCTGAACAGTTCCCATTTCTCCCCACTGACTGTATGGAAAGACAAAGGTGATTTGCTCAGCAGGAGAACTCTTCACCACAGCTGGGAAAATTCCAGCAGAAGGAATACACTGAAATTCATCTTCAAAACTGAATTAATAAAAAAACTTAATAGGCATATCTATTTATCTGATTAATATAACCCCTGTTTTCAGAAAGTTAGAACTTTTGTCAGAACCCATTCGTCATAGTGAGGGAAGGGAGAAGAAAAAAAGAGTTAGTATCTGGTTTCTTGACCTCTGTCTCAATACTGTCAATTTGGCTTGTCAATTAGTGTCAATTGTGGTTGTATTGATCTGTGTGTTTTATGGATTCTAACTAGAACTAGACTCATTCTACAAACTCAGATACTACAGCAAAGTCCTTGGTGTCTAATTTTCAGTCACAACTAAATTAACAGGTCTACTTTTCTAAGAAGGAATTGGATTTAATTATTTTCATCTTTCTCCCTGTTCACTGATTTTTTTGGGCTGACATTAGTAAAACAGAAAAACATTACATGTTTACTTCAGACAATAGTGCATATGTTTTTATTTTATTTCATAATTAATGTACCATGATATATTGAAAATAAATTGGCTGATATTCTTTGGTTTTTTCTTATCTATTTCTATGATACTAAATTGAGGATGTCCTCCTGAAACCAGTAGAGAAACACTCTTGGGAAGCAGGAAAAAAAAAGCCTCATTTTTATTGTTGCTATTGTTGTTATTAGGATATTATCCTACCTTTTGATTTGAAGTAATGTAAGATCAATTATTAAAATGGTGTAAAATTTTAAAAGCTATTCTATAGATTTGTCTGTGTCCCAATACAGCAGCAAACATTATTAAAAATAATCAATTGTTTGTATTATCTATAATATTCTGGTTTTCTTTTAATAAAATATGATTTGACAGCAGAAAAAATATTTGAAGGATACTCTTTGGCTGCCTTCTTTAATATGTGTGTTCTTATTTTTAATTGAAAGTTCCATCCTCAGAATGTTATTCACAAGTGTGAGATTCATCACACTTATCTCTAGCAATATAAAAGTCAAATAGCTTAGCTGTGATTTAACTCACCCAACCTTAGAAGCTGCAATTCAGTTACAGACTGATGTGTAAATTCATGTGCTCGCAATACAGCTGTTACATTTCAGCTGGGGAACACTTAAAAGGCTTTAACATAATCATCTGTAACACTTAAGGTATGCTAAAGTGTCTTGCCTGAATTCCAGCTGCCAGTTCAGAATAGAAGATGTATTAACCATGGACAGATACCTCAGGTATCCCAGGATGCCTTGAATTCCACCTAAGCATGCACACCTCAAATGATGTTGAAACCCTTTTTAGAATCCAGTCCCAAACATCTGCCTTGAGTTCAAAGAGGACATGATTGTGTACGAATTGCTGTTGGTCATAACTGCAGCAATTTAAATTAAGACAACAAACCATTCCTCTAGTCTGACACAGAGTATTAGTACACTTGGCAAGAAAAAAAAAGAAAAAAAAGAAAAAAAGAAAAAAGGAAAAAATATTTTTAAAATTTATTTCATTACATAAAATTTCTCATTGCTGTATTCTAGTCTACTTGTCCAATGTCAGTCAGAGGAAAAGGCAGGGAGATCGAAAGTTTTTCTAGAGATACAACAGAATTTCTGAGAGAGAATTGCATAATCAACTGCAGAAAGAAGAAAGGAAAACAACAACAAAAACACCAACAAAAACAACAACAAAGCCTACAATTTTTAAGCCCATCTATGAATCTCTGGCCCAAACACTGAGACCACAGGAGATACACTGTGGATATTCACACTTCTAAATGAGCAAGAAACAGAATTAAATCATAGGCTCAACATCCAAGTACAAGTTGGCTCATGTTCACATTGCCAAGGGCTTGTCCCTTCTGTAACAGTTTTGCCTTGGACTGAGCTGGTTGAGAGCTATGAAAAAGAGCTAAGTTATGAAAGAGTAGCTATTCAGTAGGAATTCTCCATCATGGATTATCTATTACGGATTATAGCTCCAGTGTTTGACTTTACTCACATTCTGCTTTTGTTAGTTTAGCATAATAAAGGGTCCTGCTCCTGTCAAACAGTTATGGGGCACTCAGTCTGATGCAAAAGGACCTATGTCACACTCATATTTTCTAAATTTTCTTCTTCTTTTACTACTGTATGAAAATTTGATCCTGCATTGATTCCGCATAAATCCAGACATAAGAGGGATTTGTAACAGCCTTTTTTCTCCCTACAAGAGCAATTTTTCTTATTTTGGTAAATTCGGACATAGGGAAAAATAGTATTATTCAATTAAAACTACAGAAACTTACAGTGAATGAGATTTTGTCTACAAAAAATAGATGTTCTAATGACACATATATTTTGATAATTTCCATGTACTTTCTGTACCATATTAGATGTGATTATGGTTCCATTAATACTAGTAGTATCAACCTTACTTAAAGTTAGCATTCTTTATTCAATGTTTTTCCCCGAAAATTTTGCTTTGTATTGAGAAATGTATTGCTTTCGCAAAACAATCTATAGAAATGAGATCCATGTAAATCAACCAGATCACATTATCTGACCAGAATTCTGCTAATGATGCAACATTTCTAATTAGAACTGATCCTTTAAAATACATAGCATATTTCTAAACCTCATTAATAAATATTTTCTTCACTTTTGTTCCATTCCTAATTCATCCATGTAACATAATGGACATGCTCAGGTACAGTGAGAATGTAGCTAAGAATCCTTGAATTTATTATTCAGATTGGAATTTATGAATGCTATTAATTTGTTCAAAGGAAAAATGGGCTTAATTTAATATACGTGTCTGCAGCTGAGCTAATAAGTTTGGGCAGACAGCAATTCATGGATCTGTAATAAGAACAACTCCTTTCTTAGCTTAATTTTAATATTGCCTTATTACCAAATCAACAGTCTAATCATTGCTCTAAATATACATTCTGATTTATGTAGTTGCAGAGGAGTATTGTCTTACACTAAAATTTTAGTTAGTTATGATCATCTTTCATTAATAGCAGCACAGCCATAGAAAGACCTTTCAAAAATGAGCATGATTCTTTTTCCCATGTGTGCTCTTAGCCAATGTCAATAACATCTTTCACTCTGTTGTTCAGACCAGCAGTTCTTCTCTCTGAAAAATTTCAGCAAATCTGCAGGGCCTAACATTGTATTTAGTGCTTTCTTTTTGTTCATTCTTATTCTGACATGTTTTGTTTCTGCATCATGTTCTTACATTAAAATATATATATATCTAAATTAAAACATAAAAAAATAAAAGGTAGAGAGGAAACAAACAAACAAACAAAGCCCCAAACCAGAAAACCCTTAAATGCAAAAGGTATCTTCGTTATTTTTACTACTATTAATATTACTATTCCCTGCCACACATATCATTGGGCAGAACACTATTTCTGGTAGGGATCTAAGGTTATTGCAACAGTGAAAATGTACCCCAAAATTTAGAAAATTGTTTCTATCTTGGCAGTCTAGACATATCTATTGACCTTGCTTTCTGAGGAATGCTTCCAGCCAAGGATAAGAATTTCATACCTACACTTTTTTTCAACTACCATGATCTTCACCACCCCATTTGTCAATATTTCCTTAATAAGCTAGCTAAGATAGAGACAACTTCACAGTAAAGACACCTCAAAAAACAACCTTTACAAACAAGCTACCTCCTTTTGAAACATTTGCTTCCCAAATTACAACAGTGAAAAAAATAATCCCATACTTTTTTGTATTTTCATTCTCCCATTTTGTGCCCAAGCTATGTTTTGTCATTTCTGTCTAGAAGTCCTTATTGCTTGCAAAGTGCCCAGTACACAATGCTGCCAACCTTGTTGTGCCATATTTATCCTGGGCAATTGAGTAATAGTCTCTAGGGTCTAGCTACATATTCTACATCCTGCACTTAAAACTTTCCTACCATCTGTCTGCCCTTAAAGATCTCTCATGTGAATAAGTCGTTGCTGTGTGTCCATAATTAAATTATATTTTTCCCTTTTCAAGCCTCCTGTGACAATCCACTTAACAGTTTTGCATTCTATTTTCATAAACCAGACTTTCTTTTTTTTTTTTCTGAAACACTTTCCACTGCATTTTCTCATCCATTTGTAGCATTTATCTTTCATTGTGATGAGCTTAATGACTTCAATAATGACTATAACCCTGGAGTACTGTATTCCTCATTTGTATTTCAAGCTTGACCGAAGAACCTGTTATTTATTATTATGGTATCAGCAATAACTGTCAGGATTTTTGTGTTGTTGTTGTTATACTTTTGCTTCCTGAGCCCTATATTACTTTAAGAGGTTACTATTATAGCTACTACGTACTATAACAATTTCTAATGGCATTGGCTAAAATAGATGTCCCATCCAAAAACAACTATTAGGATGCAATCCCAAAGTCAAAGAGCCAGTAATTTAGAAAGACAAAAATAAAATCCAAGGTAGAAAAATGGATGGAAAGAGTAGGAAGTACGCATATATCCCTCTCATGTTATTTAGTGATAACCTCTAAAAAATAATGGCCATCCTTTAAAAATTGTCATGTCTCAGCAAACCATGTCTGATATAATCTATTTAATGTAGTTTCAAGAGTTTGGTTCAATTCTCAAATGCATTTCATTACCTGCAGTACAGGTGTATGTAACTGAGCTACCTTTAGCTCATTGGGCTACTCCTCTGCATGTCTATAGACACGCAGTGCATTTGGGGTGTCTTAAAGTACCTTGCTGGCCCCCAGCTGATCATATGTCCTACAAGCCTTGAGTCTTTTCTGTCAGCACATCAGACACCAAGATGTTTCGAATTACCTATTTGAATCAAGTTATTTCAAATTACTTATGGGTACCAAGTGAGCCACTCCACTCGGCTCCCAGGGTAGATCAGGAATTCAATTCAGTTGTTCCCACACAGGTGTCTACTCCTATTTCAATGTATCCTAGAGTCCAGGTGCCAGTCCAGAAATATTCTGGTGTGCCCTAGTTAATTTTTTGTGTCTATTAGTCTCATGCACACACTTCAGATACTCCAGGACACCTCTTAGGGCACTACTGACTGTTAGGGCAACTCATTCAAGCCCATCAAACTAGGTGAGAAATATACCTCCTAATTCCAGGTCAGATAGTAATCCAGAAAATGAGTCATATTCCTAATTTTTTCCACCAGATTATACTGCTTCTTAATTTATTCATAGAATTCTATATTGTACCAGCCCGTTTTTATATTTGAATCCTCATTTAAAGGAAAAAGAACCGTTATCTTCACATTCTTTTGTTTTCTTCAAGCCACATTTTAATGTGTCCTGTTTGCTTAAATTCTACTTGCAAGAGATGCAGTTGATTCAGAAATGAAATAAAGTAACACAAACCAAATATGACAACCCATGGTTAGACATGCTTTGAGACCAAAGCTTGAGGGGTCTGTCTGAATGCTCATGACATCATCAAAAGTCATTAATAGCTAAGAGAATTTGTTCCAGTGGCTTAGCTGGAAAGTAGCTGAAGGGAATCAATCTGACTACCTAACAGAACAGGAGAAGTATTGAGGAATTCTGATGATACCAATGTTTCCATGGAGCCAGTGCTTTCTGCCCACGGCACTTTGTGCCACTTATACCAATAAATAATGGTAGTTTAAGCAGTCATTCACCTAGACTCAACTGAATGTATTCTACAATGGGCTTTTTCTGTCCATTCTTTGCGATGAATTTTCGATTTTAATCCTCAAGTGTATGCTGCAAGAAATTTATTCCTTCCAGGGGACTTTCTGTAACTTTGTCCTTCTCTCACATGACTGAAGAATGTATATAGGAAGTATTCACAAAAATTGATTCAGAAACTTTAACTAGTAAATGGAATCATTCAGCATGACAATATGTTCATTGACCTGGTAATTAATCTTGGAGAAGTAATACTGAGGTATCTCATTTATATTTCTTAACCCAAAAAGATACAATTATAAAAGTTTCTGAAACTCACAGATATTATGTTAAATATCATCTTCTGTTACAAATTAACCCATTGAGGTACTGTTGCTAAACATAATCATAATGAATGTAATTTAATATAATACATTTGCAACATTTTTTGTCCCCATTTCCTCCAGGGCCAATATTGCTCTGGGGAAAACGGAGTAAAATAAAATGATTCTTGTGATTTTCATTGGTGGCATCCATACTTCTAATACAGTTTCAACAGATTGATAATTTAAAAAAGATAACAGAAATATCTGCATGTTATTAGGACAACCATATCTTACTAACATAACCTATTAATTCTTCACCCTCTGACTTCTCAAATACAAAAAAAAAGGCATGTGTGCAGTAGTCAAATACTCTGAAGTCCTGCCCAATGCCTGGGAATTTCTGTTCCATAAATCACAAAAAGTCCCACAAATTTGGAGTGCACAAGCACATTGAATAATATTCAGCCACAGAAATTGTCCTGCTTCCCATCTTATTTGTATACATCTCTGGGAACTTTACTAATACAGGAGGATCTACCTAATGAGGTCCTTTAACATCTAAGAGTGCCCATTTTTGATTATGTGTGAATAAAAATGTAGCCAAAATCTCTCTGACTGATTCAAATAATTCAAAAAATTACAGAGTTTGGTACAGAACAAAACAACTGTCATGTAGATTCAAACTCCAAATATAAGAAAAAGTAAAGATGTTAAAGATCTGACTATATCTTGTGTATCATTTTCCAAGAGAGCCCCCAGATGAAGCCTTGGAGAAGGTTATGCAGAAAAGAAAAAGAGCAATTTAAAGGTCTTTCATTTAATCTCAAACAAATTCCTGCTGTCTTTTGCTGCTTAAGAAATCACTGACAAAAATACAATGGGAAAGAGTTTTTAACTTTACTTAGAGTCATTTTTCTTTGGGAATCTTTCATATTTGTGAGACCTAAAAATCATTTCATAGATAATGGAAGGTAGAAATTATTCTGTTGAGAAAGATGAGCATTTTTCAACCTCTTTCTGCCCTAATTTTCACCCAAATGAGTTTTGAAAAAATGTGAAATGTTCACTTTGTGTAGTTCACAGCTTTTCTACCTGAGTAAAGACTAGTACACAAAGCCTTTTCTTCTACATCAGATGACATCTGCCCCCACTCTTGCTAAAAAAACCCCAAAACTAAATTAAAAAAACACTAAGAAGAAAACTCAAAACTCTAACCGAACAGTAAACCCCCTCAAAGATTACATCACTTAGTTTGCAATCAGATCTGAAACTGTATTTTGAATGCAACTGCATTGAAGTTATAAAATAACCTGACACAGCCAATACATTTAGTAAAGCAACATAATAACACATTTTTATGCAGTTCCAACAGCACACGTTTTCTCAAAATGACACACATCACCTCGGGTATGAATTTAAAATTTTTTCAGGTTGCTTCTAGAATTCTGTTCACTCTTCTGCAATGGCATGCAGGAGGCTACCATGTATAAAGGCATGGATTTCTATGGCAACAGTTTAAATTCTAGCTATTCTTAGTTGAAGTGTTTGCAGAAACAAAAACAAACCACAAACAACCCTTTTTAACTAGCTAAATAATAAATCTCTTTCTTTCTGAAAGAACAGAAATGCCTTTGCTGTGATGATTAAGCAATAAGTAACTTAATGTGATATATACTACACTTGAAGTTACAAGATTCTTAAGTTAGCAGGGAAAAAACACCCATTATGACACAGCATGGACATCTTACAGGCTTCCAATGTTAAAATAATATCATGACAGTCATTCTCAGTGAATAAAGCATTTAGGTTTTGGTTATTGCTGTTAATGCAGTACAACTGAACATATGTAATATATTTGAACTCCACTCCTCTTCAAAACATTCTCAATAATCCCTTTGCTTTCTTTTACGCTTCTTTTTTGTTGAGTGTTTTGTTTGATAAAAATAATCATGGAAGTGTTACATGAGTAAATAAGATAAGCACTGTAATTCGAGGCCTGGTACTTATTACGTCATCTCAGAGAGTTGGGTGAGATATGTGTCTTAAGGGCAAGTGTCTGCAAGATGGAAGAAAGAATCCTGTGAATGTTAAATTCAGAAAATGACATAGAAAATTCCATTTTGTCATTTCCCCACAACCTAGAAACAGAGTGATAAATACATGTCTTCAACATTTCAATTGAATTGACATTTCTATACAGGTATGCCAGTGAACTGGCCTTTTTAGGAAGCTAAATGAGCAAATTTCCAACTTTATGCTACTTTTCAATGATGACAAATTAAAATTACATATTTAGCATTATATTCTCTGAAATGCATGCATGTCTGATCTCAGTCAGCGATTTGACGTTTTAATTTATTGTGCACTTTATCTTAACTTCCATTACAGTGCTTCTAATGTAATTATTATTATTCTTAGCATGGGATGTGTTCTCAATTTTCTCAGTTACTCAATTTCATCACTACAATATCACAAAGAAGGCAGCTAGACTTAGGGAGTCTTCTAAGGGTGCACTAGCTCATTTCCAAACAGGTTATTTTTGACTATTTCTAAGGTAAATTTGATGGCCTCCCAAGGACAGAATTACTGGCCCATATGTAAGTGCATTTGTTTTTTCTTCTCAAAATATTCAACAGTGGATTGCACAATGGCAAAGTAGTGCCTCTACTGTCATCACTTTGTCTTACACAGAGCATCCTGGCAGAACAATCTGTCTAATGAAGCAGCAAGGTGGAATAAAGAAGGGTCCTTGAAATAGGAATGGTTTGTGTAGTTAAGCAGGCCATGCCATTTTCAGAGCTCCACAACCAAACTTCAAGGTATTTTCTAGGAGACTGCAGATTTTTCCACAGTGATAAAGGATTCTGGAGGAATGATGTATTCCCCATGTTTAATTCTTCATGAATACCTGGAATCAGGCTTCTGCCTCACTTTTAAGAGCACACCTATTGCAATGTGTATGCTTGTCTGTTTTCTCCTCACAGATCCCAAAGGTGGGCATTTTCTACAAAGCACACCAAATCAGTATTTGAAGTTTAGCAAGTCCCTTACGGTGTTTTACTCTTTAAAAGGATTCTCTGCCTGGAGAAAGCCAGGAGCAACGTGACTGAAATTCTCCATATCTCCACTGGGACTTGAGCTGTGAGTTACAAGTGATTTGCAGAGACTTTCGCCTTTACAGGTTTGAGTTTAGGGGCACTTTCCCGTACAGGAAGGGGATCAAAGGCGAGCTGCCTCAAGTCCAACTGCAGCACTGCGCCGTGGTTTTCTCAGCTTTTAATATCAAAGAGTGGAGGTACCCAGTGCAGGAACGGGAAAATCTCTGCGGGCTAATTCGTTTTTCCCACTGGCGGCAGCTGCTGGAGCCCGGCCGCCCGCAGCTGCCCCACCGGGCAAGCTGCTCCGGGCGGGAATTCTGGCCGCGGAAATTCGGCTCCAGCTTAATGAGACCAAGCTGGGCAGAGGCACTTAAAGCAAATTCCCACTAACATCCCTAATATATCTGCAGTGTGTGCAGCAGAGGCGGTGACAGCAGCGGCAGCAGCATGAGATTCACAGTATTAATAAAGGGATTCACCGCCTCGTTAGGAAAAAAAAAAAAAAAAAAAAAAAAAGAGGCGAGGGGGGGAAGGGAGAGGGGAGGAGGCAGGCAGGAAACTTCTGTGTGTTATTTACATTGGGAAAGGGGGGAAGGAAGGGTGTTTGTGCCTCTGCCAGTGAATGAATGAGAAAGAGGAAGGGAGGGAAAGAAAGGGAGGGAGGGAGGGAGGGAGAGACACACACACAGAGCACTGAAAGGAGGCTCTGTCCCCTAAACCCAAGTAACCCGTTTGCAAGAATTGGATGCTGGAAAAATGGTAAGGACCCGGAGTTGAAAACATTTTCACTTTAATACTGAAAAAATATGCCATTATAAAATCCTCGAATAGAATTAGTAAGTTTCACTTGCTTCCTCAGTTCTGTTTTCCTCAAGTTATAGTAAGATTTACAACAGCACAGAATTTTCTACCATTAAACTTTGCAGCCTAAGCGCTAGAGTGACATTAATTGGTCATGCTTAACTGCCTTGGATTTTTCTTTTGTATGTTTACACTGTTACCATAATAGAAATCAAGGGTACTAATTTTTTACATTCAGATGGAAAGGCAATACTGATTATGTATATTGAAAAAGAAGAGAGAGAAAACAAAACCAAAGCCTACCCTCCCCACCTCCCCTGAAGAAATGAAACACAACCCATTATCAACAAAGCAAATCTCTCCCAGCAAAGTAATTCCCACCTAGACATAAAAATAAAAATTTAAAAAAATCCAATGAGAATATTCATGCAACTATGTCTTAAATAAAATCTTTACAATTTTTTTCCACAGTAAAAGTACGATCTCTACTGCCTATTGATCACACAAAAAAAAAAAAAAAAACTGGCGAAATGGCACTTTTTATTATACTGTATTTTGTATATAGAAGGTTTGATACGAAGGGACTTATCAGGTAAGAGGGATGATGGTGTGAACTAGACGCTGCTTCCAGTCGGGGGCTGGAGCGTCCCTGGGGTGCGTTGTATCCATGCGAGCCATGCAGCACTTTTTTTTTTTTTTCTGTCCATTTGTCTGTTTGTTTCGGAGTCGGAGTCATTTATTTACATTACATTCATGCCTTCGTGCAACTTTCCACTCCTGCTTTGCCGTCAGGAGGAGGCCAACACCAGTCCTCTGCTCCCCTCATTTTCCCGGCCTCTTGGAAAGGGGTCGGTCCACAAGGGAAGAGGGCAAAAAAGCAAATCAAACCCCAACACAATTGAACAAAAGCCCAACAAAACCAGGAGCCGTGTGTCACCCTGCCGGAGCCGAAGGAAGCTGTTCCTCGTCTGTCTGTCGCTGCTCCGGCCGCGCACGGGCGGGGGATGCGCGCACCGCGCCGGGCTGCGCAGCGCTGCGGGGATGCGCTCCGGCGCCGGGCTCCCCCCGCCGCCCACTGGGCCTCGGCGCTTGCTATCGGGGTCGTGAGGAAGGGCGTGCGGGCGTCTGTGTGTTTCGCTTCTCACAAAAGGTAGCAGCGGAGGTGCGGAGCTGTCCCCGGTCGGCTCATGAAGGGCCGGTCCCGGGGGGCGGCCGCCCCCGCCCCGCCCGCCGCCTCAGTCCGACAGGGAGTGGGAGCCGCAGTCGTACACCCTGTGGGCCCCGTCGGCGCTGTAGGGCCCGTTGTGCCAGTAGGACGAGTCGCAGACCGTCTGCAAGGAGTTGATTTCAGATGCAGAGGAGTTGGCGTCCCTCCTCTTGGAGCGCTTTCTGTTCCTCAGGATGAAAACCAGCATGCCAACCACTGTGAAAGCAGAGGTCACAAAAACCAGCAGAAGCCCTGGCACTAGCACCGAAATAGAGACCCGGCTGGTCTCCAAGTAGGAGTTGGAGTGAGTACCTGTCTCTGTCAACCCGGTGCTGTTTTTGTTAGTAGAAGTTAATGTGGGAGAGATTTTTAACTGAGGGCAAATCACATCGTTGGAGAGAGACTCGAAATCCTCCTTGAAGAAATCTTCAGGGGACTCACACCTCAGGTCACTCATAATCACCTTGGGGCGCAGCATCTCTGCCCACTGTTTGAAAGGCACGATAGGGCAAGTACAGTCCCATGGGTTGCCGTGCAGGTCAATCTGGGTGATGGAGGTGAGCTGGTCCAGCACCCCCGCCACTGGGAGATACATGAAATAATTGTTGTGTATGCTCAGCTTGGAAAGCGAGACCCCGGCGAACACGTCTACTGGGAGAGACCTCAGCAGGTTGTTGTTGAGGATGAGGACTCTCAGTTTGGGCATTGCATTGAAGGTGCCAGGCATGATCATCTGGATCCCATTAAACTCCACGTTCAGATACTCCAGGTTTTGCAGCCCAGCGAATTTCTCTCGGGACAGGGTGTCTAAGTAATTGCTATCCATGTAGAGCCATCGGAGATCAAAGAGGTTCTTGAAGGTGTTGTTCTCAACGGTGGCAATGTTGTTGTTGCCCAGATCGAGTAAATTAAGTTTTCGGTAATCCAGAAAGTGGGATTTCCTGATGGTGTGTATTTTGTTGTCTCTCAGAAACAGCTCCTGCACGTTGGAGGGCTTGGGCTTCAAATCCACCAAGCTGCTCACATTCCTATCATTGCAATTAACCTTTAAACCTGAGCCAGGGATCTGATCACAGCTGCAGATGTGCGGGCAGGAAAAGGTGGCTGGTAGTTTGCTCTTCGCACTCACTGTCGACACGGCAGCAGTGGGTTTGGTCTTGATTTGCCAGTTGACAGGAATCTTTGTACCTCCGTTTGGAGCAGATCCTGGCGTGGCAGGGTCTTCTTTGCCATGTATTTTAAAGGGGGTTGGAATGGGACCAGGATCGCAGGTTTCTTCTTCGGCAGGGGGAGCAGCTAGGCTGGAATCTACTCTGTTCTTTTTACACAGCTCCTGCTCTGTGGTCTCATTTAAATCTTTGCCCTGCAACCTAGTGGGAGCTTCACAAATCACTCTGCCGATCAAAGCGTTTTTAGGTATGTTTTCCAGCCATTCTTTCAACGACAGCAGATCGCAAGTGCAGTCCCAGGGGTTATCCTCTAGCAGGATTTCAGCAATGCCTGGGATCTGCTCCAGGACCTCCTCGTAAGGCAAGGTTTTAAGACGGTTTCCCCGGAGGTCGAGGTGGGTGATCGGCACATACTGAAACACGTTGGGGGGCAAGGTGCTGATGAGATTGTCATTTAAAATCAGCACCTCTAGCTTGTTTAAGTCCCTAAATGCTCCCGGGTCAATATCCCGCAACAGATTAAAATCTGCCTGGAGGTATTCCAGATCGTCCAGCCCCAGGAAAGTCTGCTTCCTGAACGATTTGATCTTGTTGTTGTTTATGTGCAAGCGTTTCACCAGCTGCAGCCCAAGGAAAGCCCCAGGAACAATCTCATGCAAACCGTTGTTTTCCATGTGCAAACTGACCGCATTGTAAAAGTTAGCAAACTCATTAGGGAAAAGTCGAGTCAGGGAATTGCCATGCAGGAATAAATGGTAAAATTGGGAAGTTGGGGCGGTGAAATGTTGCAGGCTGGTAAATCCCTTTTTCTCACAGTCTACGTGCAAATCCCCTTCTACCTCGTTGCAGGCACAGATCTTCTCTTTGCAAACGTCCCCTGTAACGTTTCCAGCAGCAAAACAAAGAGACGTCTCCAGCAACAGAATCCAAAGCAGCATTTTTAAACCGAGCAATTCATTCCCGATCTCATCACAAAGTAACAGCAACCATCCTCCTCACACGGAAAGCAATTCCAGTTCATTCAATACATTAAATGTCCGAACCACCAGCGAAGGGGGAAGAAAAAAAAAATGTGTGTGGGGGAGCAGGGAGGGTCGGCGGAGGGGGGGGGGGGATGCTTTCTTTTCTCCTCTCTCCCCCCCACGCACAACTGCAACAGCCCAGATTCCAGTCAGTAATTATATCCACAAACTATCCAGGCACGTACTGCAAGGCAGGCGAAAAAAAAAAAAAAAAAAAAAAGTAGAAGGAAAAAAAATCCCCCTCCTCGCTCGCCCTCCCTGACGCCTGCCGGGCAGCTAAGCGGAGGTCTGCCGGCCGGGCTGGCTCACCGGCGCCGTGCTGCTGGCCCCCGGCCGCCGCTGCATGTTAGGGAGGCGCGGGCGGGAGCGCGGCGCTGGCCGCGGAGGCTGCGCGGTGGCGGCTCCGCGCGCACTGACCTTGCCGCGCGGCGGCGGAGCCGCGCTCCTCGCCCGCCGCCCGCCGGGCGCTGTCCAGCGCCGCGGTGCTGAAAGCGCCCGCCCCAGCCTAGGCGCTGCCCGCCGAGCCGCCGGCGCCGCGCCGCGCCTGCCCCCGCTGCTGCGGAGCGCGGCTGCCCATGCCCGCCAGCGGCCGGAGCTGCCGCGGGGCCCGGGCCGGGGCCGCCCGCCCGCCCGCCCGTCCGCCCGTCCGCCCGCGCCGCGCCTCGCCTCGCCCTGCCGGCAACGCTGCCTCCCCTCCTGGCTCCCTCGCTCGCTGCCTCGCTTCGCTCTTCTTTCCTCTTTCTTCCGCTGCTGCCGAGCCGCACGCTCGCACACACTCACATGCACGCAGAGGGAGAGTTGCTAAGAGGCTCTGCTCGTTTCAACCTGGTGCACACTGAAAGATCTGACACCCTCTGCTGAGCTGCAGTGGCAAAAATCCATCTGCTGAGGGAATGCTGGAGAAGAAAAAAAAATCAATCCACGTACAGGGCAAGCGTTAAAAACGCTGGCATTAAAAGCTGTAGATCTATTTAGATGCGTTCTTCTAAATGGATTATTTAATTTATTTCTTTTCTTTTCAAATGGAAACTTTAGCATTCCCCTCCTCCCGACCGGTTTCTTATTGCCCCCATTCACACACACTCACACCTGCACAAGAAGGAGAGGAAGACTCGTTTGCCTTATTGTATTTCCCAATGACTTGAACAGAATTAGTGTCAGGGTGTCAAGCGAATAGCAATTTGAGGTAATTATTCTGCACGCCATTTTTATCGTCGCTTTAAATGCGTTTCTTCCTCCCCTGCAGTCTAGGGTGTTTTATGCTGGATTTTCTCTCTTGCTGGTGTTCTCTATGCAATGTCGAACCGTGGATTAATGCACTCTCTATTTTTCATAATTTAGATGATCACAGAGAAGAGGGTAGGTAGGGGGGAGGGGATTGCTGCACTGTTAGCAGTTCACGCTACCTGTTCCCACGGAGCGGAGTGTCTCCCTTAAGGAGGGCAGGGGAGGGTAGAAACTGACGCTTATTCTTATCTCTATAAAGACCTAGAGATGAGTGTATGTCCACGCATAGATATTTCTCTAGGGATGCTCCTTATATACTCTCTGTGGAAATAAAACGCGCCTGCTTCCCTCAACACCCTCCTTCTCGCCCCTTCCATCCCCCCCACCCCCCCACCGCTGCCCTGTTCCAGCTCCCACCCTTCTGACAAAAGAGATTACACAGCGGAAAAATCGGTGCCTGGCCTTAAAGACAGGAGCCAAGCACGCAAAAGTTTCTGCATCATTTGGACGGCTTTCAGATGCCTACGAGCAGAGAACCAGTTGCACCTCTGGTGGTGCAAGTGGAAACCCGCGTTTCCCCTGCCTTGCTCTGAGGAGGAGGAGGGGGAGAAGGAGGAGGAAGAAGAGGAGGAGGGGGAGGGGGAGAAGGACGGGAGGAGGAGGAGGAGGACGGGGAGGAGGCGCGAAGGCGGGAGAATCAGCCCAGCCCCCTGGTGCCTCCTGCAGCCCGGGGCTGCGCCTCTCGAGTCCGGCGCCGCTGGTGAACTTTGCGGCATACTGGTAGGGATGTAACCGCGGGAGTGGGCTGGAGGAGGGTTATTTATAGGAAAATCCAGAGAGCCATATGGACCCGGCACCCCCTGGTCCCGGCGGCATGTTAATTTGGTCAAAGCTTCTCCCTGGCTACCGCTTGCAAATAAATTAGACATCCTGCTGATGATGATCTTATCAAATTAATGTGATCAGACCACAGACAAGTTACAACAGTTACCGTGGCCATTTCAAGTCCCCAGGATGAATGTTTGGTCTTTTCGTTTGTTCTGGTGGCCAGGGACTAGGGAGGGACGGGGAAACGAGGTAGGAAATGGGACAGGAGAAGGACAAAAAAAACAGAAAGAAAGAGAGAAATCTTGACCCTGAAAAAGCTTATCCAGTAAATTACAAATGGGCTAGAAGAGATAAAATGCCACTGAGACAGAAAGCACCACAAGAAATATATTGTTGGTTTCACTAGGAAAAGAAAAAGAGAAAAGGGGCACATTAATTCATTTCTCCTGGTGGTTTCTTTGACTTTGTCTCTCAGTGATGTCAGGGTGGAAGGGTGTGGGTGCAAGGCTGTCTGGAAACCTTCTATTGATCAAAAATTGCAGCCTCAAAGTGCAAGGGGAACTGGATGCAAGGAAGTCCTAGGACAATCCACAGAGAGAAGCGGGATAGTCAGAGGAGAGGAAAGGAAAGGAAAAGGGTCAGGGCAAGGGTCAAGGACACATTTGCTTGGTGTCAGCAGTAGTGACAAGATCACTGTGAAAAAAGTCTTTGCAGAGGAAAGACTGAATATCTGGAGCCTGGTGAAGACTCACTGAGATGTGGGGCAGGGGGACTTGCTCTCCTCCTGCCTTAGAATAAAACTTCCAAGCATCTTTACCTTTATGTTATTAAAATTGCTCAGGCACCGTAAAAACAATCAAAATGCAACCAGAGGACCTGAACATTAACAAGATATTAAATAAATAAGTATGAATTGAATGAATGGAAGGAGACAATGCCCTGTTGTCAAAGCGTGAAGGACAGATTGCCTGCTTCTTACAAAGGATCTGCTGAGAGGTGGGAACTGATGGAAGCCATCTGGGGACCTGGAATTTCAAAGGGGTTAAAACACAAAAAGTAAAAAATATGCCAGAAGAAACAGGACTGTTTATGGATGCTACGTAGCTTCCAAAGAAGTATTTATCTAAGAAAGCCATTGTATTTTCAACTGTATACTTTGGAGATTGATGTCTTATATTTAAAATATGTGTATTTGGAGAACATCTGCTATGCAAAAGTTAAAATCTAGGAGACAATTCAGAGTGGAAGAAAAAATGCATCATTCATTTTAGACTTCATGTCTGAAGGTTTTTATTCTGCGAGTCAAGCTGCACAGAAAGACCCAGAAAATTAATCTATCAATACTCAGTGTCATAATCCCAAATTTCTAGGTTTTTTCATCTTATTGAATTAAGTTTGGAAACATGTATCTAAGGATAAGAGGCCTGCCTTTAATAGTTTTATGGAAATGCCTATTCCTGGGTCAGGTTGATTGGGAGCTGAAATGTTTTACTCTGTTTCTTAGAGAGTGTGCTAAAGTGAGAGACCATACAGTGTTGGAGTGCCAGTTAGTCTGGGTCTTTAAAATTTAGTATATGCATCCCAGTTTACAACCCAAATACAGGTTGTATAAACAGAACTCACATAATTCTCTCTAAATTATCCAGAAGATCAGATAAGGGAAAGAGCATACAAGTATATTGTCCTTGACTGTTATCTTTTACCTCATGTTTCTGTCTGCAAATTCTAAAAGTCTAAAACAATGAGTTGACTACTTATACCTTTCCTCTGTGTGTAAAGTCCATATTTAGCTACATACAAGCTAAATGAAGCCATTTTGGATAAAAATTGGTTTACTCATGATATGGGAAGTTACTTGAAATAGGAAAAGGTAGTGGGATACTTCTTCATTTTCCCAATTAGTAATCTCCCATCTCCCTGTTGCTATGGCTATGTAAGTAACACTGGGTAAGGGTATATTTGTGCTATTTTGCAACATGTAAAATAGCTAGTTACTTCATCTACCACTGTAGAACTTGCAGAGCAGAACTCAGACCATCTGCAAAGGTTCTAGAGAAGAAAGCAATTATTATGGTAGATATCCTGATTTCAGTGTTTGTGCTATGTACTGTAAAACTGGCTTCATTATTTCTGTGTAGGTATAGAGACATCCTACATTGTAGACATGATGTTGTGTGTGGATGCACACACACACACACACATACATATATACCTATGCATTTAAACATTTGTGCACTACAAATCATGAAAGACCAGCAAATAAAAGAGTTATAGGATCATTATTTAATTTGAAATTATGTCTTTGTTCAGGCTTTGACTGTGGAATTTAGCACAGCCTGGTAGTTAACATAGATGCTGCCATATGTTGCAGCTCCTGCAGAAACTATGCTTTTCAGTGTATACAATGACTTTAATCCAGCTCAGATAAACAAGTTCTAACTAAGGGTAGAAGGGTTTAAACTAATATCAGGATCTCCTCAGAATTTTCTATCTCAGTATATTTCACAGGCCAGTCTTCACACATAGCTACTGGATTTCTAGCTAAACTGCAATTAGACCTAACGAGGTTTCCAAAACTAGATAATTTTCTCCTTCATTTTTGATTTTTCTGAGGGTAATGGCATGTGAGCGTGTTCCAAGTCTCCCTGTGGTATATTCACCAGACGGAGCTTTGCTAAATGATGCAGTGGCGGATGATGATGACTAAAAAAAAAGAAAAAAAGAAAAGAAACTTAGAGAAGTGGTTTGCCTCCTTCTATCTAGTGAGTAGGAGACTGGCTCATGATGAGAAAATAAAAAATTCTCTATCTTCTGCAGTGTAAGAGCCAGCCCACATGTTTTTCTTTCTTGGCTCATACCCTCAAACACCGGGCTACCAACCCTCTTGCTGCAGCTGTTCTTCTTTACAAGAAAAATAATTTTGAGATCCCTTGAACCATGGAAAGGCAGTAAGGGAGCATGAGTTACAGCACTTGCCAGGGTGTGCACAGCCCTGGGAGGACTTGCTTGCTTTGTGCTTTCATGTGAGACTGAGCTTGATGTAATACACATATCAGATGTTTAGATTATGGAGCTGGTAGCAAAACCCATCAACATTCTTCTCCAGTATACATTGTCATCAGACCTTGAGGTAATTTTTGTGTTGGAAATGGTGGCTGAATAGGTCACAAGGTTAATCTTAAAAGGTTACAACCTTAGGTGTCAGAAAAGGAAATAGGAGTCAGAAAGATGGACAGATTTTGCATCCATCTTGTGTGTAGTCTGCCATAAAACCTGTGTAGTCATTTCACTTTGAAATCCTGATGATGCGGAAGAAAGAGGTGTATTTAGTGAGCAGGCCAGGCCAAGGTCCTGACCAGAATTTCTTATTTAAACTATATATATTGATCTGAGTTTCTGACCCAGTTTCTACTATGATTGCTTGCATTAAAGTCACTAAAGCACTTGTTCTAGCAGTTCTTAGAACAGGACCAAGCCCCACAGCTGCTGTACTTATGGGTGAGAGTACACAGAATAGATGTTTGGTAAAGGAGTCAATTCAGACAGACATTTATACTTTATCTTTCTTTCTCTCTTTAATTTCTTTTTTCTCTCTCTTTAATTTTTCATTTTCTTTTCCTCTTTATTTTCCTGCAGTCTGTGGTCTTCTGGACTGGTCTTTTGTTCAAATATAAGGGTTACTAAAGGGACAGAATTAATCTCCTTCCAAATTAGTAGTGATTTGACCCTGTGTCTTCTCTGGGAAAGTTTATTGTGCCCACTGTGCTGTTGGTTAGAAGGAGAGTGATAGGGAGCTGAGCTGAGTCACCCACCTCCTTTTATTCCTCTCATCTCAAAACTCACACTCACACATACACACGCAGACTCACACACGCACTTTAAAACTTTGACACAACAGAAGTGGGCTGTCTGTTTTCAGTGGAGAATTTCAAGTTGAGGAGCCCAGATGGAGAGAGATGGTTTTGCTGCAGCCCTGACCTCAGAACGTGAACTGAGATTTCACTGCAGCATTTCACTTGAAATGTCCTCCCGGCTGCATCTTCCTTGCTCTCAGTCCTGACACGAAGTCCTAGTTCTGCCTTTCCCAGAGCAATACGTGAGATGGTTGGTTGCCTGACTTGGGGACCGGGATTTCACTCCAGGCTTTGTCTTCCCAAGTTTGGCATTGCAGCATTCGGCACTGCAGCACTGAAGTACACAGAATTCTTTATTTCACTCTGTGATAAAAGACATACATTTAGGCTGGGGAAAGGCATTACAATGAAATTAACTGGAGCTGTGAGAAATATTTGTTCTTTTAGCCAGCTAAATGTACTAGTATAACATTGCATCCTTTAATAAGAAGTGATAACATTTGCACCAGAGTCTAAATTCAGCAAATTTTTTTTCTTAAGATTCCAGCATTATGATTTTAAGTACCTTGTTACAACAATTCTCAACATCCTGCAAGACATGACTTCCATGTCGCATGATCAATACACAATATAGTACTGCAGTTTTGCTATATGACTTCTTTGTGGTTTTGATTGCTTGCTTATTTCATTCTTTCCCTAAGAGTGTCCCATGTCTGACTGAACACAAGCAAAAGGTTGAAATAGCTGGTTACTTTGCAACATATTCAAGTGACTCAGGTAGTTTAGTAACACTCATTCATACAATTTAGTTAGTTAAAAATTACTTTCATCATTTTATAAACACTTTAGTGATGAGACATGAGACAAAAAATCAGTGTCATTAAGATATAGACAAGACATTAAAAAAGTATCTTTCTCAACCAAAAAAAAAAAATCCTGCAGGAAAAAAACTGTCCAAACTTTTAATCTATTGCTTACACAAGTAATCCTACTGAATAACATCAGCTTGAATAATAGATCCATAAAGTGTTTTCAATAATTAATTATTTTCTTAGCCATTTTCATAGCACAGTCTCAGAGCAACATAAGGATCATATAAATGGAAAAAAGTAGATAGGAGCTTATGTCTCTGCTCTCTCTAACTGTAACTTATTTTTGTTGTTTAATAATGAAAAGGAAAATGCTTCTCAGAATGAAGAACAGAGGCAAAGACTTGCCTCCACCAATAGTTTGCTAGTTTGCTGACATGACTCTGTGCAACTTATTTCTCTTTTCCATGCTTCAATTTATTAGTTTGAGGAAGTGGAAGATATTATAAGTGGGAGCCCAAAGGTGCTTTGAAATCTGTGATGAACAAACTTGGTGACTGAATGACTATCATCATTACTCAGGGATACAACCAAAAAAAGTCAAATCTTACATAAGAGTAATACCCAGTTCTTTCTCTTTTTGTCAACCCATCTCAGAGGCTTTTCCAGGGGAGCACAATATAATTTTATTTGCTCAACAGATTGGAAAACACAAGCACCGACCTTGGGAAGGTCACATGTCAAGCCGTTGATAGCACTAGAAATAGACCCAAGTCTCAGAAGGCTCAGCCCTGCCTTCTACACCAGTATTTCACAGACACAGAATTACTGATTTAAAGAAGAAATCTATTCAAAAAACAAAACAAAACCAAACTGAACAAAAGGCTTCCTCTATCCTTCTCTCTTAGACTTGATTTTATGCATCAAAGGTTTCATATGCCAGTCATTTTCTTTCTGGAGGCCTTATGTAGTTATGTGGTGTGACAGTAATACCAAGCCTTGGTTTTCTTATTAGTTCACATCTTAATTCTATGATATGCAATTATTTTAATTTGGGAAACAGACTTCAGAATTCAGACTTCAAAAAGTAAGGATTTCAGAGCTGAGTGCTAAAGTATGTGAAACACAAATATCCTCTCATCTAAAAAAACATCTCGGAAAAAATTAAAAACACTGTTTAATCATAGAACTATGGAGAAGTGGTTTTGTTTTTATTCTCCTATTAAAAAAAAAAAAAAAAAAAGCAGCCAACCCAGGTAAAGATGCAAGCCAAAGTAATATTTTTAGGCATGGTTCAAAACAGAAATCTGAAATAAACTATTTTGGTTGAATAAAATATGAGAAGTTTTGTTCTGGTGGGAGTTTTATTTGTTTTTTTTCTGTTATGTTTTGTCTTAAAAAAAAGAGAAACATGTCTTTTTCATTAGCATGGAATATCAGAATCAGATTTTTTTTCTTTTATGGCCTTCCATAATCATATTTTGCTGAAATTTTGTTTCCTTTCCCTCAATTCATGTGAATTGGAATTTTATGATAGAAATTTTCTGAAAACTTTTCTGGAATTATCTATTAAGTCAGCATGCAGTGGTGTCTGCATATTAAAAGGAGAATTGCTGTGCATCAGCAGACTGGAGAAAGACTGACTAGATGAAACATCATTAGCAATAGAATAATACCTTCTTCCTATTTATGCAATGCCTAGAACCCATACCCTGGGACCAATCCCACATGGCATTTTAGTTTTAATTAAATAACGTTTTAGAGACATAAGGGAGAAGAGGCTGGTGACCCGATTAATCATTGTAGTGCCTGATTTTACATCGCAGCATCCCAAATGATTTCCAGTGTTTTACTCTGATGCAAAGCCAGAGTATTGCAGGGGTGTCTCAGGGTGTAGTTGGTTCTTTTTTTTCTACATGGGCAAAGCTGATCTGAGATATCCCTTACTGCTTTCATAACCTCCAGGCACTAATTTTAACTTCTTGAGGCTTTTTATTTAACTGTGATCATTTTTATTGATTCAGTTGATATTGCAGGCCACAAACAATTCTGTCTTTCCTGGATTGATAAGAGGGTCAAGTCAGCATTGCTGCTGAGGTGGCCAAGGAATGATCTTAATGAGGATGACTACATACTGAGGTCCACAGAAAATCAAATTCGAGTCTTTCTTTCTTTCTTTCTTTCTTTCTTTCTTTCTTTCCTTTCTTTCTTTCTTTCTTTCTTTCTTTCTTTCTTTCTTTCTTTCTTTCTTCTTTCTTTTTCTTTCTTTCTTTCTTTCTTTCTTTCTTTTCTTTTTCTTTCTTTTCTTTCTTTCTTTCTTTCTTTCTTTCTTCTTTCTTTCTTTCTTTTCTTTCTTCTTTCTTTCTTCTCTTTCTTTCTTTCTTTTCTTCTTCTTTCTTTCTTTCTTTCTTTCTTTTCCTTTCTTTTTCTTCTTCTTTTCTTTCTTTCTTTCTTTCTTTCTTTCTTTCTTTCTTTCTTTCTTTCTTTCTTTCTTTCTTTCTTTCCTTTTCTTCTTTCTTTCTTTCCTTTCTTTCTCTTCTTTCTTTCTTTCTTTCTTTCTTTCTGTCTCTCTCTCTCTCTCTCTCTCTTTCTCTCTCTCTCTCCCCATGGTATTTTTTATGATCCTCACAACCTCTCCTAAAGAAAGATTGAACCCCATCTGTTTCCAATACAGATTATCTTACTTCCAGGAGCAAAACTTTTTCATTCTGCCAGCCATGTTTCCTGCCTTTTCCATAACTACTGTTCATATTCTTCAGTTTATATCTTATACATGCATTTATTGCACCCTGTTTGCATAGTTACATCACAGAAGTCTCCTTTTATCTCTTGTAGTTACAGATTACATTTAAATGTACAGTTTATATATCTGCGCCCAAGTGCTCAGACTTTGTTGCTGGTTATGCCATTAGTGACATCACAAAATGAAGCATCTCACAAATAGTTATGCTTATGGCCAGATTCCAGGCAAATAAATACAAAACATGTTCTCTTCAATCTTTTCCAATTTTATGGGTATAATAGGTCATTGCTTTGTCAGCAAGACTTTTCTTTAAATAACATAAATACTCCATTAGCTATATAGATACTTAAATTTTTTAAATCTGTCATAACTTCTGCAGAAGTTACTTTAAAATAGCTTACTTCATGTTCACTTGCAATACTTGCAGTAAGAACTGGGCCACTGTCTATTATGTAGGCTTGTACTCTGTCCTTTGAATGGAAGTTCCTTGCTTACTTGGATATACAAGGACTTTTCTAGCACATTCTCTGTTTGAGAGGTAGAGGAAAATCAGGATAATTTGCTGCATGACTGAAATAATGTTCAATTTTACTGTTTTACCTTCATTCACACGAATATTTATTTACGTCCTAGAGTTTCAGTATTTAAAACTGGGAAAAAAATACTAAGCTGTAGACTAGGTCTGGACTATTGTATGGTCCATTGGGATGCATGTGAGCGTGTTTGGCTCTCAAACAGACAATTTGTTTAGTGCACAGGGTGCAGCATTTGCACTGCAGAACCACATCAGGGAGGCTTGGTCAAGTCAGCAGGCATCATACACCTGCTCTGCTGCACACACGAGTGGTTTATGCCACCAGATATCTGAGGAGCCTTCACAAAGCTATATTAATTCCAAGAGAAATTGAGAGGCCTAACCCTTCTGCAAAGGCAGCACAGACCAAACATACCCCTCCAGCAACAGAGACACTGCCCTTTTTTATTTTTATAGCATCTGGATGTGAGTAACATCACTAAAACGCAGCAATGCTGCCCTCTCTATGGAAGTGGAATATCATGCTAAAGGACTCTTGTGTCACAATTGGGAAATACCTGCGGGAGGTCTCACTGGGTCAGTGCTGAAAGACCCACTTTCCTTCTCCCTGACACTCTTCTTCATTTTCCTTCCCTGTGACACTCATCATGAAAGTTCAAGTTATTGAGGACTGGCTCAATAACTTGTGTACTTTCATTCCAGCAATGCAAGGTCAAGTAAAGGTAAAGCAAAACCAAAGCAAAGTGAAAAAGAAATGAGAATGTAAGGCTTTTTCTATGAAGACTCAAAGTAACAGCTCCTTATTTTGGTGATTTTCTGAAAATTTAAAGAGATTAAATGGTAAAAAATAAATTTATTTGAACAACTGGTTTTTTTTTTAGTTCTTATTGCCAGGATATGAAAAAAAATTCAAATTTTGATTAAATCATTTTTTTCTTAATTACTATAGTTTCTACCCCCTTCTCAGAAGCAAAGTAGGGAGAGATTGCAAAATTTTTTTTGTAGTAATTACATATTTAAATAACTTGAATAAAATATTTTTTCTGTTTTTAAACTTAGCTTTTAAAAGTCAAATTGAAGTAAATCTAAGGGGGAACTTTTCAGCAGTCTAGTGATAACCTTAGCTTTTAGTATTCAGTCTGAAGCATCCACCAAGGCATCTTTACAGTCAATAGAGAGAAATTAATCATTCAGGTTGTACTAAAATAAGTTCAGAACATGTAGAATAAACTGGGTTGGGAAAGTATTATTCATGACACTTTGTTTCAAAGATCCTTAACTGTTTACATCAATTTAAAATAAAATTATCTTCCTTTTAGATGACTGTATCTAGATGTGGCTAAGGTCATTCAAGAGATTAAATGACGTAAAGAGGATGTTTATAAAAATAGCATTTTATTGGAAAAAATATAGGCATGCTTTATTTTTTTTTTAATTCTGTTTTTTTTCAGTCCTTTTTGAACAAAAATAATGTTGAAATATTTCCACTCATTACTGTATTTCAAGAAGAGTCAAACAGCAAGTTATCATCTAGGTGTAGTTCAATATAAAAAAGGGAAAATTTTTTGAAGTGGAATAAACAAGTCATTATGTTGTATCTTCAAAATTTCCTTTGAAAGCATAAATATACAAAAAGACTGTTACATTGTTATTTCTTACCTTTCAGTATTGCAGAGGGCTGTTCACTTATTTTCTCTTTTACAGCTCTACCAACACATAAGAGAGAAATGAAGGGTGAAACGAAAGAGTGCTATGTTGATGACTGTCATAAAAGTATGATTTTATTGATTATATTATGTGTATCAGTAGCTTTATTGTTCTGAATCTTGACTCATTAAAATTATGCTTGGGAAGCAATTTTCCTAATTATTACAAAACTCATTTAATATATGATTTTGTGTGAATCTTTAGGAGCATTTTCTTCCATACACTATTTATTACAAACATTTAAAATATTATCTATTTTATGAGTTAGCCTAATCTTGTTGACACCACAGAAATCAATCTTTTTTAAGATCTCAATCTTATGGCAACGTAGTATTTAAATTCAGACACTCTAAAGAGTCAAGAATATTTAAAAGAGTAATGATTAAAAGTAAAAAAAGAAATTACATCTTAATGACATTGCTGTTGCTAGGAGATTCCAGCTACAGCTTAAGAGATGAATGTGTCCTTTTTCTTAATTAAAAAATGATTAATAAATAGATAAACCACTAAAATGCCAACCTTTTAGTAAATTTACGTGGGAACGTCCAATGTGAAATCTGCTTAAGCAACAGCAGCAAAGAAAAATCACACAAAAGGACAGGGGACAAAAAGTAGGCCAATCTTTCAATTGTTCTTTTAAGCTGTCAAGGTACACCTCCGTGCTGCTGCAAAAAAGCACCTTAATTAATATTGGTCACTGTGCAGAAAAGGATATACAGTTAGATGGACAATTTATCCAGTATGTGCAATGTTTATTATGGTCTCTCTGTCCAGTCTGCATGTAATTCAAAACTATAATTTAGCTATTACCACCTAGCTCTGTAGATATAATGGGATTTTGTTATGGCTTAGAAGCTCTCAAGGTTTTACAAAGAAGCTAAAAGGCAAAACATCACTCAGGGAGGCCTCCTGAGTGGAAATATGAAACTGACAAGTTTCACATTTTTCTTCAGCAGACTAGGAATTCTTGACTTTTTTTTATAGTGACCTATTTTTATTTTCCAAATATCCAGTCCAACATATTGATAAAAAATATTAGACTAACAGTTTTGGTTTGATAAAAGTGTAGGAAGCGTGAAAATTAGGATTTATTACAAAGATCATTGATTCACAGAAGGGGTTTGGTTGGAAGGGACCCTAAAGATCACCTAGTGCCAACATCCTTAGATGAAAGGGGGACATCGTCCATTAGTCTGGGTTGCTCAAGGACCCCATCCAATATGTCCTTGAACACAGCCAGACATTCACAGTTTCTCTGGGCAACCAGTTTCAACGCTTTAGCACCCTCCTAGTAAAGAACTTCTTACTAATTTCTAATCTGAATCTACCCTCTTCCAGCTGAAAGTCATTAGTCCTTGTATTATCTTATCACTACATGTCCTTGTAAAAAGTGCGTCTCCAGGTTTCTTGTTAGCCTTCTCTATGTACTGAAAGGCCATAGCAAGGTCACCCCAGAGCCTTCTGTTCTCCAGACTGAATAACTTCAACTTATTCAACTTGAATAAGTTGAAGTTATTCAACCTCAGCTTGTTGGAGGACCCCAGAGCTGATGCAGCCCTGCAGGTGGGGTCAGAGCAGAGCAGAGGGGCAGAATCCCCTCCCTGTCCCTGCTGCCCACGCTGCTCTGGATGCAGCCCAGGGCACGTTTGGCTCTCTGGGCTGGGAGTGCCCATGGCTGGGTCATGTCCAGCCTCTCACCCACCAGCACCCCCAAGCCCTTCTCAGCAGGGCTGCTCTCCCTCTGCTCATCCCCAGCCTGTGTTGATGCTGGGTATAGCCCTGACCCGGTGCAGCGCTTTGCACATTACCTCATGAGATTCCCAGGGGCTCACTACTCATCTGGTCCACATCGTCAGAGCTATAGTTAACCCCAACACTAATGTGAATTTTCTTGAAAATAGACCATTAAAATGAAAATTTTTCTTGTCATGTGCCCCTACTCCAAATATTTGATAATGGCATATGTTAGAATGAAATCAAAGAACAAACACACAAGTTTACCTGGACGTCAGAGACAACTTGAAAAAGAGCTAAGAATTTATATAATTTACTCATACATGCTCAAAGACCTATCATTAAATCAGGAGAAGATATGTGATGTTTATTTCATTGATGTTTAAAAAGTGATTTTGATCTTTGTATGTAGTTCAGGGCAATAATATTTATTTTCTTTGCAAAGCACTTAGGTAGCCTTAGGAAGTCTGAACAAGTTCTCTTGATAAAAAAACCGTATAGATGTTCTACCGATAAAAGTTTAAACCTGGTAATTTTATCTGTCCATTGTAAATATTATAAACATACACAAGAACAGATTTTATATTCCAAACATCCTTTTACAAATGCAGATTCTGTAAGTGATAAAAACAACCCCCAAACAACACTGTAGTTTCTTGCAACTGTTTCCAAGTCTTTAAACATCCTTGTCTGGATTTGTAGTGTTTGGTTCTGGGTTTGGTCTGAGGTTTTCTTTTGGGTCTGGTAAGGTTAGTTTTGTAGAATAATTAATATGAAAGCTGATCTCAAAAGACATGAAGTATTCACAATTCCCAGAGAATTCTTGGGAAAACAGAGATGTTCAGTACTTTGCAGAATCAAAGTAATACAGAGATATATGAAGTCTTGGGGGCATAGGTTTGGGTTTTTTGTTTTTTTTTTAATTTCTGAACATTGTGAAGAAAGGCCTGTAGGACATTTTTGGCTTGGTGATGCCATCTTCAGTTCAGGCAGGAGTTTGAAAACTAAAGTCAGAATAATTGCTAAAACCACACTTTTCTGACAGAAATGCACAATAATATCTGACCTTTATGCATTTTTTCATAAATTGCTAAAATCTGCCTATTAAATATTTTCACTGTATTTAAGAAACTTCTTCTTAAGCATTTGGCATAACTGATTGCTAAAACAATATTGATAGTATAAAAAATGAACCTAGATGAATGTGAAAAACAAGCTAATGAGCAAATCACACGGTGCAGACTATGACTGGGTGGGAGCTTTTTCACTTTTCCTCTTCCAGTGACCTTCTGTCTGTTAAGGAGAGAAAGTGAGTAGGTGTGTGAAAGGGAGAGAAAGCCAGAAAGAAGAGAACAGAGGAGGAAGGAGGAAAGGAAAACCAAAACAACATCAATATTAAAAAAAAAATATGGTTTGGGACAGTAATATTAATTTAATAGGATCTTAAATATATGAAGCATATGTTCCTCACCCATATGTAAAGAAACTGACATATAGCTCAGGGAGTGTCTTTAGGTCAAGAATTAGATTGATTAGAGGGATAATACTAGAAAGTATTAGGGGGAAAGAACTAGATGCTTTTTTAAATTAATTGAATTAAATTAATGTAATCCTTTTTTAAAGACTAAAATGTATAAAAGGAAAATATTTTAAATGACTTATTAGTAACAATATTGCCTGGGAATAATGCAGATGTTAGTAACAACAAAACATACTTGCTAGAAGGATAGGAATTCTGTCTATTTATCTGCATAGAAGTGTGTGTTCCTCTCAGTTTGATAACAGATGTGAAGTAACTTGATGTCTCTGGTTAAAAAACATATGCAAATAAGAAAGCTAAACAACATTATCCCATCAGATGTAATCAAAATAATTTGGCAGTTATCAATAAACAAGTTAATTACGGTTTATGACTTGCAAGAAACAGGCAGAATGCTACATCTCAATGGCATCAAGCTAGAAATTAAAAATACTTGGAGTTTTGTTTAACATTTTTGCAGCCCAGCAATATCTTGTAGACTTGATACCTACTCTGAGGACAACTTTGGTGCTGAGATCCCATTCCTTTTACTGGCAGTGAATATCCCAGGACACAGTCAGAGACACAAACTAGTCCGGATCAGGAAGACAGCTAATCGCTTTAAGGCTCAGGGGATGGATGTGCCATGATAGTCATGGCCTAACCTAAAGAACCCAAAAAGAGAATCTCGCTGGGCTAGAGCAGAAGAGTGGAAGAATTAACTCAGGCCTGGAAGACCTGATGCTAAAACAAAGATTTGTACCAGCAGACCAGTTTAATGTTCCTGTTTAGAAAGGGACCTTGCTTTAACCTGCAGTGAAAGCCATCCTAAGAAATCAGAGGTGCTTTGGCACCTTTTATGTACACGGTAGAAGAAGAAGGTGGTTGTAGTTTTGAGCTCTGAAAAATTAAAAATCCCATTACAAAAGTATTAACTCATTTTGATTCACCAAGTACAGGATATACTCTAAAAATATTTAGCAGCCATTCAAGCAGGGCAATTTAAAAAAAGAAAGAAACCAACAAAAAGACATTTGTCCAGGAAAGCCAGTTTTATCCAAGAGGGCTGTGGTTTTGGGGTTTTTGTTTGGTTGTTTTTTTTTTTTTTGTGGTTTAAATCTGCAGTCTGCATTATTTCCAGTACAATATTCTCTATATCCTGTTGAATTTAAGACACAGATTAAGGTGGATTAGTGAATAAAGGAAGGATCTTAGTACAGTAGAATAAAAGAAACTCTGCTATTTGAGGAACAAATCAACTAAATATATTTGTTAGAAGGCCACATAGCAACTCACCAGATTCTCTTTTGTATGTGTATATAAATGGCTAAATACATCTATGAATATGTATACACATAAATATATATATGCACAAATATATATACATCTATGTATTTGTATATATACATCTATATATTTATGTATATGTTTATGTACACATATGTATATTCAAGCATTTGATGTATGCAAATTCATAATAATGAAAAATATGATACAAGTACATGTAGGTTAATAAAATAAAATACCATAAATAATAATTACTAAACTCTAGATTAAAACCTAGTTGTCCAAAACAATATATTTTCTATAAAAAGATATATCAACTCTATCATCATCAAATTTTAGTGGAGGCAGATCTCTATTGCTTTACTAAAGATAAATTTGTGAGGTTACTTCCTGGCATATGAGTAGGGACAAAGGGCTGTCTCACTTTATTTGACAGCTTGATTCACTTGCAAAGTATAGGAGACAGTACAAACATTCAAATGCGTAACTGTCTAAAGGCAGAGCTAAATCAGTCCAAAGCAAACATTTTTCAATGATTCCATAACAATCTCTTCCTACTGCTAAGTCCCAGGAACAGCAGACACATTTAAAGGGTGATAATGAACAGAGATACTGCGGGCGCATCATGCTTGATCACTTCTAACCTCTGTAACACATACTCACTGGATGCTTACACACTGGATGTTTCAAATCTTTCTCAACAAAATACTCTCTGTTTGGGTATGAGGCGGCTCAAGGAAAATAGCACATTTCTGTCACCAAGTCACACCAAGCCTAACACCAGCTTGGGCTGGTTCAGGTTCATGATGTCTCTTCTGCAGTTAAATCAGTTCATACATAGGCCCACATTCTCCCACGCTCGCCTTTAGGTGTAAAGGAAAACATTTCTTTTGTTTCAAATCCTGTTATTTCAAGCACAAACCCCACCAGATTCTTTTTGTGTGTGCTTCTGAGTCATGAGAAAGGGGACTGCCTCTATTTGTCTCTGTGTTTTGTTAGCATTCAAGTGCTATCTCTTCGTCTTGTTAACATTCCAGTGCAAATAAAGCTATTTCAAGTCAATGGACTTGATTCAACAATGGAGTGCTCTAGTTTTAGGTGACTCCAAGGAATGTACCTGAATTGATTTCAATGTACTGCAGTGGTTAGCCAAGATCAATATTGGTAACAGTAGTAGTAAGAAGCCAATATCCACAAAATATTATCTTCACTAGCTGGGGCTGAATAGGGATTCATCTACTCCCAACTTTTACCAACTAACTGCACAAAGAATATTGATCTTATTTGCAGCACTGTGGCAAATGTTGCTCAGTAAAATTGTACAATTAAAATGTTTACCAGCTGATCTTTATCTAAAACATTGAATCATAATTCATCATACCATACAAATTGACCACATTGCTGTAATTCAGGCTAATGTTGCACTTCTCAATTTGCAGAAAAACCAGAGCTTATTTTCTTTTCAATTTCATGATTCTTGAGAATTAAATGCAGTTTTCAATTATTTTTAATTAACTGTCCACTCTACATAATAGTCTCTTTGAGAAATAATTAAGAAAAAAAAAAAAAAGACCTTCTGAAAGGTCCTATCCTCCTAATGTAGCAAGGATTTGGCAAAGTGTTAAACTGAAAAAAAAAATATATATATAGTAGGACAGCTGATGAAATTTCAGGCCTACTACAGTGATGCAGATATTCATAATTCTTGTCTTTAACTGCCATCTTCTCTAATTTCCACTGAGAATCCTTAAGTGTATTTGTTTTGGATTCTTTGCCTTTCTATTTCCCGGATTATAGGAATTTTATTGCTTTTGCTAGGCTGCTTCCTTCAGTTCCTCCTGGGCTTCCAATTAGCAGGACAACATTACAGGAAGAATTTTTGCAGCAGTAATCCAGAATACTTAAAAAAGGAAAGGTGCTATATAAAACACATACAACACGGTTCCTAATTATATAAAAGGGGTCAAAGGTTCCAAGGAAAGCTTTGTACTGCCAGGGGACTCACTCTTTGTGGCTGCATAGCTCCACTGCAGGAAAGAAGAACCAAAGCATTGTCTCTTGGCCTTAGGTTTTGCACTCATAAATTGCCCTGATTGCAGGCATTGGTGGAGCTGCAGAGATACAAGCAAGGTCTCATTGCCACCGTTTCTCCTGATCTGAAAACTTGCTTGTCAGAAAATGAGCTGTGTAACCACAGCTACATCAATGCTTGACTCTCCAAAGCACACAGACCTCCGTGTCACTTCAGCAGCTGTTCAGGAGATTTGCTGTGTGATCTTGTTCTCCTCAATTTAATATGAATCAAAGGCATTCCGTACCGGCAGAATTATCCTCCTTGTTTTTTTGTGCTGATGAGGGAGGTAAGATGTTATAACAAGAAAGAAAGATAAGGAATAGGGAAGGCATTACTGTTAAAAAGTAAGGCAATGAAGGCCTATGATGCAGGTATTAGCCATTGTCAGTAGTTTTATTGTTTTGTTTATTGAGTACTTAGGGTTTACACTCACAAGAGAGTAGCAGTGATAGAAGTCTGATATCACTGCTTCCAGAAGTCCCCTGGAAACTGTGTGCCAGAGCCAGAAGTTCACTGTCTCATGACTAGTTCCACTCAGGAAATAAAATTCCTAAGATTTTCCATTAGAAAACATCATATTAACAACAGAAACAATTACTTATTTTGATTCATGCAGTATTTATTTAGATGACATAAAAAAGTGTTTGAGGATCAAATTTCTAAACCATAAAATCCTAGTGTGAAACTTCTCAATGAAAAGTTCAAATTTTCATTCCAAAATTATTTTGCTTTGAGTTGTAGATACACACACAAAAATTAAACAACTACAAAAGATTACAAATAAAGAAAAGCGTTCTGTCTTCTTTGGGAAAAGAAATATTCAAAATTTATGGTTTTTATCCTGAATTGAAATTACTTAAATAAATATATACTTTGTTTTCATGAGGTAGGGAGCCAGTTTTGGCTACTGATCTGGTTCAAGGCTTTTGCTTGTTTCAAGAATAACCCATTTTCTCTTGGTGTTCATCATCATCTGCCAACATGACAAAGCTGCTCTGCCCTCCTATTAAAGTTTTTGTAAACCTTTTGGTGCTAGTCGTTGTCGTTTCTCAGGGCTGAGTACTGACTTATTCTTCAGGTAATCCCTGATTTCAGTGAGCCCATGTTTTCTCAGGCACTTGAAGCACATAATGGGTTTCCAGGTTCAGATAAGGTTTGCTGCACTTCGTGTACACAATGCCATAAATTACATCAGTGCTTACTATAGTGCCTTTGAAAGGATTAAAGACCCTAAATAGCCCAGTGTAGCCATTATGTTTCAACCCTTCTGCTGATTAAACATGCCTGAGACAGGACTCAAAAAAGACACATGTCAGTACAGTGCCTGACTGATATCTGAGGAACAAACCCTCTAGACTATTTTGTCCAGCAGTAGCAATAGAAAATGGTCCTAAATGTTGTAGTGTGTTGTTAAGTTTTTTGTATTATTCCCCCATTTTATGTATTGCTCCCCCCTATTATGTGTAAAATGGTTCTGTCCTCCTCAGTTTTCCCTCCATTAGCTCCTATGTCAGTTATATTACTATGGTTACCCCTGCCCTCAGTTTGTGTCTGTCACCCAAGTTATATAATTTCTCCTCCCCCTTCTCCCCTATTTAGCAAATCTTTTCTCCTCCCGGGGCCCAGTCAATCACCCCCCACTCCTCCCAGTTTTCCAGAACCTTCGTCTCACTGGGGGTTGTGGTTGGCTGTGGTCCCGGGGCCCCTCCTTTACTTTGTATTTATTGGTTTTCCTGTAATGTCAGTTATGTTAAGTTCATCCCCTCACCCTTCCCAATTGGCTCCTGGTAAGTTCCACCTGTACACACCCCCCCCTCCTTTATAATCCTATTTCACCCCTTATTCGGGGCCACTTTCCCGGCTGGTTTCTCCCTGTTGGATTTCCTGTAACATCAATAAACCGACGTTAACCACCGGAGAAGTGTCCTGCTCCTTGCCTCGTCATACCTGCGGTGAGAGCCCGTCCGCAGCCAGCACAGCCCGAGGCCTTCAGACGCCGAGGGGTGCTGGCTAGGAATTGCAGCGAGGCGTTGGCCCTTGCCTCCAGCTAGCCGGGCTTTGACCTTCGGGCCACGTACGCCTCGCTGCACCTAAACAGAAGATTCACATAGGTGGAAGATCAGGCCCTAAACCCACACCATACACACAAAGTTATTAGGCTTTTTCCAATAAAGATAGATACTACAGTTAGTCTGAAATATTTGCTTGTGGAGAGTTTTCCAGTTTGAAAAAGATTAAAGAGCTTCCAAGATTCTCTGAGAGCCCACAAAACCACATCAGTATTCTTGGGAGACCCAAAATAACAGAGGGATTGACCCTCTTTTCCCTCATGAAAAAAAAAAAAAAGAAAACCAGAAGATACCCACAGACACAAGAACATGAGCATGTAGAAATTAAAATTTCCTGGAACTCTACACTAAGCATACCCTAGTCAATTCTCAGAAAAGGCTTTATTTGAAAAAGTTTTGGATCACAACCTTTTTGTAGTCTCTTTTTAGAGGTTAGTGATTGATCTTTGCTTAGAAAGAAAACTGTGTGATGTCAGAACTATGGAAGCATACCCATATCTATGAAAGTAAAAATGTAGGCATATTTTTTCCTAATTGTGGCTGTTATTACTCTCTGACAAGCTTCTTAACATTATTAGCTCTTCTTACAAGTGAATTCCCTATCATACCCACTGTGTTATAAGACTGAGAAAAGAACACTATTATCCACTGCTGTCACTTCAGTAGAACCTTTTGTAAATTACTGGCTTTAATTACAACAGCTGGGGTTGTAAGGTGTAAAATTATTTTTGTTTTGACTTCTGTTTTCTTCTTACTCATGTAATCTGTAAAGACTTTTAACACATTTTTGACTCCTGTGAAATACTAGCTAATAATAAGGACTTGCCATGTGCAGGGAGGTAAGCCTTTCATAATATTTATCCAGAAGCAAATATACAACTACACATTTTCCATTCCTTTCTTGACCTGCTGAACCAGAGATTAAGGACTCAGTACACCTAAAGTCTGTCATGTTTCCCCCATTGACTATAGTAAGATCACAGAAATGAAGTAAATAACAGATAGGGCCCTATGTTGCTAGGTAACAAAACATCTGTGCATATATCAGTTTCCTGTAGGAATAAGATCTAGCAATCTTCTCCCTTATGACCTTCTAAAAATATTCACCCAGAATAATCTGGACTCTCTGTATGTGATTTTCAGACAGGATATTTGTATTGTTAAATGTAAAGGTGTTCTGTATAGTACTCAACTCTGTGTGTTTAGTTACACTTTCTTCTGTATGTTGTTTTTACATGCTAGTGTGTGGATATCTTTGCTTTATTTTATATACATAGCAAAATAAATTTTTAAAAGTTAAGAAAATACAAGGAATTTATTTAATACAAATTTAGTTTTGAAGCTAAAACCCTTGTTTTTCAGTGCATATGATAATAAAAAGATCTGTAAAACACCACCACCAATGCAAATATAGGAGGGCTAGGGGACAGACAGACATTTCTTCTTATTATCAAGGTACCGAAGCGTAAAGTATAGAATTGGATTAAAATTAAGCTGGGAATTTTTTATTAAAAAATAGAGTCAGAAGGACTCTTTTTGGCTGAAAACAAGCAGAGATTAATCATTTGAGTTGGAGGAATATTTACTTGCCTGATGATGCTAATGAAAAACTAAATATAAATATCATAATACCTGGTGACTGTGAAGTAAAGAAGTGTGCAGATTATTTTAATAAAATGACTTAACTATCTAGAGCACCCATGTGTTTTCATTTTCCTGGGATGACAACTATTCTGTCAGGCAGATTTCAAGAAGAGCACATGCCATTGTCATTAGCAAGGTTAGTTACCATCACGGGCCACAGAGCAGTAATGCCTATGCTCGAGTTTTTAGCTCCATTTTCTCCAGCTGAGCATGCTCGACTTAATCTTGTCAAGAAGGACATAGAAAGAAAGTAAAATCCCAACATGAATGGTAGGGCCACGACCTCTGACATCTATCACTGTGTATCATCCACAAATCCCAGCCTGAGGCAGTTCCACAAGTCTTGAAAAGAATGTTTGCATTCTGGAAAAAGAAAAAGGATAGCTCTACATGTAAATGACTGTAAATATATTTCTTGCACCAATCTGTGAAGATTTATGTACCAGCATGATCCCAGCTTGGCCTGCCTGCAGTCCCTTCCGAATGATTAATTAATTGTTGGAGATGGATGGATGGATGAATGGAAGGCAGGAAGGAAGGAAGGAATTTTATTTCTTTTTAGTATTTCAGAAGCCTTTTTATGGCTTTTTATACTTTCCACTACCTCCTTTAATCTGGATAGAAATAATCAAATTTTTTTTCCCCTCAGGTTCCACAATGCCTGATCTTATTTTACCTTATCCTTTTCTTTCAGTCTTCCTCAAAGCCACAAACTTAGCTTGAAGTCCTGACCACTGACCTCTGTAGGGGGAAAAAAAACACAACAGAAAGAACTGGAGGGTGAAATGCGATTTTTTTACTTCTCACAAACAGAAATTGTGATTTGATTAGCAGAATTTCTCTTTCTTTCCATTTCTCTTTTTTTCCTTCTATTTCCTCTTCATTTTATGGGACCAAGTACAACTATCAGTGGTAATAGTCTAAACAGGAGGATGAATGATACTCCCTGAGAGAACTCTACTCTTGTGTGGGGACCATACAACTATACTCATGAAATCTCTTAATTTTTTTTATTACTTTAAAAAATATAACTTTTTTAATATTAAAAATTAGTTTGATTTAATAAGTTTACTTTCTTTTATTTTTTTAAAACCCCACAGCTAGAAATTTCAGGAAAATGATTATGTGATTATAAAAACAATCAGAAAAAAAAATTAGTATTATGGCAAGCAGCTAATCTGCAGCAGTTTCCCTATCACTTATTGTGAAAGACAGGAGATTGGTACATATGAGTTAAGACTTTATCTTTTTTTATATCAGGTTACTTATTTACTTATATAGGTATAATATTAACGCTTATATGGGTATAATTACTTACACAGGTATAATATAAAGATTATATAGGTATGATCTTAATTTTTAAGATAATATAAATTTCCTTCTTTAAGGAAAGAAAGTTGTGCAGTGCTTCAAAAATAACTTTGAAAGAATGCAAAGCATATCAAGATTTACACCTTCACACCTGTACACATTTTAGAAATATATTACAGTTATTCTTCTTCACCCTTTACAAATAATAGCCTCGGGAGAGTTATGTGATGATAATGTTTACAATGTTAGATTAACAACAGCAACAAAAAGTTAAAAAAAGAGGAAAAATAAGTAACCTTGCAATAGATATTCAAGTAATCCTCTATACAGTGACACTTTAAGAACTGAATAACTGTATATCATTTTAAATTGCTGACTATTTTGCATTTATGAAATCAAAGCTTACAATTTTTCTTTTCTTTAAAGAAAAACCTTTAAAAAATTGGAATTGTTTTCTTTTCCTCCTAAACAGAACATACTTCATAAAAATCAAAACATTTACATTGCACAGAGCTACTGACAGATTTGAAACATATAATGAAATTCATATTCTAAGTTAGTTTGAGTCTGAGTGTTTTAAAGAAATCCAAATATAAGCCTAAAAAATATGTTTAACAATAATTTTCTTAAACATAAAGTGCAATTCATATTTCAGGTTAGTTTGAGGCTGAATGTTGTAAATAATTGCAAATATAAGCCCAACAAATAGGTTTAACAATAATTGCATCTGTTTTCTCTAAAAATTGCATATTTTCTCTAAAAATGTTCTTTGTTTATTGCTTAGCATGAAATATAACATTATTTTCCCTTTTAACAGAAGCATATAATGTAAATAATTTCTTTTTCAGCATGTATATCACAGATTTTGAAAGAATCAGTCAAAAAGGAAGTAAAATTTAGCACATATGAGCAAAATTAATACATACTTAAAAAGTCTGGGTATATAGCTCTCTTTTCTTTCCATTCCAGGAAGAGAAAAAAATTAACTATTCATTAAAATTTGCCTAATATTAAATATTTGTCGACTATTAAGTATTTGTCAGCTGACTTCCACTTTGGATAGTTGTTTCTACCTAAAATAAAAATGTATGATTTGAGCTTCCTGGAAGGATCACTGAAAAGGAGGGAAGATAAGTAAATTTCTGTTTACTTATTAGCTCACTCATTTAGGTCTTGAGATTTACTGTCAGGACACTTCCTCATTTTATATTTTCCAGGCAATCAGAATAATTTTTCAAAGAATTACTTTACCAGTTACTCTAAATCAAGAAATTATAATGCAGTAGGAGGCAGCCAAACATAGTTCAAGTATTTTTTAATATTGTATATCAAGACACAAGAAGGAAAAAAATCAGGTTGCTTCCAACATTTCTACTGTCCTTTGAGATTAATACTGAATCTGATTTCAACTGCATACACATTATCATTTGTGATGTAAAGGTTAAAAAAATAGATAAGTTTTATCATTAGTATTAGACAAACAAAGACAGTGATTGAAAAGAAAAAAAAAGGAAAAATGTCCCTTCCTAGCTTGTATTGCTAAATTGAAAAACATAAATTCCTCTAATTTGCATTTTCAGAATTAGTTTGCATAGAACAGCAACTGGCTTATTAAGAGCATGTATGTTGAGTGTTTTGCTGCCCTCACCAGGACACCATATAATTTTACATTTTATTTGTCAAACTTCTAATTGAATGGATTGATGGTCATATTCTTTTCAATAAATCAGTTATAATGAAGCAGTGATTAATGCCACATATGTATGAATGCTATTGTTGTAAAATAAATTAGGAGAGGTGCAGTTCAAAGACCTACAAAATTACGGAGTAGATTTTCTAAGGCAGATACTCTAAAATCTATTGATTAAGAATTAGAAAAAAGTGATTGTTCATTCATTGACTATAACAATAAATAGAATAGCAACATTTCCTTGTGCAAGAACTTTTTTTCAGAAGAAATGAGATTCAAATCTCTGTTATATCCTCAATGTTTACATATCTGATCTTTCTCTAAACGGAAGAGAAAAACAACAGCTTGTTACAAAAAAAAAAGATTCAGGTGGGGGCAGAAGAATGTCCCTAATCAAAGCAGAAGAAAAAGTTCATTACCATTATTATGCTAAAAAAATTATACCTACAGTTACTATAACATTACCTATGGCAATTAATTATATAGCTATTGGTATATAAAATACTCTTTGTGGGTTTTTTTACCTGTGGCTTTTTCTTCAAGTTCACATATTTTACAAGTTTTAGGGATGGAGAATCGATTGCATCTATTTTAAGAGGACTGTGGAATCTGTTTAGTATCCTTTGGGCAGTGAATTACCTCATAGTTAACATGGTAGAAAATGTATTGCTAAGGCAATAAGAAATTACTATTAGTAATAGACTTATTAAAAAACCCCACTAAAATACAGAGTCTTTCTAAAAATATCTTCCATAATTTATAAAGTTTTAAAGGTAATAATCTTAAAAAGTCACTGTTTCAGGAATAATTTCCTTAACCTCATTTAGAAATAGACAAAAGATAAAAAGCAAATACATTTCTCTAGGCAGATCATGGTCATAAATGGATAACATGAAGTTCAAAAGAGAACAATAAGCATTCTCTCTCCTTGCTCTTTTTTTTATTTTCACTGAAACAAAACTCTTCCATGAGAATTGACACATTATCTAATAAATTCTTTTGTCTGAGGAACAGGGAAAAAGACTTCAAGGAGCACCAGGGATGATATTTGCCCCATGAAAAACACAACCTAAAATAAATATTCTAATATCAGGTGGTTCAGACTCCAAAATTTTTCATCATATTTAGTCCCTATGGTATTACTAAAACTAGAAGGAAAAGACTTCATAATAATTTTTGCTGTAACCATATAGCTCGGAAAAAAAAAAAAAAAAGAAAAAAAGTGAAGATTAAATCCTTAGATATCTCTGAACTGCTAATTATATAAAGATCTATTTTCTATCCATGCATTTATATCCAAATATATTTCCAAGATGCTTCTAGAGATGAAATTATAACTTCAGTATTGCTCTTTCAAGACTTTATGCTACGTTAATATTCCACCACCTAAGAAATCTGTTACAAATCCAAGGAAAGAAAAAGAGTCAATTTCTTCAAAAATGCTGCAAGGAGGCTTCAGAATGGAACACCCCAGATTTTGTTAGTTTCTGTGTCTTGTTCTGACTTTTCTAAGGAAGTCACAAGGTCTGTATGCAGTAAGTTTGGACATTCTGCCTGAACAGAATAAGGGCAGTAAAAGTTATCACACAAGTGCTCTAAACCAATATAAATTGTTCCTTTGCTTTCATCTTTCTAACAAGTGTAGAAGGGAATCTAAAAGAAAGAAGAACAGACAACGTGTGAAAAACACAGCTTAATCCCTGAAAAGAGAGGTTGGAAGTCTTTCCTTTTCTTCACCATACTAATTTGTGCTAGGACTGGGCCAAAAATATGAAGCATGATTTTTGGTTTTCTTTTTTCTCTCTCCTGGTCTATCTTTTGCTCTCTGTGGGGAAGGAAAACAAATATTTTTAGTTGTTCTTTCAAGCTGAGCTGTGGTTTCTACAGCCTGACATGGAAAGATATACTAGAATAACCAGAATTTGTTTTTTTGCCTTTTCTTTTCCTCTTCTGCCTTGAAGTTTATCTTGTCAGCAATGCTGCAGTAAGGGAGAACTCACATTACAGCATGGGTACTAATGGATACCTGTTTGTTACCACTTACCTGGACTTTTCTGTTATTAATCACCTAGACATGGAAAAAAATATGCATTATCCTTTTTAGTTACAGTTGATAAACATCCTTGAAATGTTTCTTTTGGTACATGAATAAACTGTTCAGATTTCACGATCCTTTGAAGTAACATAAAAGATTTCTGAGCACATAACAACATAACAAGTGCATTGAACTGTAAGAGTAAACGATAAATACGCATCCCAGGACAATTTTCCCCCATATAATTGCCATAACATTATGTAGGAGTAACAATTTGATAACTTCTCTGTACCATATTTTTGCCTTATCCCTTAATACTTTAAAAAAAGTTGTAAAACATTAAATGGAAGAAATCTGGCCATAACCTGTTACCTGAGCTTGACAAATATTTTGCACATTTATGAACCATATTAACTGTATGGTGCAGCTAAATGATAGAATATCTGGAAATTCCACCAGCAATCAAAAGACAAGTGAATGTTTCAGAATGGGGTCTCTTTCTTATCCATTAATTAGAAAGAGACAATATTGAAATATAGATATTACTTCTAGTAGCTAGATTTCTTGTCAGCAGAGCTGAAGCCAGAGCATGAGTAAGGTGTATTCATGTGTTTTCTAATGTACACAGAGCTACTTATAGTGGTACCATTCAGAAGAGACTTTAAAGAGTGAAGTATTGTAGGTATTACAAAGAGAAATATTATAAACATTCTAGGACACTTAGGGAGAAGATGTAGAACCACTCACTAAGAAAGAATGTCAAAATATTTCCTTCAATTGTCCTTCAATGATTAGCATAACCCTGTAAGGTAGATTTATTCCATCCATATATTTATTTATTTATTCATTTGGATGTATGGATGGGATCTTTTGGTAGGGAGTAGAAAAAGGCCTTTATAGATCAATCTTAGGACGCTGAAGCAGGCAATTGGTGAGACACTGATGTGTTCCACATGCTGCAGAAAACAGTGTAAACCAGCATGCATCTGTCTCATTGAAAAGTTCACAGGTCTACAATGAGCATGTATTATATATTGCACAATGCTAAATGTGAGTTCTTTTCACTGCTCCCAGAATGGTTTGGATATTGTATTGCTAAATGGAGACACATTGAAAAACATGAAAACTACTTTGACAGAGTGAAATGAATGTCAAGACTTATACTTCCAGACTACTGAAACACGTTAAAAAGTTTATTTTCTGTTCATTCCAAGGAAGATATCTGTAAGTTGGAAAAATGTGAAAATCTATGGCACATGAGTGTGTGGTTTTCAGATTGCAATTTTGGATATAACATCTTCATGCTTCTGATACATGTATTCTTGTTGAAGGTATTTCTTGTGAATTATTTTAAGTTTTATATTTTCCTTTTTTCTTTGTTCTTTTAATAATAAAATATTGCCTCCCAACCAAATACTGTCAAACAATTCAACATCTTATTAGTTTTATAGAAAACTGTTTCCATTTTCTCTGAAGGTAAATTATGGTTTGGGGGTGAATATGAGAATGAGAGGAAAGATAGAAAGAGGAGAATTAGGTAAAATGATAGAAAATATAATAGAAGACAATCTAATACACTGGAATAAAATATAAATGAAATATTTTCTTGTGTGAGAATCTGCCAGATGATCAGAGAAACATCATGTCTTCTCATAAGCATGTTTCCAGGTCCCTAGACATCAAGATGGTGCTGAGGATCTTCTCTCTCGAGCACATCAGACAGTGCCCCTATTATCTGCTGCAATCTTTTGTGTCTAAACAAGTATCTGGATTTAATTGCCTCATTGTGGGCCATTTCACACACCCTCCTTCTGAATGAGGTTGGCAATTTGGACAGCATCTCTATGGAGGCCATTGGGCAATGAAAAGCAGGAAGTGCGGCAAGAATTTGTATGTCAGACATGGGCTACACTTGGCACTGGTCAAATCACACAGAACATACATACTTATCACTTAATGTTAAGGCAATTCTTTGCCAAGACTACTTTTTATTACATTTTATCTTATGGGAAATTAAAGCAGAATGATGCTTTGCCCAAAGCCTAGATGGTGATGGGAGATACATGTATAAATAGCTAATAGAAGGTGCAGATGGTGAATTCAGGCCTTAATTCCACATTGTCACTCAGACAAAAGGGATTAGATTTCATTCACTCCTAGACACCGAAAGAGCAGCTGAAATTTTGATAAAGAATTGGACTGAATTATTTGGTTCAGCTGATTAGGGACAATATGAATAATGTTTTTTAAAGTAGTGCTGCACGGACCTGTAAAGGTTTAGGTAGTACAAGAATGGAGTCTGTGAAAGACAAGTAAGAAAAAAAAGCAAAAAATTACTCCAACTGCCAGTTGGTTTAACTTTTTTATATAGGGTCCTGTTTTAAATTCTGTCAGGATCTGTGGGCTGAAGGAGGTTGAAAGCCACTGCAACAGAGGAACATTTGTTGCTATAATTTTTAACAACAGTTAAGAAAAACAAACACAACAGTCCAGGAAAAGTAAGAAATGTTTTTAATCAATATGGAAATTCTAGAAGTCTTTTAGAGTTAAATACAATTATCATCAATTAAGATTCTTTATTATACTTTCTGTATAGTAGAGAAACTAAGCACCATTTTTTGACATTCCATATGCCTGAAATGATGATCCTGATTTTACCTCAAAATGACCAGCAGTTATTATCAGCATAATCAAGCAGCATAATCCAAAGCTAACAGTCACTCACATTTTACAGTTCATTTACCCCTTTAAAACTTCTCAAAGTTTTAAAGTGCATCTTGAAAACTAGCATAAAATCTCTTTTACCTTAGCCAATGAAGTCCATTAAATTGAAATAATAACAACTTACACTTCAAGCATTGAAATCACAAATAATATTGGTACATCCTTTTCTTTGTTGCAGAAAAGCTCAGTCCTTCAGAAGTGAGACATCAGTGATTTTTACCAAGTGCTTTA